>NC_141367.1:15835513-16364286 GCF_963921425.1 Dryas octopetala | reverse complement strand
GGGGCGTGGCAGGCGGCGCGGCAGGGGGGGCGCGGCAGGGGGGGCGAGGCAGCGGCGCAGCAGGGGTGGAGAGAGAGAGAGAGAGAGAGAGAGAGAGAGAGAGAGAGAGAGAGAGAGAGAGAGAGAGAGAGAGAGAGAGAAAAAAAAAAAAAGAAAAATAGTGGAAAGTTGTGCTGAGAGTGGAGACTCGGGGGGAAAGAAAGAAAAGGGAAGGAAGGAAAGAAAATGGAGAAAAGAAAAGAAAAAAAGAAAAGAAAAAAAGAAAAAGATGAAGAAAAAAAGAGAAAAAAAAAGTAAGAAAGAGAAAAAAATTAAAAGGTTTAGGGTAGATTGGAGTTTGGGGCCTTTGGTCAATTGTAAAGAAAATAAAATAGTTTGGGTTTTTATTTGGCTTTTTTGGAGTTTTATGTAGTTGTTTTTAAACCCTAAATTTGTAAACTCTAATATATTTCAATATAAAAAATAATTTAAAATACTCTAAAGAACCTAAACCCTAATATCATATACCTTATCCTAGTTTGAGGTTTTTGGGCAATTGAAAAAAAAAATGATCTGAGATTTCGTTTGGCCGTGTTGGAGTTTCGTTTAATTGTTTTTAAACCCTAAACCAATAAACTCTAATACCTTTTTATATAAAAAATAATTAAAAATATCCTAAAGGACCTAAACCCTAATATTCTATACGATATGTTAAATAATATAGAGTATAGATTGTAAAGTATATAGAATTTAGTATATATATTATAGAGTATAAATAATATATTAATTTTATTTATTCATTATACTAATTTTATTTCATAGTATTTGCCTCCAGCGCGCATTATATTCATCACATATCACATGAAACCTACCATATAATTTGATTTTTTTCAATGTTTTTTATCAATGTAGTAGATAATATGTTAAATAAACATATTGTGAAGTTTCATTCAAAATTTCCGTATTTTGATAATAATTTCCATCGTTTCCGTCGAATTTTTGTCGAAATTTAAAAATCTTCGAAATTTCCGTCGAAATTTCCTCGAAACCCGAAATTTTATTCCTTGAATGCACCAATGATATAAACATTTAAAATCTCTCGAGTTACGAATTGAAATTTTCAACGAACGACTTGGGATGTCCTAAGGAATAATTGGAGATACTCTAAGAAACAACATGAGAAACTCTAAGGTATGACTTGGGTAGCAATAAAACATGACTTGAGATGTTATTAGGTACAATTTGAAATGCACCATGGGTATAACTAAAGAAACAAGGGTACAATTTGAAATGCACCAAGGGTATAACTAAAGAAACAAGGGTATAATTTGAAATGCACCAAGGGTATAACTTTTAAAATACCTCGATGTACGAACTGAAAATTTAAAGAAACGACTTGAGATGCCCTAAGAAATAACTAAAGAAACTGTAGAGTATAATTTAGGAATCGTCAAACATGACTTGGAATGTCACTAAATACAATTTGAAATGCACCAAGGGTATAAACATTCAAAATCCTTCGCGGTACAAACTGAAATTCTCAAGGAATGACTTGGGATGTCCTAAGGAACGACTTGAGATGTCTTAAAGAATGACTTGAGAAACTATAGGGTATGACTTGGGAAGCGTCAAAACATGACTTGGAATGTCACTAAATACAATTTGAAATGCACCAAGGGTTTTAGCATTTAAAATCCTTCGAGGTACGAACTAAAATTCTCAATGAACGACTTAGGATGCCCTAAAGAACGACTTGAGATGCCTTAAGGAACGACTTGAGAAACTCTAGGGTATAAATTAAGAAGTGTCAAAACATGACTTGAAATGCCACTAGGTACAATTTGAGATGCACCAAGGGTATAAACATTTAAAATACCTCGAGTTAGCAACTGAAATTCTCACGGAACGACCTGGGATGCCCTCAGGAAGGACTTGAGATGCGCTAAGAAACGACTTGAGAAACTCTAGGGTATTATTTGGGAAGCGTTAAAATATGACTTGAAATGTCACTAGATACAATTTGAAATGCACCAAGGGTATAAAGATTTAAAATATCTCGAGTTACCAACTGAAATTTTAACGAAACGACTTAGGATGCCCTAAGGAACGACTTTAGATGCCTTAAGGAACGACTTAAGAAACTTTAGGGTATGACTTGAGAAACTCTATAGTATTACCTGAGAAGCGTCAAACTTGGAATGTCACTAGGTACAATTTGAAATGCACCAATGATATAAACATTTAAAATCCCTCGAGTTACGAATTAAAATTTTCAACGAACGACTTGAGATGTCCTAAGGAATGATTGGAGATGCTCTAAGGAACAACATGAGAAACTCTAAGGTATGACTTGGGTAGCGACAAAACATGACTTGAGATGTTAGTAGGTACAATTTGAAATGCACCAAGGGTATAAACATTTAAAATATCTCGATATACGAACTGAAAATTTAAAGAAACGACTTGAGATGACCTAAGGAATGACTAGAGAAATGTAGAGTATGATTTAGGAATCGTCAAAACATGACTTGGAATATCACTAAATACAATTTGAAATGCACCAAGGGTATAAACATTCAAGGAACGACTTGGGATGCCCTAAGGAACGACTTGAGAAACTATATGGTATGACTTTGGAAGCGTTAAAACATGACTTGGAATGTCACTAAATACAATTTGAAATGCACCAATGGTTTTAGCATTTAAAATCCCTCGAGATACGAACTGAAATTTTCAATGAACGACTTAGGATGCCTTAAAGAACGACTTGAGATGCCTTAATAAATGACTTGAGAAATTCTAGGGTATGAATTGAGAAGTGTGAAAACATGACTTGGAATGCCACTAGATACAATTTGAGATACACCAAGGGTATAAACATTTAAAATACCTCGAGTTTAGCAACTGAAATTCTCACGGAACGACCTGGGATGACCTCAGGAAGGACTTAAGATGCACTAAGGAACAACTTGAGAAACTCTAGGGTGTTACTTGGAAAGCGTCAAAACATGACTCGAAATGTCACTAGATACAATTTGAAATGCACCAATGGTATAACTATTTAAAATACCTCGACTTACCAACTGAAATTTTAACGGAACGACTTGGGATGCCCTAAAGAACGACTTTAGATGCCTTAAGGAAAACTTGAGAAACTCTATAGTATTACCTGAAAAGCGTCAAATCATGACTTGGAATGTCACTAGGTACAATTTGAAATACATCAATGGTATAAACATTTAAAATTCATCGAGTTACGAATTGAAATTTTTCACAAACGACTTTGGATTTTAAATGTTTTGACGCTACCCAAGTCATACCTTATATATCGTTCTATCCTCCATTGAGGATAATTTAATTTAATTTCCTAGTGATAAAATAGTCCATTTGGCTTCCCAATTCTACTGGAAATCAAAATATATATCTAATTAAAATAAAATTACTCAATTAGAAAATTAGGTCAATTACAAATAGATCAATAAAAATTTTCAAAATTACACATTAGTCAATGTATGAACTATTCTTAAATCTCATAAGAGTATTTATTGACTAAAATGAATTAAATGAAATTACACACTCTACAAAAGAGGATATAACAAATACTAGAAATTACATTCACTGCCACCAGTCCAATGTTACTAACATCACTAACGTCTGAAAATTTAAAAAAAAAAATACAAAAATGTCAAAACCTTCTCACAGTGTGGACATATTTAAAGCTCAAGTTGAACATGTTTAAAGCTCAAGTTAAAAAACTAAGTAAACACAAAATTCAATCCATGCGCTACATAGAAAAATTAACTTAACTAACTAACTGCCATTAACAAACTAATACTGTTTAATCCAACTGGACCTAAGAATCATTTAATTATGGACATGCCACCATTGCTGACATCAGCTATGTGTCAACAAAATTATGTTTTAAAATCAGTCAATTTAATTATGGTAGTGACATGTGTACATTTTAGGAAATAAACGAACAAAAAAGGCAAGAATGCCAAATCTAAATGGGATATAAAACGTCCAAAAAAAAACCTGAATATTTGGAAGGTGGCTAAAACTTACATATCCCTTGTTGTATACAACATGTGAGACACTCTCATGATCATGTGACTATCACATGACTATGTTTGTGTCCAAGGTCGGTCTTGTCTTTTGGAAGGCTTAGGGGCGAAAACAATTGACAGGGTAATAGTTCTAGCAGCAAAACATCATTGAAAATGTCTTCTTCTAACATTTCTAGAAACAAAATTATGAATAATAGTTTCAAATTCAAGTTTTTTTTCTAACATATCTATTTCAATACATAAGATTGTCAATCCATTCAATCTTTCCTGTGACATAGACGACTGCAAGTAAGACTTTATCATTTTTTTATTTTGATCAATTCTAAAAGCTTCTTCAACTGATTGTGTTGCCTCATCATTATCAATTTCATCAAACTGTTTTTTTCTATAAACGTGACGTTTTGTAGGAAAATTAGAATCAACTCCCATATCAGATGCAATATTTTTGGCAGCAATCATGGCATATTTAAATCTATTCTCCCTATATTTTTTTAAAAAAGAAATAAACTCCTTCATTCTATTGCAGAATGAACACACATATCTTTAAATTGCAAATTTTGCTAACCATATTAATACTAAACAAAATTTCAACCCAAAAATAGTCATACCAAGTAAGAACTCAAAACTTTTAAGATCTTTTACTAAAGTTTCAGCTTCTCTCTTTGTCTTGGCATCATCACATTCGGCCTTCGTGTGTTGACATTGGATTTGGACCTCTAGCTGTTTTTTTTTTTTTTTAATTTTTTTATAGCAGAATTTTTTTTAAATATATATAATATAAAAATTTGTGGGCCCCTTTGAAGGTGGTCTTTAGGCAGTCGCACTTTATTCCCTTTAAAGGGCCGGCACTGTTTGTGTCTCATATGTTATATACAACAAGGGATAGGTAAATTCCTCTATAAAGAACATGGAAGGTTAGTTTTAATTGTTCTTCTTCTATATGTCAACCATTCCAATATCCTGTGCACTCTGAAGCATGAATACACTATTTTGGTGCTGTAACCGTATCAGATATGTGTTGGATATGAATATGCATCAGATACGTGTTGGATACGTATCCAGGTCAACAGATACGTATTTGACTCGTTGGATACACATATCCTATGCTATCGACACGGGTATCCGAAAAATCGGATACGTTTAATAGCCAATTGAAGGAAATGAAGTGAATTTAATTTGCCCACTTCACAATTAAGAGATGATGAAGGATAAAAAGAGCCTCTAACTTGAAATCATGAAAACGATCGACTCTGCATGTCTGCCACAACACTTCATCTTCTTTAGTTCTTCATCTTGGAAACCCAAATTGGAGAGAGTCAAGACTCGAGAGAGACCTGTGCATAAACCCACTTCATCTTCATCTCCAACTCGGCAACTCCCCACAAAAATCAACACCTAATCAACGGAGCTGTGGCGAGACCTACACTGCACCGCCAACGAGTGATGAAACTGAATCAACGGAGCTGTGGAGTGACCTGCACAACACTGCCGACAAGTGACAACACCGATCTACTGGTAAGTGGTAACTGGTCTTTGTTTGTTTCGTTTGTAACTTTGTTAATTTCCAGATTATGGTATACTGTTATACTTTATGTTTAATGTGTAATATATTATATATGTTTCCAGATTGAGATTGATTGTAATATAATATTATAATTTAATATATATGTTTCGGTGTTTCCATTGTGGTGTACCCAATACCATGTGTGATATATAATATATGTTTCCAGATGAGCTATACAATATATGTTTCCATGTGCAATATAATTCAATAAATTAATATATATGTTTCCACTTTCGAGATTGTAAAATATGTTTCCATATTGATAGACTACCCACGTATATAATATAATTTTTCTTTATGTTTCTAGATTGTGGTATTATATAATATATATATTTTTTTTTTATGTTTCCATATGAGGTTTTTTTTTATTTTTATGTTGCTTATATTGTATAAACTATTCATTTTCAGGAAAATGAGTCATCTGGATGATAATGCAAACACTAATGTTAACCCTACTGAGAATACTGAAAGTTTGGTAAATGATCATGCTCCACTGTGAAAGTATGTTAAGAGGCTTGGAAAAATGGGAAACGGAGGAGGCAACACTATGTTTGAATGTAATTTTTGTCATAAAACTTATAGAGGATCCTACTCCAAAGTCAAGTTTCATTTGTTGAAAATGTCGAGAAATGGGATTGCAAGTTGCAGCAAGGTTAATGATGAAGTTTATGCAAAAATGAAAAAACTTGTGAGAGAATGTGAGTACAGGTTGAAAAGTGCAGCTCCAAGACAAGTTTCTTTGCCCACAACTGGTTTTTCGGGTTATTCTGTGCCAGTGCATGTTCATCAAAAGAAGAGACAAGCAATAAATGGGCCGCTTGAAAAAGCTTTTCAGAAGGAGGCTAAAGAAGAATGTGATGCAGAAGTTTCAAGGATGTTTTATACAGGTGGGTTGTCCTTTCACCTTGCACGGAATCCACACTATCGAAACTCCTATCTTTGTGCTTCTACACTTCCAAGATATGTTCCACCATGTCACAATGCACGAAGAACTACTCTTTTGCAACAAGAGAATAGCTACATTGAGCGATGCTTACAACCAATCAAAAGTACATGGAGCACTAAAGGTGTAAGTGTGTGTGGTGATGGGTGGACAGATTCGCAAAAAAGACCATTTATCAATGTTATGGCAACTTGTGAAAGCGGGCCTATGTTCTTGAAGGCAATTAATTGTGAAGAAGATTACAAGGACAAACATTATATTGCCAACTTCCTTATCGAATCCATTAAGGAAATTGGTTATCAAAATGTGGTTCAAGTAATCACTGACAATGCGCCTGTTTGTAGAGCTGCTGGATTACTTGTTGAGGCCAAATATCCTAACATCTTTTGGACATAATGTGTGGTTCACACCCTTAATCTTGCTTTGAAGAGCATATGCTCACCAAAACTAAATGATGATTGGCAAGATGAATGTATATTGGATTTCAGAAATTGTTGGCGATGTTTGGTTCATAAATTTTTTTATTATGAACCATAGTATGAGATTGGCTATGTATAAAGACCACTGCAAATTGAAGTTGCTCTCCATTTCTGAAACAAGGTTTGTTTCTAAGCCTTCTATATTTGCTGTTTTTTTCCTTTTTTTTCTCTTTTGTTAATTTTAACTTTTGAGCTATGTTAATTTTCAATTTTCAGGTTTGCTTCAACACTTGTGATGATTAGAAGATTTAAGGAAGTAAATGAAGGTCTACAACAAATGGTGATTAGTCCAAACTAGTCTTTATATAAAGAGGATGATCCGGGCAAAGCAAGAGCAGTGAAGCAAAAAATATTGGATGAATACTTTTGGGATGAGATTGATTATATGCTTTCCTTTATAGCTTCTATATTTGAGATGATTAGAATGGCTGACACAGATAAACCATGTCTTCACTTAGTTTATGAGTGGTGGGATACCATGATATAGAATGTAAATGTGAATGCAACTATCTATAGGAATGAGCACATGCAAGTACATGAATATAGTGACTTCTTTGATGTGGTGTATATCATTTTAATGGAGTGACGAACTAAGAGTAGCACACCACTACATTGTTTGACTCATTCTTTAAATCCTAGGTAAGTATTATATGCTTCTTTCCTTTTAAAGTCTTTAAAATTTACTTTTAATTTTTTTATTATAATTTTATAAAATGATATCATTCTTTACTTATAGGTATTATAGTCCATAATGGCTTCAAGAAGATTCTAGCCATGTTGCTCCACACCAAGATGTCGAGATTACAAGAGAAAGAAAAAAGTGTCTTGAGAAGTACTTTTCGGATGAGCAAGCTAAAAGAGATATCAATGTGGAGTATGCCTCTTTTTCAATGTGCTTGGGTGACTTTTGGAGCAATTGAGCTAATGATAGGTTTCTCATGGAACCAATGGTGTGGTGGATTGTCCATGGAGCTTCCACACCAACTCTCCAATCCATATCTTTGAAGCTACTTGGTCAACCTAGCTTGTTCCTCCTTGCGTTGTGAAAGGAATTGAAGTATGCATAGTTTCATTCACTTTTTATGAAGGAACAAGTTAACACTACAAAGAGCTGAAAATTTGGTATTTGTGCATAATAACCTTTAATTGTTCTTTTATCAAGGAAGAGCCCAAGCTACAAAGAAGGTGTTACTCAAATGTGAGATGTTGGAGGAGATATATTTGATAACTTGGGTGAAGAAGGTATTGGGATGCTTGAAATTGCTAGCCTTTCTCTAGATGAACCATCATTGGAGGCTACTTTATTTACCATAGAAGAAATTATGAACATTGAAGTTGATTGAGACTTATGTTTTTTAATTTTCTAGAGTTTGGATGTTTTAAATTTGGATAATCTTTTTAAGTCTTTAGAGTTTGAGTGAAATGAATTTGAATTTGGATGATGAATTTGAATTTTTATGTTATTTAAAATATGTTTTAAATTATTCATATTTTTATTATAATATATTGATATATATTTTTAATTGCCGTATCCATGACATATGATATCTTAGTTTTTAGAAATTTGTTCGTATCTCCGTGTCGTGTCATATTGTATCACCGTATCCGTATCCGTGATTTATAGCCTGCACATAAAGAACAAGGCTGAGCCTGCTAAAGAACAAGGCTTCTACGCACACACTCTCTCTCTCTCTCTCTCTCTCTCATCAAGAATTACTTAAATTTACAGACCAGGTACTCTCTCTTTCTGTCCTAAAGATTTAATTTTTCTCTGTCATTTCTTAATTTTGTTAAAATTAGACTCTTAAGGACCTAAGTTTTTGTGGGTGTGGTTGAAAAAGCAGTTTCTGCTTGTATTTTTGACACCTCTTTGTTGAAATTTCCAGAAATTTTTGTTTTTGTTTTTGTTTTTTTTATTGGGTCTCCGTCAATTTTCATGCTTATTCTATTCTCGAGCTTGATTATAACATTTTCTGGGACCTATGCTGAGACTTTTTTATTCTTTTATCTGAAATTTCTACTTTTTTTAAGCAGCTCAAGAAGTGTTTTTTGTTTTCTCTGTTTTTTTAGCAGTATGATTATTTGATTGAATGTTGCTGTTACACGAAAATTTGATTCAATGTTTCCATAGAATTTAGTGTGTACGATGATCAACTATGTCTTACTTGATTAGATATGATGAATCAAAGTTGATATTTTTTATATGATAATCATCTACTATGAAAGCACTTATTTTTTTTCTTTTTTTGGTAAATGGCTATGAAAGCACTTCATTAATTGTCTGTTTCTGTTCTAGTGATTCTACCAGAAACTTCATATGCTTTGTCACTGATCTTCATGTTTTGGAATCAGCAGCAGCAGCTCCAACAATGAAGAATAAGAAAACAAATAAGAAGCGTGCAGCAACATCGGATCCAGACCCTTCAACTGTTAAAGACATGGTTGAAATTGATAAGGGTTGTTTTACTTGATACAAAACTAAGGAACACCAATTTAGATTTTGGACAATTAGTAAAGTGCACTGCTGCTTGTGTACTATCAAAATTCATTGTTATCAAAATTCATGGCTGAGAAGTCTACTTCTTCAATACGCAAGTGGGATAGTGTCCTAAGAATCTTCTTTGAGTGCCTTAAAACTCTTTATATCAGGTCAGAAACTTTTAAATTCCCCCCAATGGAAAAGCGGAATCTGATGCAGAAATTGGTGGTGTAAGTGATTTTGAAGGCATCGAAGGAATTGATGACATGAGTGATTGATGCAAATTTTGATATTCATTCTTTGTAAGTTCCCTTGCACGCTGAAAGTGGGGAAGTAGTACAAGGAGCTCTGCATTGCCTTACCATCCCTCGGCTTTGTTTCCTCTTAAGCAGATTCTTTCCTCTCTCTAGTTATTATAGTAAAATCCAAGAATCCCACACTCCCATCACATTGTTCTTCCACCGGAGAAGTCCTGGACCATAAAGCCTGGCCTTAGTCGTGGAACTCAAGTAGAAGTCAGATTAATGTAATTGACATTAATACTATTTCATTCATAAAACTAGAGACTGCGAGTACATAAGATCAAAGATAAGAGCAGCAGGACACAAATTTTATTTTATTTTTTGTCAGAGATGATGCCGAGCACGAGTACAAAACATATTCCCAGACCCCAACGCAAATTGACAGTACTTATTATGCCCTTGCACGCACTCTTGACCGCCACAGCGGCACCCACAACAGCACCCACAACAGCACCGCCAGCCGCTCCAACAAAGAACACAAAAGGCGCCGAAAACAGTACCGCCGCCGTTGTAAAAGCTGGTGCAGCTGCTGATACCACGAGTACAAAACATATTCCCAGACCCCAACCCAAACTGACATTACTTGCTATGCCCTTGCACGCACTGTTGATCCCCACAGCGGCACCCACAACAGCACCGCCAGCCACTGCAATAGAGAACACAAAAGGTGCCGAAAACAGTACCGCCGCCGTTGTAATAGCTGGTGCAGCTGCTGATGCCGCTGCTGAAACCGCCGCCGAAACCTCCGAAACAGCCTCAGACCAAGACATTCTGCTTACACTTTTTAATCAAATGTTACACTGCATGCAATGGGAGGATGAGGTCGTTTAATTGTGGATGGGCCTGTATTTATAGTAATTTGAAGGGCATATCTAATTGGCATATTAGTTGTCTTGGATTATTCTTTTGCTAACTAAACTAAGGCTTGCACTAGTCCCAACAAAAAAAAGAAGCTATAAAGCTATAAAGCTAGAAGGATATATGAACCCGATAACTTATAAAGATATAAAAGGTTTAAAAGTTAGAATTTATATGAACTTGGGAGGAAGGAAACATGAACTTGGTGTGGAAGGAAATAATGAAATATGGCCTTAGTGAGGAAGGAAGGTAGAGCGTTTTATTATTATTTTTTTTTTGGCCATTGAAGGTAGAACGTTTTAATCTAGTCAAACTAGTCATAAACCGTACTGACATTTCTCTTTATAGACTTAAGCTTCTTCTTTTTTTTTTTTGGGCCAGGATAGACTTAGGCTTATAGCTTAAGAGAGGAAGGAAATCAACCAAAGCACTCTGAATAGTGCAAGCCACGTCCCTTAAAATAAGTCACTTAAAATGTCCTTTGACACCCAAATGCAAGGTTTACATTACTGTTGAGTATTGAGCTTCAATGTATCATTGCAATAACTCAATTTCAATACCCTAAACCCTAAACACAAGAACTATTATTATTTTATACAAAATCATAATTTCTTCACAAGAGTAAAATACAGTAATAGTCTTCGAACTTTTACTCGAGTATCACTTTGGTCATCCAACTTGTTTATTAACTCATTTAGTCCTCCAACTTTCATTAATGCATGTATCACGTTGGTCAACTCTGTAACTCCATCCAATTTTCAATTGCTTTTAGTCACGTGCCAAGCACGTGCCCTTTTTTTAAGAATAAAAATATCAATGCACTTTTCTGACTTAGCCAAAAAACTAAATGTCCAGTTTAGAAAGAGGAATAAAGAGATTAATCAAGAGAGATATCAAAAAGGGAGACTTAGAATTCAGTCCATTTTATGAGTCTTTCTTAGACTAAAACCGGTAGTGATTTAGGGTTTTTAATTAAGTCATTTTATTTTTCTTATTTGACCGGTGATTTAGGGTTTTTAATTAAGTCATTTTATTTTTCTTATTTGACGGCTTTATGTTAGGTTTTAACTCCAAATTTTGGGCTCCGCCCAAAATCTCAAAGTTAAAACCTAACATGCAGCCTCTACAAAGCACACTCTACACTCTAACCCAAAACTTGGAGTTAAAACCTAACATGCAGCCTCTACAAAACACACTCTACACCCTAGGAGGGGAAATACCCTCCAAAGAAGAAAAATAAAATGACTTAATTAAAAACTCTAAATCTACCAGTTTTAGTCTAAGAAATACTCATAAAATGGACTAGACTCTAAGGGCCCGTTTGGCACTGCTTTTTAGAAGCGCTTATTATCAGTAACGTTTTTGCTAGAAGCGCTTATGCTCATAAGCACATACAAATTTTTATAAAAATTCCAAATGCTTAATGCAAAAGCACTTGACAGGTGCTTCTCTTCTGCTCATAAGCACATACAAATTTTTATAAAAATTCCAAATGCTTCATGCAAAAGCACTTGGAAGTGCTTCTTAAGGAAGCACCTGTCAAGTGCTTCTCAAAAAACCACTTAAAAGTGCTTTTATAACCCAGAAGCACTTTTATTTATTTCTGCCAAACGTAACCAAAAGCGCTTTTATTAATCTGAAAACGCTTTTGCCAATTCTAAAAGCAGTACCAAATGGCCCCTCCCTATAAAAAATTACTTAAAATGTCCTTTTTGACACCCAAATGCAAGGATTACAATACTGTTGGGTATTCAGCTTCAATGTATCATTGCAATAACTCAATTGCAATAGCGTATTAAATATTAAATGTTTATTAAAATGTATAAATTTAATTATTTTAAAAATTATATCATTATAAATATTTTAATAAAATCTTTAAAATAAGACTAACATTCAATATTTTTTTTCCACATGTTTAAATACTTTGCAATATGTTTAGAGTAATAAAAATTTCAACGGTGTTGAGGGCCTTGAGGCCCGTTCTTTAGATTAATAGAAACTGTAAACCAATACTTTTGTTTATCCCTTCAATGGGTTGACCCCTGCATTGGAGAGGGGCTTCTTGCTCAAAATGGCAATGGGTTGCATTGAAACCCATATTTACAAAATGACATGGAAGCCATAACAAATTCCAAGCCCACCATTCCAAAAAATAAATAAAAAAAGTAATAGAAGATGGGCCACAACCCTCTCCACACTGGGCCACAACCATGAATTGAACTCTTTTATGGCTTTATTCACTTCCACCTTGACACTATAGAACTTCGATTAAAAAAAAAAAAAAACAAAACAAAAAAATACTAAACATGAACTCACAGTGGTTCAAATCGTTTACCTCCTCTCCATTCACTATCTAATTTTTTGACCCGGAGAGTGACATACATATTAATCCATGAGTGTCACGCTAGTCAAAATTTGGTCATATAGGATCATAGGCATAACACTAGGCCGTTGGCCACACATAATATATTTTTTTTGTTACTTGTGAGTCTGTGACACCCGGAGGATCTTCAACAAGATATGCATAAACAAGTGAATCTAGTACATATGCATTTATATGATAAACTCCAAAGAAATGGTACATATTTAATAGTATCCAGCACATTATTCAAGTAATATAGCATATAATAGCAACAGTGATCTGATTTATATGCAACAGTGATATTAAAATAAAGACCTGGGATCTGAATTGGTCAAAAAAAAAAGACCTGGGATCTGATTTATGAGAAATTTTAACAGATTCTCTGGGCATTTGTAATGGAAAACCATATGCTGACATGCATTTGTTTTATTGTTGGCTTTTATAAATATTCTTGTTTCTTGAATTAATAAACAAGAATATGATAATGCTTGTTAGCTTCAGTCTGCTTACTATTACTACTAGTTCTTGGAATAAAACAGAGGAACTGTACATTAGTGTTTTCTTGGAGCAAAACAGAGGAAGCAATGAGGCAATGAGGCAGGTGGGCTTGTATAGGAAAAATTTTAGGCTCAAATCAGTAGTAGTTTTAAGAAATGGAGGGGAAGTTGAAAATAGTGGAGATAAAATGGTTCATCGAAATGGAAATTAAAAGAGATACTAGTGATCCAAAGAGATGAACATTGGTGCAAAACAGATAAATGTGATAGAATTTTTGCCTCATAGTTGTAGTAGTAGTACTACTAACACTATACTTGTTGGGGGAAAGACCACACAACTGTGATATATTGCAGGAAATTAAAAATGGCAGAGAGAATATGAAGTTGAACTGATAATTTTCATTGAATTAAATATGCCATATTATTATTATTATTGGCTTATTTATAGTTACAAATACACCTCTTCATGAGAGAGGACACAACTATTGAATTAAACTTAAAAGATGTATCTAAATCCTAAGAGACACAACTAATACCCTTTAGGAAAAGTCATGACTGCTGTAGAAATGCATTATTAATTTTAACACTCCCCCTTAATGCATTTTCTCTTGCACGCTTCACTTATTGCAGAAAAAATAGAATTTCTCTCTTGGAAGTGCTTTGGTGAATACATTTGCTATCTGCTCGCCACTGCTACAAAACTTCATTTCGATTTCTTTATCCTCAACTAACTTTCTGATAAAATGATGGCGGAGCTCGATGTGTTTTGACCTGCTATGATAAACAGGGTTCCTTGTCATTGCAATTGTGGACATGTTATCACAATAAATATCAATTGGAGAGTTTTGTTCTTGATAAAGATCTGTCAAAATTCTACGTAACCAAATGGCTTCACATGCTGCACTTGTGGCTGAAATATATTCAGCCTCTGCTGTAGATAAGGCCATTGTCATCTGCTTCTTGGATGACCATGATATAATTTTGCTTTCCAAGAAAAATACATGGTCGGATGTGCTTTTTCTATCATCAATCGAACCAGCCCAATCATTGTCCGTGAACCCAACTAAAACACTTTCTTTCTCTTGAGTATACCTGATGCCATATCCTTTGGTTCCTTGCACATACCTTAATATTCTTTTCACAACAGCAAAATGATTATTACTTGGATCACTCATGAATCGAGATACCACACTTACTGCATGAACAATGTCTGGCCTTGTGTTTGTTAAATAAATCAGTGATCCAACAACACTTCTATACATAGATGCATCAGCTTTGGGTGCTCCATCATTACTTGAAAGTTTCAAATTAATTGTCATTGGAGTATCCATTGGTTTGCAATTCAACATATTGAAACGTTTCAAGAGATTTTCTGCATACTTTTCTTGACAAATAAAAATTCCTTCATCTGATTGTTGAACCTGAATTCCTAAAAAAATCTCATAGTGCCCAAATCTGTCATCTCATTTTCCTTCATCATATCCTTCTTAAAAACTTCTACCATCTTCAGTTTAGTACTCGTTTAAATTAAATCATCAACATAGAGACATACAAACAGAAAATCATGTGTACCTTCTTTCTTGACATAAAGTGGTGGCTCATTTGGACTTAACTTTCTCTTCCTTCCCTTTCTCAACATATCCCTTCGGTTGTTCAACATAAACTTCCTCTTCAAGTTCTTCATTCAAAAATGCTGACTTGACTTCTAATTGATACACCGGTGTCTTTATTTGAGTAGCCAATGCCAAAACAGTTCTTATAGTCTCCATGCGAGCTACAGGAGCAAATGTCTCATTAAAATCAATACCAGGTCGTTGAGAGTAACCTTTCGCAACCAAACGAGCCTTATGCTTTTGGATTGAGCCATCTTCATTAAACTTTGTCTTGTATACCCACTTAAGTCCAATGATTTCTTTAGTCTTGGGTCGATCAACAAGCTCCCATGTCTTATTTTTCTTGATAACTTTTATTTCTTCGTCCATTACATCCTGCCATATCTTTTCTTTCATAGCATCTTCAAACTTTTGTGGTTCAATAGCACTTAAAGCAACATCGCACGACTCATAAATGTCTTCTAATGGGCGCATCTTATGGGGTCTTTTTGCACTTGAATCAGGTGAACTCTCATTACTGGAACTAGTTCTTGAACTTGAGATTGGACTTTGAGGCTGTGGAGTGTCATCTAAGTTTGATGAATCTGGTTCTTCAAAAAATCTTGGTACTTCAGTATGGTCATTCTCCCATCTCCAAGCCTTGAGTTCATCAAAAATAACATCTCTAGAAATTACCAGACTATTGGTTCTTGGATCAATCAATCTGTATGCTTTGGATTTATCACTATATCCAACAAAGATATATTTTTCACCCTTTTCATCAAACTTTTCTCTCTTTTGAGAAGGAATAAGTGCATATGCGATGCAGCCAAAATTCTTGAAGAAATCCACCTTGAATTGGCTTACACTGATGCCATGCTTCAAAGAGAGTCATATCTTGGACAGCCTTGGTTGGAGATCTATTGAGAATGAACACTGCTGTATGAATTGCTTCAGCCCAAAATATATTTGGCAGATCTTTTGCTTTCAACATGCTTCTTGCCATTTCCACAATGGTTCGATTTCTTTGTTCCGCAACTCCATTTTGTTGCGGGGTGTACCTTGCTGTCAACTCTTTTTTCATACCATTGTTCTTGCAATATTCTGAAAATTCTTTTGATGTAAACTCTCCACCACGATCCGTTCTCAATACCTTCAGATTGTATCCACTTTGCTTTTCTCCATAGGCCTTGAATTGCTTGAAAAAAGAGAAAGCTTCTGATTTTTGTTCCAGAAAGTAAACCCATATCATTCTACTGTAGTCATCAACAAAGAAAAGAAAGTATCTCTTCCCATTGAAGGATGATGTACGAGTTGGACCGCAAATATCTACATGTACTAATTCAAGAGGGGCTCTTGCTCTCCATGTCGATTGTGAGAATGGTAACCGGTGGAATTTTCCAAAAATACAACCTTCGCATATTTCTTTTTCGGAATGAACGGAAGGAAGACCAACCACCATATTTTTCTGGTGTAATAGGTGCAGACTCCTTTGATTTAGATGCTCGTACCTCATATGCCATAATAATGATTCTTCTACATTCTCTGCTTTCAAAACATAGTTTTTGATCTTTTGATATCATGATCAGCGGGAAAACCTTGTTTGCTGTCATTTTTATCTTAGAGACCATAATGTTATTCTTTTTATCAGAAATAACACAGTAGTCATCTTCAAATTTCACCATAAAGCCTTTTTGCAGGAGTTGTCCAACACTAAGTAAATTTTGAGTCAAATTAGGAACATACAGCACATCATAGATAAGTTTTGGTATACCTCCTTTTGTTTGCACAGAAATAATACCCTTGCCTTCCACGTTGTGAAGTTTTCCATCTCCAAGCTTGACTTGTGAGTTGACGTTCTCTTCAAACTTGACAAAACATTGTCTATTTCCCGTCATATGATTGCTGCATCCGCTATCCACATACCATATATCTTGTGATTCTTGACGAGCACTCAGACATGTATAAAATAGTTGCTCTGGAGAATCATTCTTCTCTGTGAAATTCACTTCATTATTTTTCTGATATCTGCAATCTCTTTGTGAATGGTTGGGTATTCTGCATCGGGTACACTTATATCGACAATCTGCACTTTTGTGCCCATACTTTTTGCAAACAAAGCATTGAAAATCTGATTTTCCAGTTTGATGATTTGAATTGCTGCTTCCTTGTTGATTATTGTGGCTGCTACTTCCTTTATTGAAGTTTCTATGACCATAATTCTTGTTTCTTCCATTTTGATATTTTTGAAATTCTCCTCCTTTTTGTCTGCCTTCTTTCTCCTTCGAATTCAATTTGGATTGAGAAGCTTGCTCCAAGGATTGATATGTAGACCTGTTGATCTTCTTTTCATGTGCTTCCAATGAACCTACAAGTTCATGTAGCGAAAATACAGATAGATTCTTTGACTCTTCTATTACTACAACGACATGATCATATTTTGGCGGTAGGCTTCTTAAGATTTTCTCAACAATTTTCTTGTCTGGAATTATATCACCATAACTTCTGATTTGGTTTATAATTCCAGAAACTGTTGTGAAGAATGCTTGAATGGATTCATTGTCCTTCATAAGTAAGTTATCAAACTCCTGCCACAAAGATTGGAGTTTGATGGTAATCACTTTTTCTGAACCTTGGAACTCAATTTTGAGTATAGCCCAAGCGTCCTTTGATCTTGCAGCAGACAATAATCTCGGAAAAAGATTTTTGCTCACTCCTTGTTGAATTAGGAACAAAGCCTTGGCATCTTTTTTCTTATTTTCCTTGTAAGCTTGCTGCTTTTCTGGTGTCTCTTTTTCTTTTGATGAAGTTTCCGGTTCCACACAGCCATCTAGTACAATATCCCAAAGATCTTGGGAGATGAACAGAGTCTTCATTTGTAGACTCCAATATTGGTAGTTCTCTCCATCAAAGATAGGTATTAAATTATGGATATTGCCAATGCTTGAGAAATTTGAACTTGTTGTCATTGTTAATACAGCGGTAGGATCGATTTGCTCTGATACCAAATTTGTTGGGGGAAAGACCACACAACTATGATATATTGCAGGAAATTAAAAATGGCAGAGAGAATATGAAGTTGAACTGATAATTTTCATTGAATTGAATATGTCATATTATTGGCTTATTTATAGTTACAAATACACCTCTTCATGAGAGGACATAACTATTGAATTAAACTTAAAAGATGTATCTAAATACTAAGAGACACAACTAATACTCTTTAGGAAAAGTCATGACTGCTGTAGAAATGCATTATTAATTTTAACAATACTAACAATCACCAACCCCTCCAGAGTGAATAAGATGCTACCCATTTTGTTTCTTGCAAATGCTAAAGTTACAAATTTTCCCCAAGTAATTACAGAGTATTATAGTACTCCTGTTAAAATTTTGAAAATGCAACAACACTAAATTGGGGATATTATATGAAGATCATATGACAAAACTTGCATAGCAAGACATATACAAATCCAATTCAAAATCATTTCAGACTCAAGCCTGCAGTTTTTGATATGGCTCTGAGCCCTCTTTTTTCTTTTTTTCTTTTTGTGCTTTTTCCAATTTTCCCTTTTTGAATCACTCCTCTTGAGGACCAACCTAGATATGATTATGGCTGTTGCATCAGTTTTATGATAGTGCATCAGCCGCGGTCATTGTGTTGTGCACTCTATCAGAAGCTTTCTTCACCTACAAGAGGAATGAAAATGGACCATGAGATGAATGTAAGAATGTAACAAAGATTAACACATGAAACATAACATGACAAAGTAGTTTACTTCTTTCTCCCAATCTGTGCATGTGATTATGATTGCAAGAGCTAGTGCTTGCACAAACAGTGCCACAATATTTCCCATCCAAAGACCCTGTGAAGCACATGTTAAGTTGAAATTAATATGATTAGTATTATATTTTTATGGAGGACTAAGAGAGGAAATAAAAGAGAAATAAAAATAAAAAGTGAGGGGACTAAAAAAATTGGAAGAACAAGGATATGAAGTCACCTTTCCACCAATGTGCAGGCCAAAAGCTAATAACACAGCAGTAGGAATGCCCATAAGATAATAAGCTCCCAGATTAACATAAGCCCCAATCTTTTGCTGCCCACTTCCTCTTATGACACCTGAAGTTGTAAATTAAAGTCATTTCTTTTTAGAAGAGGAAAATCAATTATTATGAGAGATGAAATATTGTATTATGGCCAGAACCTGAAAGCACAGATTGAGGTCCATCGATAAAGTGGGCTACTGCAACGAAAATCAGCATTTGTGCAACATAATTCACAACTTCTTTTTCATTGCTGTAACAGTATCCCCAAACTTTTCGACCCAATATCAGGACAGCAGCAACCACAATGCCTTCAGTAACAATAATGCACAGTGCAACACAGACTGCTAGACGTGCAAGTCGCGGCTTACCAGCACCCAATTGATTTGAAACTCTTGTGCTAACAGACAATATAGAAGTACAGAAACAGAAAATAATTTTTGAGACAAATATGCACAATAGAGGAATTCAACATTAATTAAATGCAGATTTGTAGATTTAGACTCACCTTGCTGCACCACTGAATGCCAGGGGAATCATGAAGACCATTGAACTTGTGTTAAGGCTGGGAATGTGTCACAATCGGTTAGTAATAACATCAATCTTTGTTTCTGCTGCATGTTAATTAGCTACCAACAAGAATTTGTATTGCTCTTAAGTCCTTAGTTAGTGTCAATTGCAAACCTGATTGACAGGACTGAGGTTTCAAGCTTTGGATTGGGAAGAAAACCAGATAACAGGACCATTAATTCGAATGACCAGATTTCTAAGCTGTTCACAGACATAAAACCAACAAACAACAAATGTAAGTACTAATATTCAAAAATTTCCAATGCATTTGGCCAAAAAAAAAAAAATTCCAATG
This sequence comes from Dryas octopetala, assembly GCF_963921425.1. Taxonomy (NCBI): domain Eukaryota; kingdom Viridiplantae; phylum Streptophyta; class Magnoliopsida; order Rosales; family Rosaceae; genus Dryas; species Dryas octopetala. The sequence goes on along the minus strand of NC_141367.1, from coordinate 16,344,252 downwards.
CATATTGATTTTTATTTTTTAAGATATTAGGAATTGGGAATTGCAACAGTGAGTGAAGTCAACTAAAGATTACCTGATCATTACAGCTGATGGAATAGCCAGTTTTAGAAAACTGGGAATTCCATGGAAGGCCTCCTTTGAGAATCCAGTCCATGTGTGCTTACAAGAGGGCGCAAGTCTGACATAAAAAACCAATAGAAATGCATTGATCCAATATGTGATGCAGTTTGCCACGGCAGCGCCTCTATATCCAAGGCTGGTCTTGTACACCAGAAGCCAACAGATAAGCAAATGTAGTAGTGTTGCAGTTCCTGTGCTAACAATCATGGGAACCACATTGTTTTGAGTTTGCAAGAATCTGGCATGACATTGAAGGATTGCATAAGCGAAAATGCACGGTATCATGAAACGAGCATAATTTCCAGCAGCAGCTGAGATTTCGGGATCTTGACCCAAGAATTCAAGAATGTGGCCTGCATTGGCCCATATGATTGCAAGAGGAATGCTGGTCAGAAGAAGAACAAGCAGTGCCCTCTGCATATGAATACCAAGCATGTGAAACTGTTTTGCTCCATAGGACTGGCCACAGAATGTGTCTAATGCGCTACTCATTCCTACCTATTCAACAAATCAAGAGGGAAATGGAGATTCATATTATCATCATACACAACAAGCATCACAATTCACACATCATGAATATAAGATAACAAGGGAAGCCATTTTACCATCAAGCTCAAACCAGTTACTGAAGCAAATGAAGTGGCCATGGAAGCACCTGAAAGTGCCAGCTCTCCAAGATGACCAACATACATGACTGAAATAAGCTGTGTACAAAATAGCAAGAAATTTGATGACACAAGTGGCCCTGCTAACCACAGCTGCTTCTTCACTTCCTCGACAATCTCATCCTTGGACAGTAGTCCCTTTCTTGATTGTAATGCATGTTCTTGAGGAACTGGAATCAAGGGTGATTCAAGACCAACGGCTTGTTCTTGATCTACATCCATTTGTTATGTTATGTTTCTCCTTTTCAAAGAGTTGAAGGGGCGCATGAACTTTATGAAGAAAGAGTTGTATATATGATCAAATTGATGAATAAGTCATGGGCAGAAAAAAACAAAGAATCTGACGCTGTTGCAACTTGCATACATATTGATATCATAGAATATGGGGAATGAGTTGTATTTTGAATAAATCGAAGTGCAAGGAGGATGCCTTTCGTGATTATAATTAAAAAAGGGGTATTGTGAAGGCCATCTAGGAACATGGTCCAAAGGTGAACTTGTCCGTTATATATATATAAATCCTTCAGGAGCAGGATCCTGCTGCTGGGTTGTCCTCTTTAGGGGAGGAAGTCAATTTTTGGTAGCAGAAAATCAAATGCAAGCAGCCACCACTAATCACATCAAATAGTTTTTGCCCCGTAAGGGAGTACGTCAAGAAAACTAGAGACAATAACCTAAGACAAAATAGGTTTCTTGGGGTCAATTAACCCCTTCACAATGTGTGTGGATCCACCTATGACTTGGTTGCTCTGTTTCATGAATCTAATCACATTGAGTTGCAAGCCTTGGTCAATCTCTATCTCAACACTCCATATGTTCACACGCCTCCTCATGTGTGGTAAGGCTCAAGCCAAGCTAGGTGACAATCACATGAAGCATGTGTGACCACTTGGCCTAATACGTGGGTAGCATGGCTCTCATAAACAATTGGAGTATCAAACTCAAAATTAATTGACAATAAGTAAAAAAGTTCAAGATCTTATAAACACTAGTAAGACTTTATTTTTCCAAAGTTAAAAACACTCTCACAGCATGTAGAGACACATTCACTCAACTTTCTCATCCCATTTGATAAAATAAGAAAAAAAGAAAAAAAAAAAGCTCATCCCATTTAGTACCCAATGTTATGATTTATGAACTAATGATTAAGAGAGATATGCAAAAATCTCCCCGGGTGTGGCGTTAGTCAAAATTTGGTCATATATTAATAATAACACTGGGGGCACATTATTTGTTCCTTATGATATCCAGAGCATCTAAAATAAAATATTTATATGCATAAGCAACAAGCTAGGCATGCAATCCGGTGCATAAGCATTTATATGATATCCTCCAAAGAAACAGTACATATCATGCATCAGTCACCTTCTTCAAGTAATATAGAATATAATAGCAACGTATGCAACAGTGATATTATTGTAAACAAAGACTTGGAATCTGATATATATGAGAAATTTTCAAAGATTTCTTAGAGGCATTGTAATGGAAAAGCATATGGTGACATGCATGTGCTTTATTGTTGGGTTTTAAAAATAATTTATTTTTGTTCATTTTATCACAATACAAAGATTTTTGCATCTTGAATTATTTATGCTAGCTTCAGTTTGCTAACTATCACTACTTGTTCTTATAATTGTCATCACTTCATTGTCACCATAATTAACACCATTTCAACACATTGTATCCTGTTTTATTATTTAGCAGAGCAGAAAGGTTTACCAGCTGTGCTTATTGAGAAAGCAACCAGTGAATTAAGTGCTCATTTATTTCTTGCAAATGCTAAAGTTACAAAATTTCCCCAAGTAATTACAGAGTATTATACAGTTATACTCTGTTTAAAATTTTGAAAATGAAAAAACTCTAATATGGGGAAATTATGTAAAGATTCAAATGATAAAACTGGCATAACAAGCCATATAAAGATCCGATGCAAAATCATTTGAGACTTATGGCCTGCAGTTTCTGATATGACTCGGAATGCCTTCCAAAGGCGAAATAATTAATTAAGGACTAGAACCTTCATTATTAATATATATTTTTTTTTTCAATTTTCCCTTTGAATTATTCTTCTTCAGGACCCAATCTAGATATGATCAAAACTTCTGCATCAGCCGCGGCGGTCATTGTGTTGTACACTCTATAAGAAGCTTTCTTCACCTACAAAAGGCATAAAAATGGACCATGAGAGATGAATGTAACGGAGATTGATACATGAAACATAAAATCACAAAGAAGTTTAGTTCTTTCTCCCAATTTGTGCATATGATTATGATTGAAAGACAGTGCTTGCACAAATAGTGCGACAGTAATTCCCATCAAAATACCCTGCGAAGAACATGTAATATGACCAGTATTGTATTTCCATGGAATATTAAGAAACTAATAAGATAAATTAAATAGAAAAGTGAGAGGACTCAAGAAATTGGAGGAACAAGGATATGAAGTCACCTTCCCTTTAATGTGAAGGCCAAAAGCTAATACTGCAGTAGGAATGCCAATAAAATAATAAGCACCTAGACTAACATAAGCCCCAATCTTTTGCTGCCCACTTCCTCTTATGTTACCTGAAATTGTAATTCAGTTAAATCACAATTTTGATATTTTTTTTGTTTATAATTCTTTCTAGTTATGCCTTGTATTATAAAAAAAAAAAAAGGTTTACAAATCAAAAGACAAAAATCTATTGTTAAGAAACTGAGGAAAATGGCAGAAACCTGCAAGCACAGATTGTGTTCCATCAAAGAAATGGGATACTGCAACCCACAGTAACATTTCTCCAACATATTCTACAACTTCTTTTTCTCTACTGTAACAGTAACCCCAAACTTTTCGACCCAATATCATGATAGCAATTGCCACAATGCCCTCAGTAAGTCAGTAACTACCATGGATGGTGCAACATATACTGCTAGATGGGCTAGTCGTGGTTGTCGAGCACCCAGTTGATTTGAAACCCTTGTGCTAACAGACAATATACAAGAAGTAAAGAACAGAAAAGAACTGTTGAGACAAGAGAGGGATACAAACTTAATGTGTGGCTTTAAACTGACCTTGCTGCACCACTAAGTCCAAGGGGAATCATGTAAACCAAATTGTTTTGAGTTTGCAAGAATCTGGCATGACATTGAAGGATTGCATAAGCGAAAATGCACGGTATCATGAAACGAGCATAATTTCAAGCAGCAGCTGATATTCTGGATCTTGACCCAAGAATTCAAGAATGTGGCCTGCATTGGCCCATATAATTGCAAGAGGAATGCTGACCAGCAGAAGAACAAGCAGTGCCCTCTGCATATGAATACCAAGCATGTGATACTGCTTTGCTCCATAGGACTGGCCACAGAATGTGTCTAATGCGCTACCCATTCCTATCTGTTCAACATATCACGAGGGAGATAAGGAAAGTCATGCACCAAAATAAATACTAAACAACTAAAGTCTTGCATCACAAGAAAAGTAAAAAAAACACCTTCAATAACGTGTGGGATTGATCCAAAAAAGGAAGAGGACTGACCCTGGTTCGAAAATCGCAAAAGAAAAAGTTGGCCTCTCGCCATGTGCTGCATCTCTAATATTATCATCATAAACAAAAATCACAATTCACACATCATGTTTATAATAAACAGGGGAAGCCATTTTACCATTGAGAACTCTAAAATTGCGTACATTTAATACCTTTCTTTCTTAGTTTATTGCTTTGTTTTTTAGTTAAACTTGTGTGTTTTATCCTTCTTGTGTTTAGTTTTCAGCTAATCGAACCCTAGAAGTTAAATGGAAGTAATTGGAGCTATAAAGATTGAAAATCTCGTGAAAACTGCCTTTCAGATAGGTCACATCTTCGGATAAAACTGTACCTACTCAGAATGAAACAGGCGATGAGATTTTATGGTTGGAAATTTCTGGAAGTCAGCTTTCTGGAGAATTTTATGATTTGTGATTTCAAGTTTTCTAGAAGAAGTTATGTTGGTTTTAGTGTCAGTGGCTCAGTTTAGGAAATTTGCGCTATTCTTGACTAACCTTCCATCACAAGTTACCAATTCGGGAAAGAAGGCTCTTGGATGGTTCTAGGCGACCTTTTTTTGTTTTTTTTGGTTAAAATTCTAGGCGACTTAGGGCAGTTAATAAAGGCTTAATATCTGTTTTAACTCAGCCTTTTAGCTGACTCGAACTCCCTATGAGAGCTGGGAGATAGGATTGGTTAAGATTGGACAAGGAATCCTAATGTTACTTGGATTAGGTTTTCTACTATGGGCTGGATTTGACTTAGGACTGTTTTGGGCTGACTTTGGCCCAGCTAAGGACTTCTTACACGCCTATATTAAGGGGAGAACTCAAAAAAAGAGAGGAGACAACCGAACACCAAAAGAAGACCACATCTAGCCGCAGACATCAACAACGCTTGAGTTGGCTGCAGCTTTGGAGCAAGGAAGTCGGGAAGGAGTATCTTCTACACCAGGAAGTTCTTCAACAAGGGTTTCTTCTCCTCAATTTCTCTATGTTATGCATGTATAACTTGCTGGAGTTGGCTAAGTTCTCTTTCTAGGGTTTGATGTAGCCTAGCATGATCATTCTATGTTTTATGTTATCATGTGTTTGTCTAATGCTTGATCACCATTATTTGAAGGCATGTTTGAGACAAGGTTAGGCCACAAAGAATGGTAACCTTGTTATAGCTCTTGTGAATGAATGAGATGATTGTTGAGGCACGAACCATGCTAAGGCACTCTTAGTTCTTAATGTTATTCTTGCACTTAATGAATTCTTGTTTGTAATCTTGATCACGAAGAATGGCTAGAAAGCAAACTAAGAGTACTTGAGAATGACCACAAAGCATGGCTTTACTCACCTAAGATAAGAACGAACCTTGGAAACTAGAATTGAACCTTAATCACTAAGTTAACTGGCATAGAATTGAATTGCTATGGTGAAGTCGAAGTCCTAGTTCCCATCCTTTAATTTCGAAACCCCAGAATATTGTTATGAGAGGAGAAATAGTGCAAAATGGCAAAACTTGAAAGCACAAATTAATGAAAAATTATTAGGTATAATCAATATACCGCCACGTGGTGTAACATATTCAACGTGTAAAGATATTATTGGACGACATGTTTTTATTTGTAAGATATAGTATTAATAACATCTACTCATATTATAACACATAAATTGACACTGCATGATCCTTGAGTAAAAACTTACAAAATACATGCACTAATGACCAGGCTCCATTTTAGATAGTTTTCGGTCTTAATCAAGATCATCGAAATGATTGTTTGCGCAAAGATGAAAGGAATAGTTTAACAATGTTGCAATAAATTATAAAAACTGCACTTGAATTATGATGATAAGCCATTTATTTCATAAATACACGATGACATTGATATTTGACATATACATCTTTTTTGATAGGAGATGAATGAGGTGGGGACTAGACCAATTCAATGAGTTGGCCAACCACCAGCTTTTGATTAATTGGAATTTTAAGAACCCCAAGCCCAGTGGATGGAACTTGCTTGTCCACTCCTCTCCTTTATGATAAGGATGAACAATGGAATGGAATCAAACTCGTAATTCATCTTCTTATGAGTTTTAAACACAACCTTGTAAAAATAAGAACAATGTAACTATAAAATGCAGCAATGCAGGCCCAATAGGGAAACAATAGCACAAAATAAAGAATGACTACGGCTCAAAGGAGTACAGGCTCTTCCAAGGAACTTATCAAGTCTTCAAAATTAAAAACAAGCCAATCGGCCTTTTTTGCAACAGCCTCTCGAAGTTGAACACCAGCATAACAAATGAACAAGTCGGCACCTCCAGGTTGACGGGCCTGGATATAGAGAGAAACGATATTGGATAGAGAGCTTCATGCGTCAGCTTAAAGAAAAGATTATTACATTAATCATGCTTAGATATCAGAGAAATGTACATGACACTTCACTAATTTTGACAACCATCCTAAAGAAGTTGATTTCTATTGACAGAATATGAAAGGATCCTGATTCTTGGCTCTTCCTTTCTTTTTCCCCAGAATATTGGACCAGTCTATTTATCAGGTTGTTTTAGAATTATCATTTAGTTGTAAATGCATGGCTGCATGCTAGTATGTGAGCCACAGCAAACACAAAACAAAACTTTTTGTGAGATAGGCGTTTGAGTAATTTACTTACCTCAAGATCAGTCGCACCATCTCCAATCATGACTACTTTCTTGTAATTATGAGCCTGGAAAACCAGTTTAATATATAAGCTTTGCAAGCAACACACTTGACAAATAGAACAAAAGGCTAAAGACCAACCTTCCTTATTTGTTGAACTGCAGTGGCTTTTCCTCCACTCCTAGAAGTGGGCTCTTGTTTGTCAAAACCCAGAAACTCCCCAGAACTTCCAAACAGCAGTTGATTGGCAAACACATTTTCAGGTGGTATCCCAAGAATTGATGCAACAGGCTTTAGAAGAAGTTAACTTGGTTAATAATTACAATATAAGGAGAGGATTTGAAATTTTAATTTATTCTCCATCATAAGCTAATTCTATATTTATATATGAGTTCACGTGTAGGAAGCTCTATATGAGTCTCATAAGTCATAACAATGAAAACACCCCCCAAAAAAAATGGAGTTTCAGTCAGGTTAAGCACATGGCGTTTTTTAAATTGTCTATGGATGGAGCCTACTTGTCTGGAGAGTTGCCAATATGTAGGCCTATAACACTATTCAATATCATCAAGATGAAATTACAAGTGACTCCGTTTATATTTGACTGAGTAATAATAATCTTCTACTGACAAATGATAAATTAGACAAACAAGTAGCAATAGAACAGAGATGCTCATTTATTATTCAGAAACATACTTTGATCATTTGGCGGAAGCCTCCAGAGACCAGGTAAACGTTGGTGCTATTAGCCTTCAGCTTCTTGACTAACTCATCAATGCCCAGAGAAATCCTACATAAAAATGTACACTAAGACTAGATTCAGAAAAAATTTGGTCATCAAATTCCCAGAACTGCAAATAGTAATCAGACTCCAAATCATTTCATTTCTGCCCTCTCACAACCATCCCTTAAACGTAAGCATATACAAATATTGGAAGATCATTATTTTGGCTTAACAGTGTAGAAGAACTATAATATCAAGAAATCAGACCATTATAAAAATGACCATTACTCAATGGCTTTGCTTAAAACAGGTACTCCAAAATCTTGGCCCTGAGACTTCAGAATTCAGGGACAATTACAGTGTTCTCTTTTGAGAAACCTGAGAATATGGTCCATGCATAACATTTTTTCAAACAGTGTCACAGAAGATTTCAAGTAAAATCTTTTCATGATTTTAGATATAAAGAACATATCAGTTGGCAAGTTCCAAGCTGACTATTTCAAAATAAAAATAAAAAGACCAGGGAAAACAATAGAAGAAATGGTTAAGTAAATGATGTGCTTGTCCATGCTGTAAAGCAGCAGGTGCCAGCAGACATGAAGGAAAATAAGTCCAGGATTGCAATTATAACATTCAGGTTACCCTATTTTCTTATATGCTATCATAAAAATTTCTCATTTCCATCTTTTGGTAATAATGAAAATATTTTCATCTTAAACTAATACCAACTTGTGTCTTCAAATTCTATGCAAAACACAATACATCTTTCAAAATTTATGAAGACCGAAAAACACATCCCCAGTTAAGCAAACAAGAAGGCAACAAATACTCAAGAGAACTAAAAGAAGCACTCCTACCTTGGGGGCCTCTTTTCAAGAAAATCTTGGACTTGAGAAAGGGAAGGATTGAACAAAGATAGTCTGGCAGCCAAAGCATCCTCAAAAAGTACTGAACCATTCATTGCCCTGACAAGAATGGGAATTACAATCAGAGCTGAAAATTCTACAATAAACAAATGAAAGCAATTCCAATAACTGGCTCCAACCTAGCAGTCCATTCTGCAACAACCTTTCCAGCTCCACAAAATTCTGCAAGTTCATCAATACCCTCATCGAGGCAAACCGTGCTATCCACATCGAAGCACACCGCATCAGCACTTCTCCATACATCAAGGACCTCTGTAAACATTAAAATAAAACCATCAACCAAGTCCATATGGTTCTGAAAGTTTCAAGACTTATCTCTTTTTATCTTCTTCCTTCTATTTCTAATTTTTAAATTTCAACAACCCAATCCATAAGCTCATACTCCAGCCTAAGTGGGGCAAAGGTTCTTTAGTCTTTGAACATCAACTCCAAACTTAATTTAAGTGTATCAGTTCAATGCTCCAACAAGCTATAGTGCCACACTTTGTACCAACAAAATAGTAAATATACAAATATTTTTCAAAACTAAGTTTTCAGCTCCAATGAATCAAAATACCATACGAAATTCACAGTGAACTCGTGTTTTTCCTAAAACCAATTTTAAACCACAAATGCAAATACAAAATTCCTAGATTCAGTCAATCAGATTACCTTTGAGTGGTAGCCTGTTTTCAAAGTGGCTCAATGTGGAGGAGGCTTCTAATGGTTGAGTTGAAGAAGCAACTGGGTTGAATAATTTGGAATTTCGTTCCATCCCAACTTGACTTCTATTTCTATACAAACTTTTTGCAAACCGTAGTGAGACTGTAGGAATGGAAGGAAGGTGATTTTGCCTAAAATGAGTACGAATTGGGGTGATTTGTGACGAACCCAGCAACCCTTCCATTAATATCTGTCTCCAACAAATCAAAAGTAACAATCATAAGAAAAAGATATCCTTTCTAAAGAAGTTGAATAATACTAACATTACATTCACTTTTTCTGTTAAATTAACAAAAACTTAGCGACCCCATTCTTCAAACCCACGAATTAAGAGAACGCAGTACTAGAAATGTTTAATTTAACACAATTTGAGAAAAATAAATGCATATAGACGTGCATAACCTTGTATAATACACCTTAATAAACGAAAACTTGAGTAGAAACTAGTAACTAAACATAATTTATACTATAGACCACCCTTATAGTATAAAATTATTTCTTTTCCGTCACATTTTCTAGGGAAACAAACAGAGAGCAAAATGTCATAAGCAGTCTCAAACTTAAATATTCATGAACGAAACTTGAAAAGGGACACCAAACAAAAATGGAGAAGAACAAAAAATGAAAAATTCAAAAGAAGAAAAACGGAAGATTGAAATGCAAGTTACCGTTGTATATAACTGTTTTTGTTTTCCCTTCTCAGATCTAGCTGCTACTTTCTTTCTCTTTGCTTCTCGGTTTTCTGTTGCTCGTTCGCTCCTCTAATAATGTTTGGTAAAATTTAGCACAAAAAAAAAAAGTTTGGTAAAGGATTCTAAAGTGCAAAGCTATCCAAAACTTTTCATAATTATGAAATTAACCCCCAGGTCTGTCAGTGAGCCAGCCCAATTACTGGGTGGTGAGTCAGAGTGAGGGATGATAGGGCCTTCTCTATTACAAGCCCAATAACCCATTTACTTTGTTACCTTCAGCTTAATATGACCTGCACCTTTCAGGACCATTCCTTATGCTAGATATTTTATAGAGGATTGTCTTGTCTGCATATGTTTCTAGTTGTGCTCACATAGGTCAGTAGCTATACTAGGTTTATGCTTGTATAAATAATCACTACAGTAGTCCTCAAAGGCTGACAATTAATGAAATATTTCTTTTCCAGTTTATTCTTTTTACGACTTTCCTCTCTATTTCTCTGGTGCCTACCAAAGAAAGGCGACGGGGGTGAGACAGAGAGAGAGGGAGAGAGGGAGGCGACAGTGGCGAGACAGAGAGACAGATAGAGGGAGGCGACGGTGGTGAGACTGAGAAAGGGAGGCGACGACAAGAGAGAGAGAACTGGAACCGATGAAGGTGGTAGGGTGTAAACGGCGTCAGAGATGATGGGCTTTTGGACCCTAAATCTAACGGTCCACATTAATCCACGTATTAAAAAATATATATAAATCATAAAATTTTAAAAAATTGGTTCAATATCGGTAACCGATGGTTTGGGATACCAAAAACCGTTTCAAAGCCGATCTCGGTCGGTTTGATTCAGTTATACTACCAATACCGAAATTTCAAAAAAAAAAAAAAAAAAACACTAAACCAAGCGGTTCAGTTCAATCGATTTTTTAAGTAAAAAATCTCACCCCTAAGTGGAATAATGTAGATAGGCAGTTCGACCGGCTTGCCTTCACCGGATATGGAGTTGAACTCATTATAAAATGCTCTGATTTTGGTTTGTATATAGGTGAGCAAACATATTATTAAATTTGAGTTCGGCATGATTTACGGGTTAAAAATGTGTTTGTATTGTAAGATCCTAGAATTTTCCATATTTTGTTGTTCGGTTTTTCTAAATAGAATTAAGTTTATTTCTCGGAGTTGATGAATTTTTCTGAAGACCAAGTGACTAAGGATAGGCCTTGGTAGCGTAGAGCTAATTTTTCTGAGAATAACGACCTTTGGTTCGTCGAAATTGGAGTTCGGATGAAGGAGTTACGAATTTTCAAAGTTAGATAATTGTTTTTGGTTATTATTTGATTTTTCGGGATTTTATTTGGATAAGTTGAATTTTTCACAAAAATTCTGCAGATCAAAATAATGTTTTGAGGCCATATATAATTAGTACTCAGCCTCACAAGTCCATAGGAATTTTCGGGAGATTTTTCGAAACTCGGATGTAATTTTGGTGATTTACTTAAGTATGGAGAAATTCAAAAAATTTGAGAAATTAAAAGAAATTTGGATGCTGACGTGGCGCGAACTGGAGCGTCGATCACGCCGGATTGGATGGCCCAGATGCGCCAGCCCTTGGTCACGATCCGATGCGTCGCAACGCACGGAGCTTATCGTGCACCCGCGATCCTCAGCGCACGCCAACGAACGACGCAGACGATGAGCAATCCGGACTGTCCCTCACAAATGACACATCGTACGCCCTAGCCCCAAATTCGTTTAGGCAACCTGCTCCGTTTTCTTTCATAGCATGACCTGCGCCTCAACCCAACGGGTACCGCTTGACCCGGTTCGATTTTTCCCTTATCCCACATCGAAAATTTACAAGTATTTCTCACTTTTTCAAGGCTATAAATAGAGAACCACCCTCCTCTTCACTCCACACCTTCATTTGAAAACTTTTTGATTTTTCCGAAGTTTTCTTGAGACAAACCACTTGTTGGGAGTCTCTTAAATTTAAAATATTTGTTTGGATTGTCTCTTTGGGTGCCCTTAAGAATTTTGCACCAAGGAACATCTTAAACAAATAATTTTAGCAATTCATGGGAAAGCTTTGCCAAATTTTCTGCTCGCCTTGATAAGGTCTTTGGGTAAGACTCTTGAGCTCAGTTAAGTTATTTTATTTCAAGGTTAATTACTTATTAGGCTTTAATTTTTGTTTTAGCAATTCTATTTGTGGAGATTAAGCTAAGAAGGTTTACAACTAGGTATTTTAATCTCTACTTTCTCTTTAAGATTTTTATGCATGATTAATTAGTTAAGTTGGATTTATTAGATTAATTAATCATGTTTAAAGTTGGATTTAATTGTGCATGATTAATTAATTAAGTAGGATTTATTAAATTAGTATCATGTCTGAATTGAATTTAAGTATATAATTAATTAATTAAGTCGGATTTATTAAATTAATTAATTATGCCTAAGTTGGATTTAATTACATAATTAGTTGATTAAAGTTGGATTATTTATAATTAATTAATTATCAAAATCGAATTGGATTATAAAACTGCTATTTACTAAAAGAAAATAGATTTACTAAGAGGCATGCAAATAAATTTTAAGTTGGATTAATTTACCTTGCTTGCACGATTAGTTGGACTTAATTACTCGTTAATTCATCAATCTAATAATGAATTGAGGCCACCCTATTAAAGTAACCAAACACGTGATGTCAAGGTCAGTATCGACTGTTGTTGCTCTGCCGGCTTAAGGATACTGGGACTGATCCCACAATCTCCCCCGTACTGACCTGATCATGTTGTTGAACTTTAATTAGTTAACCTTCAGACTTATAAATAAAATTGGACTCTAAGTAGAAACCATAAGTCCTGAAAAAATAGAAACTTAGTCTTAGTAGACTAGTTTGTAAAAGTTTCTGGAATTTTCTGGGAAAACATGACCGAAAGGAAAGGTCATGCCTAAACTCTGCTGAATTTACTTTTTTATTAAGTCGATATTTTGTCGAATTTGGATTTCTAGTTTCCCAGAGAAGAATTTAAGGACGATGGTGTTGTGGAAGTACACAAAGGTTAAGCTTGGACACCAGGTAGAGAGATTCTCACACCCTAACTGTTGAGATTATTTTGTGTATGTATGTATGTATGATAATAAATATTGTTGTCTGTGAGCTCTGCATCATTTTTGTATGCATTTGTTGCATGGTTTTGATATTGTTAATGATGATCTGAGAATAAATAGTTACGAAAAACGATGACCTTGAATTGCGATCCCTTAAACTTTCGAAAAAGGTAAGTACGGACGAGCTAGTCGATTTGTCCTTATTGGGAGGCTAGGCTTAAGGGGTACTACCATGGTAAAGGATACTCTCGCTACCTTACCAAGATGGATACGATAAGTGTAGTTGGCCATTAGTGATCAATCATCAGGTATGATATTTTGGGTACCCATAAACAATTTAAGAAGATTGCATGCTCATTATCAAAGATTTCATGGATTTCAACGATTAAACTTTGATTTTGGTTTGTTGGTGAATCTTTTCGAACTGTTTTATTACTAGCTATATCTATTAAGTATTTTACTTACTATTTTCAGACCCAGCCAGGTCCCCCGAGGGGAAGTTTTGATCGTATGTGATGCTTACCCCCTACGTTGTTTGTTTTGCATTCTCTTGTGATTGCAGATAACGTTCCGGTTGACGACCTTGACTAATTAGTTGGGCGATGCACTCGTATATCTTGCTGGGCATTCTCAGGCCTTTCATATGTTGTTCTTCACTATGTTCAACTTGTTATTTTGCTGAGTCTTCTACCCGTTTATTTATCTATCCTTTTTATTCCAGTTTGTAATTATTCGAAATATCTTTCAAGTAGTCGGTTGGTATCTCATTTTGGGTATTGCGCGCTTATCAAACATGACTTTTACTGACATCATGTTATGTTAGGGTTATTTTTGTAAAATTTCATATCCTATCGAGTTGGCTTATTTTAAATTTATTTTTAAGTATCTTTTCCGCTATTTATTATATTCTCTGATCCAACCCGTATTTAAAAAAAAAAAAAAAGCTTAACTTGTCTTAAGAAACTTGGAACAGTGATGATAAGGCATGGTATCATTATTCTGGAGTTCTTGGGGCCGGTGCCTCTACTAGGACCCCAGTTCAGGGCCTGACATCTATTCTATCTATGTTTGTGCGGTAAAATTAATGTTCTATTAATTTCTAGTTGCTAGTTAACTAATATAATCAGAAAATATAATTTCTAGCATTTACTTATTAATGTTACATTCTTTTATGTATACTTTGATTCATGTTTGGTAGGGATGCAATAGTCACCAGAGTTTGTTAGTGAGCTACTAAGAGCTTTAATGGGAAGAAGGGATCGCAATTTTCATATACCAAAAGGAGAACTGCATACTTTCTGCCTTTTGGATGTCGTATGTCTGACTCTTGCTTCAATTCGAGGATACAGATGTTCTTTGACCTGTAATAATCCTCATTTAAATTCAATAAAAAAGCCTAGCTAGTTTCATATTATATAATAATGATATGTTTATGGCAAGATTTTTATTATTGACCTTTTTCTAATGTTGTAATTCTTTTCAGGTGTGACAGAGACATGGATGGAAGAATAACTGAGACAGATATTAAGCAGGTAATTTTGTCATGAAAAACACTCTTTTAGAGCTACATGATTGTAATTAACTTTATAATTTCAGGTATACTGAATATTCATAGCAACAATTTTGTTTTCATGTTTACTGGTTTGCTTGGAATTTTGGGCACTGTTGCAGACTATCATACTAAGTGCTTCTACAAATAAGTTGTCTTTGACCCATGAGGAAGCAGAGGACTATGCTGCTTAATTTAGTCATGGAATTGACTGACACTGAAAACCAGGGCTATATTGAGGTATACCCTCTTTTAGAATTAATAGAATCTTAATTCTGCAGATTGTACCATGTTAATACCATTACTTATGGGCCAATCACTATGACACACACATTGAGTTTTTAAAGTTTGTCGCTAACTTTTGCAGTTCCATATCTACAATAATCTTCAATAAGATAAGCCAGTATAGTAGTGTTGCAGTACATGTGCTAAGTGCTAACAATCATGGGAACCACATTGTTTTGAGTTTGCAAGAATCTGGCATGACATTGAAGGATTGCATAAGCGAAAATGCACGGTATCATGAAACAAGCATAATTTCCAGCAGCAGCAGATATTTCTATATCTTGACCCAAGAATTCAAGAATGTGGCCTGCATTGGCCCATATAATTGCAAGAGGAATGCTGACCAGCAGAAGAACAAGCAGTGTTCTCTGCATATGAATACCAAGCATGTGATACTGCTTTGCTCCATAGGACTGGCCACGGAATGTGTCTGATGCACTACCCATTCCTATCTGTTCAACATATCACGAGGGAGATAAGGAAAATCGTGCACCAAAAGAAATACTAAAGAACTAAAGTCTTGCATCACAAGAAAGGCTAAAACTGAAAAGAAAAGTAAAAAAAAAGGCCGTCAGTAACGTGTGGGATTGATCCCAAAAAGGAAGAGGAGTAGAGGACTGATCCTGGTTCGAAAATCCCAAAAAGAAACGAAGTTGGCCTCCTGCCACGCGCTGCATCTCTAATATTATCATCATAAACAAAAGGGTATAAGTACCCTTTTCTTAGTACCTATACTTAGTACCTAAATTTTGACCCTTGTCTTAATGTGGTACCTAAACTTTTATTTGTCCTAATTGAGTACCTGAACTTTTATTTTGTGTCTAATAGGTACCAAAATGAATTTCTATTAAAATTATCAACAAAAGTTAAGGACAATATAGTCAAAGTATATTTTAATTATTTTCTTTATATGTTTAAAATTATTTAAAAAAAACACACAACAAACAAAAAAAATAAAAAATTATAATTAAAATATAAATTTTTTGAAGTGACTATATTGCCCTTAACTTTTGTTGACAATTTTAACATAAATTCATTTTGGTACTTATTAGATACAAAATAAAAGTTTAGGTACTCAATTGGGACAAATAAAAATTTAGATACCACATTAAGACAATGGTCAAAGTTTAGGTACTAAATATGAAAAAAAAAAAACCCCCAAACAAAAATCACAATTCACACATCATGTATATAATAAACAGGGGAAGCCATTTTACCATGAAGCTCAAACCAGTTATTGAAGCAAATGAGGTGGCCATGGAAGCACCAACGTACATGACTTAAATAACCTGCATGCCAAATAGCAAGAAATTTGATGACACAAGTGGCCCTGCTAACCACAGCTGCTTCTTCACTTCCTCGACAATCTCGTCCTTGGTCAGTAGTTCCTTTCTTGATTGTAATGCATGCTCTTGAGGAACTGGAATCAAGGGTGATTCAAGACCACCACCTGCTCCTGCTTGTTCTTCAACCTCCACTTGTTATGTTTCTGTTTTTCAAAGTGTTGAAGGCTTCAACAAAAGATTTGTATGATCAATTGATGAATAACCATATTTAAGTACCACATTGTGGTACCACCACCTGATGTGTCAGGTGAGATTGAATTGCCATGTCAGTCAATGTATCCAACTGTATTTAAGTTTTTCTTTTATTTTGTTTTTTAAAGGGGGCTCTTTTCTGAATAACCATATTTGAGTTCTGCCAACGTGGACAAGGAGGCTACTTAAAAATTTGGATGTCATTCATGATTCTACTATATATGTCTTGATGAAATTGTTGATGCTGGTATGTTCATGTCACGTGCATTGCCCACTGCACTCGAACATCTAGCAATGCATGATCCATCCTTAAATGATGTGGATGTACACCATATGAAATGAGAGAAGCAAGGAGAGAACACCAGTGCTTGCTTATAAGTATCAAATTTGCTTAAAATGTCACATTGTTGTCAAACCATAGCAAAATAAATGAAACCCATCGGATGAAAATAAGAAAAAACAAAAAAAAAAAATCATCATTATTAATAAGCAAAGAGAAAAGAAATGTTCCATATAATATGGTTTGTTAGAGCAACCCCAATGAGGACTTGCGGTTTAAGTGCAAAAAAAAAAAAAAAAAATTAAAATACCACAAAGCGGAACTCAAGTGCAACTTTTGAGTTGAATTTATGTGTTGTGAAGTGGAACTCAAAGTGATATGGATTGAAATGTCAAACCACTATAACCTTCATATTAATTTCTTAAAAATTAAAGTTATTCCTCTGATGCATCGGCCACGGTCATTGTGTTGTACACTCCATCAGAAGCATTCTTCACCTACAAAAGGCATGAAAATGGACCATGAGATGAATGTAACAGAGATTGATACATGAAACAGAACATGACAAAGAACTTTACTTCTTTCTCCCAATCTGTGACCATGATTATGATTGAAAGGCATAGTGCTTGAAAAAATAGCGCCACAGTAATTCCCATCCAAAGACCCTGTGAAGAACATGTTAATTTGACATTAATAGGATTAGTACTACATTTCCAGGGAAGATTAAGGAGGTGTTAAAATAAAAAAAGTGGGGGGGACTTCAAAAAATAAAAACAAAAAGTACAAGGATAAGAATTATGAAGTCACCTTCCCTCCAATGTGCAGCACAAAAGCTAATAATACAGCGGTAGGAATGCCCATAAGATAATAAGCTCCCAGATTAACATAAGCCCCAATCTTTTGCTGCCCACTTCCTCTAACTATACCTGAAATAGTAAATTAAAGTCACATCTTGTCAATGCATCTTTTCTTAAATTAAAATTCTAAGCATTTGCAACAGAGGATGCTATGACATACATACCAGATTCAGTTAAATGTTATGGTTACCTGCAAACACTGATTGAATTCCATCAAACAAGTGGGACACTGCAACCAACCAACATTTCTCCCACATATGTCACAACTTCTTTTTCACTGCTGTAACAGTTGCCCCAAACATTTCGACCCAATATCATGACAGCAGAAACCACAAGGCCTTCAGTAACAACAATGGATAGTGCAACCCACACTGCTAGACGACCTAGTCGTGGTTGGCCGGCACCCAATTGATTTGAAACTCTTGTGCTAACATACAACACAGAAGTAAAGAACAGATAATTAAGAATTGTTGAGCCAAATAGAAGCATATATAAACCGCTTAAGGTAGCTCTAAACTCACCTTGCTGCACCACTGAATGCAAAGGGAATCAAGTAAACCATTGAATTTGTGGTCAGGCTGGGAATTTGTCACAATTTGTTAAGAAATTATATTGTTCTAAAGTTATTAGTTAGTGTGAATTGCAAACCTGATTGACAGGACAGAGGTTTCAAGCTTTGGATTTGGAAGAAAACCAGATAAGAGGACCATCATTTCAAATGACCAGGTTTCTAAGCTGTTCACACACAAAAAACCAAAAAGCCAAGTAAACAACTACAGTAAATACTAATAATTCAAATTTTCAATTATATTTTAAAATGTTTCTCTCCTCTCTTTTTTTTTCGCATTCTCAACTTCCAAGAGTTTATTCGATCACATCATACACACGGAATGCATATGATAAAGTGAAGGTTATTATTATAGGAATGCAATAGAGGTGGAGAGAATGTAGAGTATGTGGGACCAAAGTGTATAGGTTGGAAGTGAGATGATGCAATTCCCATATTATCATTAATTTTTAAAAGGATTGCTAAGGTTTGTGTAAGGTAATAAGGGTAACAGAAATTTTGGCATTCACATGAGGGTCATTTACATGTAATCTGCATGAAATCCTGTATACAATCATGGGAACCACATTGTTTTGAGTTTGCAAGAATCTGGAATGACATTGCTGGATTGCATAAGCTAAAATGCACGGTATCAGGAAACGAGCATAATTCCCAGCAGCAGCTGATATTTCTGGATCTTGACCCAAGAATTCAAGAATGTAGCCTGCATTGGCCCATGTAATTGCAAGAGGAATGCTGACCAGAAGAAGAACAAGCAGTGCCCTCTGCATGTGTACACCAAGCATGTGATACTGCTTTGCTCCATAGGACTGGCCACAGAATGTGTCTAATGCGCTGCCCATTCCATTCTATACAACAAAATTAATAAGGAAAATGTAGACTAATATTATCATTATACACAAATTCTCTTATCAAACAGTCTAGCAACATAAGATATATACATACATACTGATGGTTTTAGGTGCAAAGGCATTGTCTATCGTCGCTCAACCCAGTTTTATCAAAATTGGCCACCACTTTTGGCAGCCATAGCCGTTTTTGACCCTGGATCCTCGACATGTTTAACCCCATAATTGTAGAATAGGCTGAATAGTTTGTGGATACTGTATGTTAGATTTTAACTTTGAAATTTTGGATCCATAATTAAAACCAGGGGAGGAATCGGAAATTTTTTTTTTTAAGGGGCCAAGAATCCAAATGACGTAATTGGAGAGACCATTATACAAAATTTTTCAAAATACTACAAATATTTTTTACTTTTTTTTTTTTAATGCATAGAGCATTAGTGCTCCATATGAATTGGGGCCGCGGCCACCTCAAGACTACATGTAACTCGGCCCGTGATTAAAACCTAACATAAAAGCCGATAAACCAAATGAAGATGCTTGTATAGTTGTAGATATATTTATATATAAGAAGCTCAATGTTGTAGCAATTAATGGTTTATGCAGCACAACTCTAGAGATAATTAAATTGAGGGGCAAAAATCTAAAAAAGTAGGTTTGGCAGTCTGGCACACAAAACAAGTGAAAGGGAAAACGTAGTGGACCTCTTGTGAAGGATGTATAGACCGTTTGTGTGTAAGTTTGCCTCTCCCAAGCAAAAACGAAAAACGAAAATTCCTCAATGAAGAATGGAGCATCGTCTGGTTTTTTGGAGAGGATATAAGAGAGGAGAGGGGCAAAATGGGGATAAAATGATCAGAAATCCGAACTGGTACGATGGACTAATTAACTCTAATTGAACAGAAACTGAAATTGAATTTTTTTTTTTTTGGGGTTTAAAGTGTGAGGAGGGCAGAGTGAAACTGCACCGCAGAATGGAGCATCTTCACTCCAAAGATTGTTTTGAACTTTAGAGAGAGAGAGAGAGAGAGAGAGAGAGAGAGAGAGAGAGAGAGAGAGAGAGAGAGAGAGAGAGAGAGAGAGAGAGAGAGAGAGTTTTCTAGCTATATGATATTTATATGTGTAATTTTATTTTAATGGATGATCGTATGAACAAGACATATAAGATATATAAGAGGAGAAGGCATCTTATCTTACTATCAAACTCAAACCAGTGACTGAAGCAAATGAAGTGGCCATTGAAGCACCTGAAAGTGCTAGCTCTCCAAGATGACCAATATACATGACCGAAATAACCTGCATGAAAAATAGCAAGAAATATGATGACACAAGTGGCCCTGCTAACAATAACTGCTTCTTCGCTTCCTCCACAATCTCATCTTTGGTTAGTTGCCCCTTTATTGATTGTAATGCATGTTCTTGAGATACTGAAATCAAGGGTGATTCAAGACCACCTGTTTGTTCTTCCACAACCATTTTCTATGTTTCTCCTTTTCAAAGACAAGTGTTGAAGCCCTTGGGTTATGTTTTGCTTTTCTTTGTTTGGGTCAATTACATAAAAGGACAAAACAGAGTTATCACGCACAAAAAATGACTTAACCAACAGTATAATTTCAGCAATACTTAAATTTCAGGACAAAATTCTTATCGAGCACTCAGTAAGAAATGCCGAGCACTCGGAGGTTGCATACAGGCTCTAAACATGTGTGTGCACCTGCATCCTTAAAACTGCATATGCAAGCTCAAAATATCATAAAAACTCTAAAATTAGCTCCAAATGTGCATATGCATCTAAAAAAAACTGCAATGCATGTGTAGGGTGCATATGCATCTGCCGAGCTCCTAGCAACTCTTCTTACACTGCGCAACCGTGCGCACACAAATAAAATGTATTTTGGCTTAATTTTGTTTTTAGGTGGATTTCTAAGAACCTTACATTTTTTGTTTTTGGAAATCATTTATTATTTTTTTATTTATATAGGCCCACTTTAAGTGTTGCCACGTAGGATTAGTTGCCTTCTATAGTTTGATGTCTCAGCTGCTGGGCTTAAATTCTTTATGGCATTCTCAATCTGCCCTCAACCGTAAATGGTAAGAATCGATATTCCCCTTCACTAGAGGTATCTTCTTAATGTCAAATGCATTTTGAACCATAGATGTTGATGGAACCATCTAAGGGTTGAAATCAAAATGTGTTTTCTTTTTGTGTGTCAACTACATTTTTTGCATCAATATAATATATGCAGAGATTCGATGAAGGGATCCCTATTTAAGTTTATTTAAGAAATTTTTTACGTGACCCACTTCGCATTAGAGTTTAATAATCAGAATACATCGTGTATTGTGTTTTTAGGGTTTCTTTTCATTTGTATTTGAAGGGTGAACTAATGTTCTTCTTCTCATTGATATTCCCCAATTTCTCTTACAAGTTTTTTTTTTTTTTCTTTTCTAATTCTCTGGGTTCTAGTTATAGCTATTTGGTGGGTTTTAGTTGGTGGTTTAATTGTTTTAGAGGCCTTGAGGGGAACAAAGTGAATAGTCTCCTAAGTAGGCAGCACTGATTAAGAAGCTTAATTAATTCCCAGCCATTTTTTCATCTGGTATTTCTTTTGTTAGTTGGTTTATTCACAATTCATGTTGAGAGTTACATGTTTGATGAAGAAATTAACCTTGTATGTACATAAGGAACAGTCTGGTTTTTATGAGGAACTTAACATGAGGGATATATATATAAGTGAGGGACAATACAAATAATGATTGGATAAATTGAACATGATTATAAAATCAGTATTTTATTAAAGTAAATCGAACCATTAAATATTTTGTTCCTTACTTAATTATCTCTCATATTAACTCCTCATAAGATCGCCGAATTGATATAACGAAATGTTTTCTGGGAAGATAATCCAACATGAGGAGACATTGCAACATGCATGGTGCATGTATGTTCTGCTCAGACAACAATATATACCTCAGATATTTGTGTTTTGTTTTGTTTTGTTTCTTTTTTTTTTTCCCGTGGGAAAATCACATTCTAGTTTCCTAGACATTCTAATTGATTTACAATCAAAATAGAGGCTTTCAGTGAGAATTGATCTTTATTTGCAAGGACAATGTTGAGGAAAGTCGGTGATCACTGATCAATGTGACTCGTCAAGCTTTGGTCCAGCCATATATGTATATGGACCATTTTTTCGGTTCACTACACCATTTGTTGCTTAAATCCACTATTGGCTTATGTTATCTATTGATGCATCAGCAACCAAAAATTAGTTTGAAAGCCACCCTGCAATTACTCTTAGGCAGTAGGTTGCAGAGAAAGGGGTGGCAAAGTGGCTACCCAAACCAATTTTTTGGAATGGTGGAATTGGGAGACAAAAACTGTCTAACACTACTGATAGTTTATTTCTCCACCAATGTTGCAGGTAGTTGCAAATAAAGACTCACCATTGTTGCATATAGTTGATGTATTGGTGAATCTAGTAAAAGATTAAACAAAAACTAGCCATGGATTTTAGGACCTTAAGTATAATAGTGGATAAAAGCAATTCTCCCACCAATGTTCAAATATTACAGTAGCATTTAGTTACAAAAGCAATTCTGCATTCCATTAAATCTTGCAGTACTCACTGCATGATTATTGAGCTGCTATAATTAACCATCCTTTAAATTTTCCTCTCTTGCATCTAATACATCTTAAACACTAGTGCTACACTTAATGATAAAATGGAAATTCAGTAGCAGAACATGGCAGAAAGCATCACATAAACTTCATTAAATTTCATTGATTACATTAACCATCCATCTAACAACTGATTTAGAAATACAAATGAAGATACCAACCTGCCATCTACATTACATCAACCATCATCAACCATCGCCAACATACCCACAATACAAAAGAGAGTTTTTCAACCAACTTCATAATGCGAAATCTATACTATACTATACAAAAGAGAGTTTCTGAACCACTGTTGCATAGAAGTTAATTCCACAACCATACTATAATCGGAAAATTGACTTGCACTAAACCCTAAAAAAGATTTGTACAATTTGCAAATAACTAAAAAATATTACAAAAACAACCATACCAAATTAGAAATCGATTTAGAGAGTAGAGACCTGCAAATGAAAAAAAAAATTATAATGAAAACATAGAAGTTTAATGAGAACAAAGAAAAATTATAATGAAAACAGAGGAAAGGAGTAAACCCCGATGAAGATCGCCGAAATCCGCCTCCTAGATAGCCAGAAACAACGGAGGAGGGTCGGGGCTGTTAGGGTTTTGAACCACCACGTACGGCGGCTGAACGGGCTGGGTGTTTATACCATTGAACTCAGCTCACCCAGGGGAAGATTTCAGGACCAACTCGACTGCAAGAGGTCTCCGGAATTAGTGACCCATTGGAGAAGAAGGCCGGTTCAGGTTCGGTTTAAATCCATGTTTTCATTGGGTTGTTGGGCAATCAAAAGACAGGAAATAGAAAGAGGAGGAAGAGACAAGTTTATTGGGGTCCATGTCGCCGGCGTTGGCTGCCGGACGATGAAGAGATGGCCGGAGAGAACTCACGGCAGATTAGAGAGAAGAATGTGTGCCGCTGCTGAGGAGGAAAATGAGAAAAAAAAAATGCTGAAGTTAGGTTTTATAGTAAAACCTTAGCTGACGAATTTACAAAATTGCCCTTTAACTTAAAATACCCGAAGCTTGATGGTCATAGCTCTGTTTCACGCCTTCTTCGTGTCTACGTGCTGTATTCCCGAGCCCTATCCAACTAGATCAAAAGATCGTTTAAAATCTAAACATTTAATTTTGTCAAAATAAAACCTTAAACCAATTTATAAAAGCATTTCTTTTTAAAACAAACAATTTTATAAATTCATAGGAAAATAATTTTAATGAAATATTTAATAGGAAATAATTTCAAAATTTTCTATAATAAGTATTTAGAGTTTTTTTTTAATGGGAATGGGCTAGTGGTAGGGGTGTGATTTGGATTGGAAAATCCGAATCCGATCGATTTCAATTCGAAAATTTCCAATTTTGGAACACTTGATTCAAATCTGAAAATGCAGAAATCCAAAAATTCAGAAAAAAATTAGATTGAAATTGGAATGTTTCTATAAATTCTGATGCGAAATTTTCCTAAGGCATTCTGATCCAATATTTCATAAATTATGCCAAATTTATTTTGTATTTATATTAAATATTTTATCATTTTTTTAGTTTTCTACTATATGTTTCAATAATTTTTTATTTGTTTAAAACATGCACATACATATATATTAAAAACAGATGACTAATTATAAATATAAGTATATTATAAATATATATGTATCATAATAATATAAATTCTAACAAAGACACTCACATTTTTGTACTTGTAATTACTTTTTTTTTAATCAGGGGCAATTAATTTCATTATTAATCAAAAGTTCCGAAAATGTAATATTTCAAAAAAATCTAAAAAATCAAAGAAATTTGAAAAATTTCGAATTGGAATGAGATGTTGAAATTCCAATTTTTTGGAATAGAAATTTCATTCCGAAATTTTTTGGATTAGAATTGGAATACCCTATTTCCGTTCCCTCATTTCCGAAACACACCCCTAGCTAGTGGGAATGGGCTAAGGTTATATTTAGTGGCAATGGTCTAATAGTGTTATATTTATTGGAAATGGGTGAGGACATGTAATCCACTTTTAACAAATAGTGGAGATTTGTAACTATTACTTCTATAGTTTGAGTCTTAAGTGGGAAATAATAATTTATCAAATTTTATTAATCTCACACTTTGTCTCTTTTGGTTGGATTTGGAGTGGGAAAAGAATAATTATCCCACTAATTTTTTTATTTGTTTCAATGTTCATCATGCCACTTATTAGTCAACTATTGTACAAATTAGTGGGACCTAAAGCAACCATCTTCTCCACCATAATTTTTAAAACAAACCAAAATATTAATTGGTGACTCCAAAAATGTCAATTCTCACTAATTTCAATCTAGTTTCAATTCAAGGTGGCTTTAAGCCATATTTGTTGTAGTGGTTGGTCCAGCCATATTTAAGATGATGAGAAAGACCTGGCCAAAAAAAAAAATGATGAGAAAGACGTACGTGTATCCATCATTCATCCTAAAAAATTGTGGTATTCTTTCTCTTTTCCTTTTTCTACTTGAGAGAAAATTCAAACTTAGGATTTTTTTTTTTATAGAAGTGGCAATTGGTGTTAGTACGTAGGTGGTGTTTGTATTAAAAACTAGTTAATCCTAATCTAATCCGTTTAATTAATTATGTGGAATGACTCAACCCTAACTCAACATGTCTATAATCATGTCATGTTTGGGTTGACTCATATATCTTATGATCTTAAAACTTAAATATAATTTTCCTTATTTTTAAACCAAAACTATCACTTATAAAACAAAAATTTATTTAATTATGATATTAACAAAACCATAAAAAAAATAATAATAACTCTATAATTATATAATGACTCATACAATAAATATTAAAACAATGAGAAAAGTTTAATATAGTACTAGTTGAACGTGTTTATCTTATCATAATTGTGTTACACATATTTAACACTAACCCAACCCATTTATTATTCGTGTTTAATTAATATGTCGTGTCATAATCATGTTCATTTCAAGTGTTGAGGTGTGGAGCCAATTTGAAAGAGGTTATGATGTTTTTTGGTAAGTGGATTTGATCCAAGAACACTTGGGATTAATCCACTAACATGTTGGTGAAATGTAGGAAGACAGCAAGGTTATGTGGGATCGATCCCACAGAGAGGAGTTTTCTTGCAGAAAGTGAAAGTGGGATCAATCCCATGTCGCGACCCCCTGTTTTTCTGATGCATTTTTTTACCTCCAAATGTTCTCATTTTGCTCCAATGTATACCTTAAGTCCTATAAGGTATAAATATGAACTTATAGGCATTCTAAACCCTAACTTTTCAGATTTAAAGGGAGTGAAGAGAGAGATGAGAGAAAGAGAGAAACACTTGAGAGATTTTGAGTGATAAATCTTGTAATCCCTAAGAGTAAGTAAGAGATATACTTGTGGGCTCTTGTATTTTGGGATTCTCCCTCTTGTTCTTCTTCATCTATAGTGGAACCCTAGCAACCCCGTGGAGTAGCCCGTTTGGTCACATTGGCCGAGTGAACCACGCTAAATTTGGTGTGTTCTTTCT
This sequence comes from Dryas octopetala, assembly GCF_963921425.1. Taxonomy (NCBI): domain Eukaryota; kingdom Viridiplantae; phylum Streptophyta; class Magnoliopsida; order Rosales; family Rosaceae; genus Dryas; species Dryas octopetala. The sequence continues at coordinate 16,318,048 of NC_141367.1, read as the reverse complement.
TTTGCTTACTTATTTGTGCTTGCTTGTTAGGTGTTGCTATTTATTTGGGTTTGTTTTCTGTTGACCTAGAATATTTAGAATTTGTTGGCATTATTGGATTTCTTGGTTGTTGTCTATTGTTGTTAATTTGTACTTATTATTGGCTAGGGATTGGGGTCGAAAATCCCCTAATCAAGAAATGTTCAACCCCAACCTGCCTACTTCGTGTCGTGATAAATCAATAGCTACTTGTTCATGACCAATTGGTTTAGTGGATTACATGCACATGGTCTCCCCGTTGGCAGGAGGAGGTTATGAGTTCAAATCTCATGGATAACAGTTGTTGATAAATAAAAAAAAATCACTACTACTTGGAAATTAAGCTTTGATAACTGTAAAGTTTTCCCTAAGATCCCATCCATTGTAACTCGTTTAAGTATAATTCAACGGTTGTTTCTTTTCAATTGAGTTCTAAACTATGTGGTGGATCTCTTCAACTTAAAGTTTCCAAGTCTAATGTTTTAATTCAGGAGATAAATTCTCTCCTCTAACTATGTACGTGGTGGATTCTTTAATTTTAAATGAAATTAAACAGTTGAGATTTCAATTTTGAGAAATGAGAGAATGAGCACATATAAAGAAGAGAGTGTCCTTGTCCCTTTACTTTTTGCCTGGTGTTACAAAAAGGTTTGCACATCCAAATTTAAAAAGGCTTATTCGCGCCAATGCCCCCTGAAAGTAACTTCGATTTTCAATTTGCCCCCTGAAACTTCATTCCTCCTACTTTGCCCCCCAAACTTTACAATTTCAATATTCCGTCAACTCCGTCTATGGGTCCGTCAAAAACGCCTACGTGGAAGGGGCAATTTGGTCTTTTACATTAAAATAAATAAAACAGCACTAGCATTCCCTCCCCCACCTGAACCCCGACCCCACCCAACCCAACCCACCCCACCAACCTCCCCACCACACCATTAACAGGCAAAAAATGAAACCATGAAATTCAACAGCACAAATGCAGGTACACATTTTAAGTTAATTCATCAAAGAAGCATCAAATTATCACAAACCCAACAACCAAAACTCAGAGAAATCTCAATTAAACCAAGCAAACAAACAATACCCATATGAAGAATCACCCAGCAAAGCCCAAAAGAACCCACATTATCTATAGACACAACACAGCCACATACCTTTGACCATCAAGATTGCCCTGCCCACTGCTCCCTCCACTGCCGTACGACCCATCATCCGCCGCCGCCTGCCACGCGGACTTCCAGGCATGCGAGGGCAGCGGATGCAAGCCGTAAACCCCGGTGGGGTCCACGGCGGGCCTCCCAATCATCATCCCTCCGGGGGCACCTGCAGGCTGTCCCATTGGAGGATAGTAGGAACCCCACTGGCGGTGGCCCCCACCATGGCGCCGAGGCCGACGGCGGCCTCGTCCTTGATCTCATCCCGGGGGACAATATCGATGAGGAAATCGAAGATGTCGGTGCGGGTGATGGCAGCAGCAATGTTGTTTTTCTGGAGTGTGCGTCGTTTTTTCTCCTCGGCGTGGAGCCAGGAGCGAATGGTGAGCTCGAGGATGAAGAGCTCGCAGGCCTTGGCGAAGAAGACGATGGCTTCTGCGGAGATCATGCGGACGTCCTCGTCGGCCTTCATGATCTTCTTGATGCGGGCAAGGGGGAGCTGGTGGTTCTTAAAGTCGTTCACTTGCTCGATGTCGTGGCGCTGGTAGGTCCAGAACATCTGGAGCTGCTGGTGCTGGTGCTGCAGGAGGTGGTGGAACGACGGAGCAGAGACCGATGAGGGTTGGGTTGGTGGGTATGTGATGGCGGAAGACTGAGGTGGGTTGGGTCAGGGTTCAGATGGGGGAGGGAATGGTGGGGTGGGGTGGGGTGGGTTGGGTTGGGTGGGGTCGGGGTTCAGGTGGGGGAGGGAATGCTGGGGCTGTTTTATTTATTTTAGAGGGCTGCTATTTGCACACCCTTTTTTTTCTTTTTGCACACCCCATCTGAAAAAAAAAAAAACACTCAAAGAAAAAGACCACTTTGGCCCTCCACACACCCCATACACCCACACACCTCATTCCCATCTCCCCCCCGTACACACCCCATCTTTTTGCACACACCGGCGCAGCACCACCACCGTGCGCAGCACCACCCCCTGCATGCGCCACCCTCCTGCACCACCCTCTCATTCTCTCTCTCCTCATCTCTCTTTCCTCCCTGCTGCACTACCCTCTCATTCTCTCTCTCCTCATCTCTCTCTCCTCCTTGCTGCACCACCCTCCCCGCGCCCACCACCATGCCAAGCTCACACAGCCACGCCCACCACCATGCCAAGCTCGCACAGCCCCAACGCCCGACCACGCCGCCGACGCCCGACCTCGCTCTGCCCAGCTCGCACAACCACGCCGCAGTCCCTGCCAAAAGGATGAGCTTCGCAGGCCGTTCGGCAGTCATCCGCCGAAACCTGCGGGTTCGTTCGGCAGCCATCCGCCGAAACCGGCGATTTCCTTCGGCAGCCACCCATCGAATCTTCGGCAGCCACATGTTTCTTCTTCACCGTCAACCTTGGCCGCCGCCCACACGCTACTACACCTCCGCCCGCAGCACCTTGTCTTCCACCTCGAAGCCCAGAACCAGCCACCATTAAAAAAATATATATATATATGCAGTTCGGCAGACCGGTGCCGAACCGGGCTGTTTGGTTCGGTAGTCATCCGCCGAATATAACAGGATTGTTCGGCGGATGAGTGCCGAACGAAACAGCCCAGTTCGGCACTGGTCCGCCGAACCTGCTGAACTGAAATTTTTTTTTTTTTAATGGTGTTCGGAGGGTGGTGCTGCTGCGGAAGAAGAGAGAGAGAGATAGGAGGGTGGTGCTGCGGGGAGGAGAGAGAGAGAGAGAGAGAGAGAGAGGTCGGTGCTGCGAGGAGGAAAGAGAAAGGGAAGTGGTCGGTGAGGGAAGGAGAAAGGGAGGGAGGTGGTCGGGGGTGAGGGAGGGGGAGGGGCTGTGTGTTTTTTTTTTTTTGGTATGGTTGATGGGGTGTGGTGGGTGAAGGGGTGTGTTATGAGAAATTTTGTGAAATGTATAAAATAGGGGTATTAGGGTAATTGGAGGGGTGTGTTAAAGAGAAATTTTAAATTTTGGGAGAAGATAGGGGGTGTGTAGGAGAAAAGTGTGTGCAAAAAGAAAAAAAAGGGTGTGCAAATAGTAGCACTCTTATTTTAATGTAAAAGACCAAATTGCCCCTTCCACGTAAGCGTTTTTGACGGACCCATAGATGGAGTTGACGGAATATTGAAATTGTAAAGTTCGGGGGGCAAAGTGGGAGGAATGAAGTTTCAGGGGGCAAATTGAAAATCGAAGTTACATTCAGGGGGCATTGGCGCGAATAAGCCATTTAAAAAAGAAAAATCTATTGTTATGAGAGAAGAAATAGTGCAAAATGGCAAAACTCGAAAGCACAAATTATTGAAAAATTATTAAGTATAACTGATATAGTCACGTGGTGTAACCTATCCAACGTGTAAGGATATTATTGGACGATATGTTTTTATTTGTAGGGTATAGTATTAATAACATTCACTCATATTATAACACATAGGTTAGTTATACCAAGTGACAGTGTATTGGTTATACAGAATAATTTTTCTAAATTAAGGTCCATCAAAAAAAATTGGACACTGCAAACCAAAATCAACATTTGTCAAGCATATTTCACAACTTGTTTTTCACTGCTGTAACAGTAGCCCCAAACTTTTTGACCCAATATTAGTATAGCACTAACCACAATGCCTTCAATAACAGAATGGACAGTGCAACACATACTACTACACGTGGTTGCCCAGCACCCAATTGATTTGAAACTCTTGTGCTAACAGACAATATATGCAGAAGTAAAGAACACGAGAATTTTTGAGAAAAATATGCAAAATATAGTAGATTTGTAGATTTACACTCACCTTGCTGCACCACTGAATACCAGGGGAATCATGAGACAATTGAACATGTGTTAAGGCTGGGAATGTGTCACAATCAGTTAATAATTAATAGCTTTATATATATTTTTGGTCTATTTCCTATTTGCTTAAAGTTTTATAGAGTATAATGGTTGCCTAACATGGTATTTTGTATTTAATTTACAAAAAGTCCAGGGTTCGAAACCTCCAATGCTCACTCCCCGCTATTTTGTTGTTTGTAAAGTGCTAGGTGAGGCAGCACCTATCTGGCTATCTGTTATGTCTGCTTTTCTCTGTTTGATATATCTTGTTCTTAGCATATTCCCCAACTAAATTTTGGGGGTCTAATAGTTGTTCAAGAGTAATAGATCCTGCATTTTCATTTGTACCAGTAAGAATTTTCACTGATTTTAAGGCTTTAGTTAGTGTCAATTGCAAACCTGATTGATAGGGCTGAGCCTCTCTACCCATTGCGTATTAGTTTTGGATTAGATGCCATAATTACATATCGTTTTAGACAATTAAATAGGAATTTCATGGAAGGCCTCCAAACGGGAGAGACACTAACAATGAATTGATCCAATATATTGGCACAGAAGCACCTCTATGTCCAAGGCTGGCCTTGAATACCAGAAGCCAACAAATAAGCAAGTGTAGTATCTGACCTAAAAAGAAAAAGCAAGTGTAGTAGTGTTGCAGTTCCTGTGCTAACATCATTCCAACACATTAGATCCTGTCTTATTATTTAGTAGTGGAGAAAGGCTCTCTAGCTGTGCTTTGTGAGAAAGCAATAAGTGAATTAGATGCTCATTTTGTTTCATGCAAATACTAGAGTTACAAAATTTCCCCATGTAATTGCAGAGTCTTATGCTCTCTTTAAGGTTTTGAAAATGAAACACTAATTGGGAAAATTATTATATAAAACAAACTTGCATAGCATTAACAAGCCATACAAATCCAATGCAAAATCATTTCAGACTTGTCACTTGTAGGTTCTGATATGGATTGAAATGTCTTCCGTAGGGAAAACAACTATGCACTTATAATTAAGCACTAGAACCTTCTTTTTTAAGTCTAAATTTTCCCTTCCTGAAATAATCCTCTGAAGGACCTACTCTAGATATGATCATGACTTTTGCATCAGCTTTGCGATGATTCTTCAGCAAACGGCCTTTGTGTTGAACACTCTATCCGAAGCTTTCTTCACCTACAAAATGAATAGAAATGGACCATGAGATGAATGCAACAGAGATTGATACATGAAACATAACATGACAAAGTAGTTTACTTCTTTCTCCCAATCTGTGCATATGATTATGATTGCAAGAGATAGTGCTTGCACAAATAGCGCCACAATAATTCCCATCCAAAGACCCTGTGAAGGACATGTTAATGTGAAATTAATAAGGATTAAGAAAGTAGAAGATAAAATTAAAATCAAGAGTATGATGGAGACTTAAATAAATAAAAAAGCACAAGAATTTGGTGTCACCTTCCCTCCAATGTGCAGAACAAAAGCTAATAATACTGATGTGGGAATGCCCATAAGATAATAAGCTCCCAGATTAACATAAGCCCCAATCTTCTGCTGTCCACTTCCTCTTATGATACCTGAAGTTGTAAATTAAAGTCACTTCTTTTCAAAAATCAGAGATCAAATCTTTCTTAGAATGAGAAACTTGGTATAAGGGTAAAACCTTATAGTGGATAACTTATTTTCCACATGGATGAGTTGAATTCAAATTTCAAAATCCTTGCAACAGAGGAATCTCTAACAAACACTTTTTTTTTCCTTAATTCAGTTTTAACTCTTACTAAAAAAAGGCTACTAAATCCAAATTCAGAAGAGAAAAATCTACTTTTATGAGAGAAGAAATGGTGCAAAATGGCAAAAACCTGAAAGCACAGATTGAAGTCCATCGAAAAAGTGGGATACTGCAACCAAAATCAGCATTTGTGCAACATAATTCACAACTTCTTGTTCATTGCTGTAACAGTAGCCCCAAACTTTTCGACCCAATATCAAGATAGCACCAACCACAATGCCTTCAGTGACAACAATGCACAGTGAAACACTTACTGCTAGACGTGCTAGTCGTGGTTGCCCAGCACCCAATTGATTTGAAACTCTTGTGCTAATAGACAATATAGATGTAAAGAACAGAAGAGATTTTGTTGAGACAAATTTACACAACAGAGGCATGCAAAACATGTAGCTTTAGACTCACCATACTGCACTCAGATAAAAAAAACACTCACCTTGCCGCGCCACAGAAGCCAAGGGGAATCATGTATATCATTGAACATGTGTTGAGGCTGGGAATGTGTCACAAGCTGTTAGTTATGAATCTGCTGCATGTTCATTAGCTACCAATAAGAATTTGTATTGCTCTTAAGTCATTAGATAGTGTCAAATGCAGACCTGATTGACAGGACTGAGGTTTCAAGCTTTGGATTAGGGAGAAAACCAGATAACAAGACCATCAATTCGAATGACCAAATTTCTAAGCTGCTCACAGAAATAAAACCAGCAAACACATACAGTAAGTACTGACATTTCAAATTTTCAAATATAGATATTCGGAACTCTGCCAATCATGATATTGCATTCTAAAAAATAGGAATAGATAGTTTTAAAATATTAGGACTATGTCAACGAAAGATTACCTGATCATAATAGCAGAAGGAATAGATAGTTTTAAAAAATTGAGAATTCCATGGAAGGCCTCCATTGAGAATCCAGTCCATGTGTGCTTACAAGAGGGAGCAACTCTGACATAAAGAACCAACAACAATGCATTGATCCAATACGAGATGGAGTTCGCCACAGCAGCGCCTCTATATCCAAGGCTAGTCTTGTATACCAGAAGCCAACAGAAAAGCAAGTGAAGTAGTGTAGCAGTTCCTGTGCTAACAATCATGGGAACCACATTGTTTTGAGTTTGCAAGAATCTGGAATGGCATTGTTGGATTGCATAAGCGAAAATGCACGGTATCAAGAAACGAGCATAATTCCCCGCAGCAGTTGCTATTTCTGGATCTTGACCCAAGAATTTAAGAATGAGGCCTGCATTGAACCATATAATTGCAAGAGGAATGCAGGCCAGCAGAAGAACAAGCATTGCCCTCTGCATATGTATGCCAAGCATGTGATACTGTTTTGCTCCGAAGGACTGGCCACAGAAAGTGTCTAATGCGCTACCCATTCCTATCTGTTCAACAATTTAAGAGGGAAATGGATACTAAGTTACTAACATTAACATCATACACAACGAACATGAATAATAATGTTTTTATTAGATAGTCTGACAACATATATAATTATCTATTGAGATACAACAAGAATCACAATTCAGACATCATATATATACTTTTTCTCTTCTTCTTTTTGTATCCATGGTCTAAGTAGCACAAATTCTAGAGATAATTAAAATTTTGGGGGGGACCTAAAAATATAGGCTTTACACACTTTTCTATAGTCCTGTAAATAGTTACTTTTGGGTTTGTATGTTTGTAAAATATTTCTTAAACATCATCTTTTGGGTATGGTGTTTAGTGGGGTACTTTCTGTAAACTCAAATCCCCAACTTTGATGTAAATAATGTTTAAGATAGAAGGCATCTTATCTTACTATCAAGCTCAGACCAGTGACTGAAGCAAATGAAGTGGCCATGGAAGCACCTGCAAGTGCCAGCTCTCCAAGATGACCAACATACATGACTGAAATAACCTGCATACCAAATAGCAAGAAATTTGATGATACAAGTGGCCCTGCTAACCACAGCTGCTTCTTCACTTCCCCGAAAATCTCGTCTCTGGTCGGTCGTCCCTTTTGTGATTGTAATACAAGTTCTTGAGGAATTGGAATCAAGGGTGATTCAAGACCACCAGTTTGCTCTTCCACATCCATTTGTTACGTTTCTGTTTTGCAAAGAGAGCAGAGTGTTGAAGGCAGCCACTCTAAGGAAAAAGGAATTGTCATTTTTATGATGAATTGAGGAATATATATTTCAAGTCTGCGAATTAGTCAATGCCAGAAAAAACAAAAGAAGAATCGGCAGAACACAATATGTACTGTGCGAATTAGTCAATTTCTATTATCTTACATCTTATGTCACTGTCCATCCTCGCCATACATTCAAATCAAGAACTGCTGACAAATTTAACACATTTTACCCAAGAAATATGGTTTGGCCTTCTATAGTGATAGTGATTTTTGAGCCTATTGTTGTACCAAATTAAATTAAACATAATTTTGATTATGTGACTTTTAATTTATAACTTATAGCATAAGTGAATTATAAAAATTATATTAATGTCATTAATTTAATGAGATTTTTAATATGAATTCAATATCAAATATATTTATATATTAATTATTTGAAGGCACGAGTGATACTTTTTTATTTTAATGAAATGCACTAGAAGTTTGATAAAAACATTACACATAGAATGAAATGACAACTATATAAAGGAAACAACATTGGAGTTAACAAAAATAAAAACACTCAGTTTAGGAGAGAGTCTTCAATGGGGCATGCCCCAGTGAGGCATGCCCCATACAAGATTTATCCCTCGGTTTAGTGGTTTTTATGCGGTGGGGGCCAATTTAGGTGTCTCGGTTCAATAGGGTTGAACTTGTCATTGACCCAATTTGCCTCCCATTTGTCAAATTTGCAATCTTCACATGTCACACCGGGAGGGCATACCTTGAGACACTTGCAGATGACCCTGTCCTCAAGATCGGACTTGAAGTCTTGAAATTCACGACCACTAGGATGGTGGGCCAAGACCTCATTGTGCAAATTCAGGCAAAATTCGCAATAACCCCAGAATTTATCTGTTTTGCAACACTTACACAAGCTCCAATCTTTTAAATCTTCTTGTTCTTCTTCAATCTTCTTTTCTCTTGCAAGTCGCGGAGCATCAAGAACCTTAGTCCTTCTGTCGAATTTATCCATGTGACAAGCAAATTTAATTTTCCACGTGAAGATTATCTTGCTTGGCCCTTTTTGATGCATTTCTTCTGGGTGACCTAAGACGACCCCTGAATAGTAGGAGTGGGAATTGGTCGGTTTTACCAGCCAACCGACCCATTTCCAGCACAAAGGATGATATCTAATGAGATTGTTAGCCAAGCCTTGATGAAAGTCTTCTCTTCGTCACTCGACCAAGACGGACTTTTCTTCCCCATCAATGAAAACAAAAAATTTATGTAAGATTTTTGGTATGAAAAAGATTGATGATTGTGTGAAAAGTGAATAAGGTATTTATAGAAAAAATTATGATAGCTGGTAGAAATAATGTTATATTTCTCAGAAAGTTTTTGGAATTTTTTTTATGTATTTTCTGGCATTTTTAAATTTATTTTAATTATAACAATTAATTGCAACAGACATTTAATCCTGCATATATGTTGATCTCCAACAAACAAGCAATGAGATTCGTTGAAAGTGTGCAACTTATTTGGACCGTCCGTTTCTGATGGACCTTTAATCACGGCCGCACATCTTCTTCACGCGTGGAAGGCTACGTGACTCTGCAACAAGACAGAGCGTGGGGCCCGCGTGCAGGTTGTTTCTCGACCGGCCACCACGGTTCATCTCTCTCTCTCTCCTCTCTGATTCCCACGTGGACCGAGCCCGCTCGGTATTGCTCTCACTCTTAGTGATGTCCAATATGAACATCAACAATTGGACTCGGGTACAATCACTTACACTCACTCTCTCTGGCCCAGTGTGAGGTGTGAGTCCAATTAATCACTCTCACAGGGACGTTGTGGAAAAGTGATCGATGAAAATAGAATTAAAGACTAAGTAGATATAAAATAAAAGTTTAAGTACTCAATTAAATCACAAAATTTTGAGTACGAAATTAAGACAGGGGTCGAAATTTGAGCTAAAAGTGAAAAAAAAAAAAACACTAAATAGCATATTTGGGTTTGATCCAGGTTTTATATGGATTTATCTAGAGTTTTTCGTTCAATAGTTCATCTTGCTAAAGTTGAAGTCGACAATATGGTGAACGTTCTGATCGAATGTTTAGTGACTTGTTGACCACTTGTCTACTTACAAGGGGTATTTTGGTCTAAAAATTGGCCAAAGAGCTAATAAAGTTGGACTCTTGTAGCTAGGGGTCGGCAACTAGCCCGGCCCAAATTTTTTGGGTTCGGGCCGGGCTCGGGCTTGAATTATAAAAGCCCAATAGGGTTTTCGGGCCGGGCCGGGCCGGGCTTGGGCTTTAATACACAAGCCCAAGGCCCGCCCATCGGGCTTTGGCTTGCGGGCTTGGAGGGCCGGGCCGGGCTAGGCCCGAACGGGCGGCCCAAAATGGGCCCAAAGCCTATTTAGACACATATATATCTTCAAAAAAAAAAAAAATTGGATTTTGGCTATATTGTGATTTGAACATGAGACCTCACATAACAAGCTTCAACTCTCAACCAACTGAGCTGACAAGTTTATTTGTCAAGTTTGTGAATCATAACATATTTAATAGCTCTTTCGTTTATTTACTTCAATAAATTATTAATATGCTTATTAAGTTATTATATAATACTATTATGTTAGTAATAGTGTAATACCATAAATAATAAACTTTTAAAATTATATACAACATTACAACTATAATAAAACATAAATGTACATATGTATTATTATATATTTTATTACATATTTTTATAAACAAACGATGCAATTGTGTTGTCAACGATCCAAACCGTTCAAATTTTAGTTCCTCACTCAAAGATAATTTGTGCAAAAAATTAGCTCAATCGGAGATGTAAAAGTGACATAATGGTGGTCAAATTAATGAACGATCGTGGTTTTTCTAATGATCATCGAATGGGTAGATGAATTTCGATTTAGCCGATTTTTTGTACGGATGATCTTTGACTATGAACATAGAAAATGAACAGGTCAGATTGTTGAAATCACGTTGTGGTCTTCATAATTATGGAAACAATAAGGTTTCAATGGGAAAGTTATTAGAATTATACTCTTCAAGTGTATTTATATGTAGAAGCTCACATATCGATCTTGTTTTCAACGATCCGAACCGTTCAAGTTTTAGTTCTCCACTCAAAGAGAATTCTTGCAAAAAATTAGCTTAATCGAAGATGTAAAAGTGATTTTTCTAAATGTAACGGTGGTCGAATTAATGAACGATCGTGATTTTTCTAATGATAATCGAATGGGTAGATGAATTCCGATTTAGCCGATTTTTTGTAAGGATGATCTTTGACTATGAAAATAGAAAATGAACGGTTCAGATCGTTGAATTAATGAAATGACGATTGTGGTTTAATAACTTTAATTATACTTGTATTATAAAAGTTGTATATACACATATACATTTATATTTTATTATACTTGTAATGTTGTATACAATTTTAAAAGTTTATTACTTTATTATTTATGGTATTACATAGTTTACACTATTACTATTTACTAACATTATAGTATTATATAATAACTTAATAAGTATATTAATAATTTATTATAGTAAACAAAAAAAAAACCTATTAAATATGTTATGATTTCCAAATTGGGCTTTGGGTCGGGCTTTGGGCGGGCCTAAACGGGCCGAGCTTCGGGCGGCTCATGGGCTTCAAGGGGATGGCCCAAGCCCAACCCAAGAGACTTTCGGGCCGGGCCGGGCCGGCCCAATTTTCGGGCCAAATCGGGCTTCGGGCCTAATGGGCCGGGCGGGCTTCGGGCCTTGGGCTTTTTGGTGAGGCCTACTTGTAGCCAAGCAGCAAGAGAGATAAAATCACTTGTGAATCTCCTAGACCCGGCGTGGATTGTCTGCCTTTGACCGGCCTAAGGGATTAGTCTAGTGCGCAAAAACTGACCCAGGACACCCTTGGTTACCAAAAAAAAAAATTAAGTGATTAAAATGAATTATTTTATAAAATTTCTCAGAAAAAACAAAAAACACTAAAAAAATGAGTAGAAGTACAATTGATATATCATTTACCTAAACAAGTTTAATTTTCCTTACTTGAAATGAATTTTCTTACTTTGGAACATTCAAACTTGAGAATGTTGTTGGAACTTCACATCTTTCGAATCTCACTTTATATCGATATTATTTCAACTTAATTATTTTAAATTTATAATATAACTTAAAAAAATAGTTATCAAAATTTTAGAAATGAAAATTAGAATAATTGTTAGAATAGTTAGTTATCAAAAATTAGAAAAATTGTATTTGAAGAGATTTTCGTATTCATGTCCGGTTATCTATAACTGTGGTTCGGATAAGATTGTTTATACTAATTATATATATGAAGCTTATCCAAACGAAATTCTATACAAAAATTCGAGGAACCCATTGTTCCAACATCGCTGGTCGTGTCGGTGCATATAACTACACCTTCTATAATGACGTGCATCAAATCACTTGGTTTTCTGGCTTGAACAATATAGCTAAGGTCCGTTGATTTTAGGTACCAAATTATAATGTTTTTTCATTTTAACTACCAAAACATTTATGTCATTTTACTTTAGGTACTAAATTTCAGTTTAGGTACCAATTTTAAAAAACATGGTTATATCGAGCTGTGACTGTCTAACAGTCATAACTTTTTTATTGATTTGTTATTTTTTCAATATTTTCAAGGTTTAAACTTTACTATTTAGTCTTTGAGTTATATAACTGCATCCCCTAAGCCTAAATTAAAAGTATTAAACTCTTAAAAATTTTAAATTTTTATAAATTTGAAACAGTCACAGTTTAATCACAACTGTGATTGTTCGACAGTCACAACTATATAACAAACTGATTTGTGACCTAATCCAAAATGTCTTACTCTAGGTTAGTACCTAAACTAAAAAAAATTAGTGCCTTGCTGCTTTATTGAAAAACTATTGATATTTGGTATTTAATCCTAATTTTCTATATAGCTATGGCCTTGGCGTAGAACGCTGGCTTAAGAAATGAGCATATCGAGTCCAACACGATTTTCTCCATTTTTTTTAAGCATGGGTACCTATAATATTGCTTACGTTAATGGGTCAATAAGAAGAAGATTCATAATACATACTTGCTAAATTCAATTAAAAGATTATAATTGCTTGGCCTCACTTAATCTCCCTTCTTTCGAAATAAAACTAAGAATTATAGAGAGGTTGAGGAACATACTTTCTCTAGCACACTCTTCAAAAATGTAAGTTATTCTCCTCAGGGAAATATCTTTGACACTATATTTGATGTTGGCGATTTCTTACCAGTGCAGATGCTCTAATAAGTTGGACTCTGCTGTATGCACTATGCACTATGCACTATGCAGGCAGTGCATCTGGACAGCCATACTCAGATATTTTGTTTTGTTTCTTGTTCCTCGATATTTGCAAGTGATCATTTGTAGTCAAAAGTGGAGGCTTTGCCCGTGACATTCAGATAACTTGGAAAATATTGTACACTTGGTTTTAGACTATTAGTCCAGCCTTATTTATGTGCATGCATCTTGGTCCAGCCATATCTACATTGATGAAAACTCGACACCTACACATCCATCATAAGCTTTTTTAAAGTACCAAATGGTAAATTAGTCGGGGGACTGAGACTTTGAGTCTTAGAAAAATTGGGTGCGAGTAGATAACATTCAAACTCAATTGGTTATATATTTTTAAAGTAAAAATAATAAATTGTAACAAGAACAATTGCCCAATCACCATTTTGGTCGTCAATTTGAATTTTTATTCTAAAGTCTCCAAATTTGATTGGTTCAACTTGGCTAGGCCCAAATGACCACCCAACAACAATTATGTATAGATAATTACAATATATTTGAGAGATATTCCACAATTATAGGGTAACTCTTTAAAAAGGCTTCCCTAAATTTTCGTGGCATTCGGATTAGGATACTCCGGCATGAAGACTATCCCCTCTTTTCGGGTTGGTGTAAAGAAATTTTGTCAATGACAGACTAGTGAACACCAGTTTATAAACTGTATGTGGAAGAATTATTAAGTTCAAATCTTATAAATAATAGTTGTTGATAATTAAAAAAAAAATTCAAAAAAGATGAGAAGTAAATATATATATGGGCCCCATATGTTGAGATCTATTGGCCTTTGGTCGTCCACTATTGGCCCTTGCCCAAGCAGTTCATCACTATGTGTTAGACTATCATTTGTTGATTCCAGCCCACAACAATCTTAATGTGCTTGACTCGGTTAAGCTCATTAGCCATCAAGGATCATTTGTGGGCCAACGTGTTGGCCCATTCAGTGGCGAGTTGCCTACATGATGGCCCATGAAATATCTAGCATAGCCCATGCCAATTTGAGCAGGAACTATATAGTATTTTGGGGGCATACAAATTGGATGACCACAAGCTCCGCAACATTTCTACTTTTAATTGGTTCCATGCCTATGTTTGTGACTTTCCTAACTTACATCAGTCTCATTAGACCTCATATTTATAGCTCCCAAATGATCAGAGATAAACTCCCAAATCTATTAGTTTAGATCGAATATAACTTTTTTCAATTATCTAAACAATATTACTCTGCATAAATATATCAGTAATGTTACACTTACCACATTTTTATACCACAATTTCATATCATCTTACATGGCATTCATACATTGGATACTAAAAATTAAAAAAATAAAACCTAAAAAAGAAAAAGGAAATACCCTTTCAGTAAAGTAATGACACATCAGGTGAGAAACAAAAATGTGGGACAACTAGCATTATTGTAAATCATATATATATTAACTAAACACTTATGGAAACGAAAATGGCTAATTTTCAAGATTCATATACTAGGTAGTTACTATCTCCACCAAGCTATTAAAAGCTTGGGTTGAGCTACCATTACATTCAACAGCATGATGAGCTAGATTTTTGAGCACCCCAATTTTCTGTCTCATTTTCTTTCCTTCTTTAGCCCTCAAAACTAGTTCCAAGGCCTTAGTTGCTCAAACTTTTGTAAGGACCCCTCCCTCAACCTCCACACCAATCCCCCACACAGCCTCTACTGTTCTCATGTTGAGCTTTTGGTCCCCAAAAAAAGGGCTGCACATCATATAAAACAAACTTGCATAGCATTAACAAGCCATACAAATCCAATGCAAAATCATTTGAGACTTGTCACTTGCAGGTTCTGATATGGATTGAAATGTCTTCCATAGGGAAAACAACTATGCACTTATAATTAAGCACTAGAACCTTCTTTTTTAAGTCTAAATTTTCCCTTCCTGAAATAATCCTCTGAAGGACCTACTCTAGATATGATCATGACTTTTGCATCAGCTTTGCGATGATTCTTCAGCAACGGCCTTTGTGTTGAACACTCTATCAGAAGCTTTCTTCACCTACAAAAGGAATAAAAATGGACCATGAGATGAATGCAACAGAGATTGATACATGAAACATAACATGACAAAGTAGTTTACTTCTTTCTCCCAATCTGTGCATAAGATTATGATTGCAAGAGATAGTGCATGCACAAATAGCGCCACAATAATTCCCATCCAAAGACCCTGTGAAGGACATGTTAATGTGAAATTAATAAGGATTAAGAAAGTAGAAGATAAAATTAAAATCAAGAGTATGATGGAGACTTAAATAAATAAAAAAGCACAAGAATTTGGTGTCACCTTCCCTCCAATGTGCAGAACAAAAGCTAATAATACTGATGTGGGAATGCCCATAAGATAATAAGCTCCCAGATTAACATAAGCCCCAATCTTCTGCTGTCCACTTCCTCTTATGATACCTGAAGTTGTAAATTAAAGTCACTTCTTTTAATAAATCAGTTATCAAATCTTCCCTTAGAATGAGAAAACTTGGTATAAGGGTAAAACCTTATAGTGGATAACTTATGTTCCACATATGTATGCCAAGCATGTGATACTGTTTTGCTTCGAAGGACTGGCCGCGGAAAGTGTCTAATGCAGTACCCATTCCTATCTGTTCAACAATTTAAGAGGGAAATGGATATTAACATTAACATCATATACAACGAACATAACAATTCATAATTCATATAAATAATATTGTACTTTTATCATATACTTTTATGATAGTCTGACAACATAAATATTGAGATACAAAGCATCCCAATTCAGACATCATATACATACTTTTTCTCTTCTTCTTTTTGTATCCATGGTTTAAGTAGCACAAATTATAGAGATAATTAAAATTGGGGGGACCTAAAAATATAGGCTTTACACACTTTTCTATAGTCCTGTAAATAGTTACTTTTGGGTCTTTATGTTTGTAAAATATTTTTTAAACATCATCTTTTGGGTATGGTGTTTAGTGGGGTACTTTCTGTAAACTCAAATTCCCAATTTTGATGTAAATAAAGTTTAATGTATTTTATTTTTAATCTATCTCTAATATAATCAATCAGGGCCGGCCCTGAGGGTAGGCGAGCTGGGCAACCGCCTAGGGCCCACCCACCCAAAGGGCCTCCAACTTCTAAGTTGGGCTTCTTAATAAAATAAAAAATAAAAAATAAAAAACTTTTTTGACTATTCCTACTTTTAGTCTAGGTCTCCTTTATTCATTGACTATTCCTCTAATCATCGTTATTCTCTAACTATTCCTTATCAACTATTTATTCTTCTTCATCACTCTCAGTCTCATAGTTCAGAGCCTCCTTCATCCATTCAACTAATCCTCTTAGTTGCTTTACACTTTGTCTTCTTTAATTAATATCAAGGAGTAATAAAGCTCTCTAATTTAGTAACAAAGGTTTGTTAGTAGAGAATTTGAAATATAGATTGCGAAGAAGCTTGCTACTTACTACTTAAACTTACAACTTACAGCTTAAAGCTTGCTACATGTATTAGTTATCTTTAAAACTGACTCTAGTTTTTGTGTACTTAAAGATTCTCAATTAATTCAAATCAATTCTATTTTTTTAATTTCTCTTACTAAATTGATGGATATCAAGTTAGAAATTGCTTATTAATTTTTTAGTCAATTAATTTTAGTAATTGAATAAGCAAAGGCCTCAAATTTTTTTCTTGGCCAGGACCACCTAAATCCTCAGGACCGGCCCTGTAATCAATAACCCAATGAACTAACTCAAAACATTATCAAACGACGTCAAAGTTACTAAAACGATACAGACAGCAGCAGAGTGAAACGACGACGTATAGTGGCTCACACACTGAACCATGAACCATCCATATCATCTACCATCGGTGCCTCACAACCACAATTCTTGTACAAGGGATACATACAAACTTACAAAGACAATGGAGGTGTCAGTCGTGGTGGAGTTATCAACTTATCATCTCTCTTCTTCTTCTTCCAAAAAATGCTGCTACGTGGCACAATCTCCGCCCCCCTCCCTTGTCTCCGTCTGAGAACGACCTCCAGTCACCCCCAAAACGTGGGCGTATCATGTCAGGCCGGTCCAAGCAACAAGTACGCAATCTCCGACCAAGACCTGGACTCCCGAGGCTTCCTCCTCCACCGAACAATAGAGGAGCTGAACCTGGACCAGCTGAACAGGGTGTTCGTGGCAGTCGGGTTTCCGAAGCGGGACCCGGTGAAGATCCGAAAGGCTCTGGAGAACACGGACTCGGTGCTGTGGATGGAGTACAGGAAGACGAAGCGGCCGGTGGCGTTTGCTAGGGCGACGGGGGACGGCGTGTTCAACGCGATCATATGGGACGTGGTGGTGGACCCCTCTTTTCAGGGGATTGGTCTCGGGAAGGCGATGATGGAGAGGCTGCTGGAGGACCTCCTGGCCAAAGGCATTTCTAACATTGCTTTGTATTCGGAGCCCCGGGTTTTGGGCTTCTATAGGCCATTGGGGTTTGTGGCGGATCCGGATGGGATCCGGGGAATGGTATATTCCACAAAACCCAAAAACAAGATATCATTCCTATAAATACTCTTTCTTTTTTCTTTTTTTCTCTTAATTTTAATTGATTACCATTTTACCAGCTTTTGCTGCCCAAGTTTTTGAGATTGCAGAATATGAATAAGATATGGATGTATACATTGTGTTCAAACCTTCACCATTATCCACAAACCACAATTTTAAACATGTACATCAACTAGTTATTGGTTTAGTTCGTTGGAATTTCTGCTCCCATATATAGACGTTAGATGTTATATTTCTCGGAAATTTTTTGGAATTTTTTTGTATTTTGTTGCATTTTTTTATTTATATTAATTATAATAATTAATTGCAACGGACATTTAATCATGCCCGTTGATCTCCAACAGACAAGCAACGAGATTCGTTGAAAGTGTGCAGCTCATCTGGACCATCCGTTTCTAATGGACCTTTAGTCACGGCCACACGTCTTCCTCACACGTGGAAGGTTACGTGACTCTGCAACGAGACAGAGCATGGGGCCCGCATGCAAGTTGTTTCTCGGCCACCACAGCTCTTTTCTCTCTCCTCTATGATTCCCACGTGGGCCGAGCCCACTCGGTATTGCTCTCACTCTCTGTGATGTCCATATATGAACATCATCAATTGGACTCATGCACAATCACACTCACTCTCTTCGGCCCAGGGTGAGCTGTGAGTCCAATTTTTGAGTCCAATTAATCACTCTCACAAACACGGTGTGGAAGGCCTTATGAAGACATGTGATCACTTTTTTAAATTGACTGATGAAAATATAATTAAAGACTAAATACATATAAAATAAAAGTTTATGTACTTAATTAAATTACAAAAATTTGGGTACAAAATTAAGACAGGAGTCAAAATTTGGAAAAATTATTCTGTATATCCGACACACCGACACTTGGTATAACAATTCAATGTATCATAATATGGGTGGATGTTATTATTACTATATCCTACTAATATAAATATACCATCCAATAATACTCTTACACGTTGACTTGGTTACACCACGTGGCGGTGTATCGGATATACCCAATAATTTTTCCAAAATTTGAGCTAAAAGTGAAAAAAAAAAAAAAAATTACACTAAATAACCTCTTTTGTAATGGGCTCTTCAATTCTACTTAGACAGAGTTTGTTATTTGTTTTTGTTGAACAAAGAGATTTCAATAAGTAGAATCATTCTGTTGTTCAACCAATTTTATTTTATTTTTTTGGAACTGTTCAATCATTTAATTGACAAGATTTAGGTTTGAATAGCAGATTTGGGTTTGATCCGGGTTTTATATGGATTTATCTAGAGTTTTTGTTCAATAGTTCATCAGTCTCAATATATAGACCTCATATTTATAGCTCCCAAATGATCAGAGATAAACTCCCAAAATCTCTTATTTTAGATCGAATATAACTTTTTTCAATTATCTAAACAATATTACTCTGCATAAATATATATGTTTATCTAAACACTTGTGGAAACGAAAATGGCTAATTTTCAAGATTCATATACTAGGTGGTTACCATCTCCACCAAGCTATTAAAAGCTTGGGTTGAGCTACCATTACATTCAACAGCATGATGAGCTAGATTTTTGAGCACCCCAATTTTCTGTCTCATTTTCTTTCCTTCTTTAGCCCTCAAAACTAGTTCCAAGGCCTTAGTTGCTCCAACTTTTGTAAGGACCCCTCCCTCAACCTCCACACCAATCCCCCACACAGCCTCTACTGTCCTCATGTTGAGCTTTTGGTCCCCAAAAAAAGGCCTGCATATCATAGGCACACCACCAACTATACTCTCCAAAACCGAATTCCACCCGCAATGTGTCACAAAAACCCCAACTGAGGCATGCCCTAAGACTTGCACTTGGGGAGCCCAAGAAACTATTTTCCCATTTAGGCTACTTTTGTCACACGCCTTGGGCAATATTTCTTCCACATTGCCCTTAAATGACCAAATAAATGGAAACCCACTTTCCACTAATGCTTCAGCAAATGCTGCTAGCTCATGAGGTGGTGGTGTCACCACACTTCCAAAGCTAACATATGCCACAGATGCAGGCTCTTGCTTGTCCAACCACTCTAAGCAACCACTTGGATCTGAAAGCAATGGTGAGGATGGTGATGTTAGAGTGAAGGGTCCAACATTGAGGAACCTGTGGAATCTTGAGTTGAGCTGATTCACAACTTCAGGGTCTGCTTCTTCAAAAGAGTTTATGGCAACAGCAGTTGCTTTTGGAAGCATTTGTCCCATTTTGTGTAACAGGTTTGACATGGGGGATTTTAGGTCTCCTAATAAAAGTCCTTCTGGTAGGTCAGCTGCCTTAACTGATGAAAATCCAGGAAGGAAGTCAAGGGTTTGTTCTCCACGTCCTGAAAGTAAGAAAAGAGTGCAGCTATTAATCAGAAGAAACTACACAGTATTCTTTTCTTTTTGAGCCAAGAAGTTACAAATTGAGAAAATTTAAAATGAGCTATGATATATATATATATATATGTATACTTAAAATAGTTTTGGATATTAAACTGAAGAGAAATGAGGATACCTTTATTTGAATGGAAAATAAGAATCACATTGTGGGGTGTGCTACCCTCGCAATGTGGTCCAGTAATCCAAATCGTTTATTTTTTGAAAATTATCATGTAAAAAAAAGACAAACAAAATGATCTTAAACATTTATTCAGCGAATCATTGTTGAATAAATCGAAGAACACTATATTTTTTATAAACATATAAATTATCAAGATGATAATATAAAATGGCTAAATCATTTTTAGTAATTTAATTAATTTTTTTGTATGAGATAAGCTTTGAATGAAGAACTTAGATTATAGAGTTCGATCAATTATGGGGTGTGGATCCTAATAATATACTAAAAATACTAAATATTATCTCAATTGTTTATTATCAACTGATGTAGTACATGCATACTGAAGGAATTTAGGCATTTATCTCAAAATCAAAACTAATTGACAATAAGAGTAGTTTAAACCCTTATAAATCACTATGCAATGCCTCACATTTTTAATGTAAAATTTTTCTCTCAACGCATACATGATATATAATTTCTTTATTATTGTAAAAATGAGGTCCAAAATAGGTCCAATTATGCACAAATAAAACACTGTCGTAGACTCATATTAGCTGAGATCCAAACAATTGAGATAATAGACTAACATCTAGTACTATTCTAAAATATTTTAAAAGAATATTGGATGAGGACATCCAAGGACTCATTAAACAAGATTGAATTGTGGAAGGGGTTGTATTCAATTCCTGATGAGTTTGGTTCCGTGGCAAAATGTTTGGCCATAAAATTGTACTGGTTAATTTCTACCCAGTTCACATCCTACTCATTTAATACTCAGCCAGACATTGAAGGAGCATATGCAACCTTTCAAAATATCTCCCTCAAATTATTTTATGTAGTTAAGTCCATTGAAGACCTCTCACCTCTGCCAACTGTTGGCATAAAGAAACCTATGTCAAAGGTCGGTTCCTTGTTATCCCTAGATTGACTAATACCATTAGCACTTTAAAATAATTATTTTATACTTTTTAAAGTATCTCTAACGGACTCCTTCAATTTGGTTATTCAAATCTTATTTTGCTAAAGTATATGGCAATTTGAAGAGCCAAATTTCTTACTTTAAAATTGTGAACTCCAACAAATTCTTCAATTTTATTAATTTATTATTTTTTCTTTCTTGTTTAGAAAAAATTAAGATTTCATTAAAATTTGAAGAGCCAAATTAATATTTTAATATTTGAAGAGTCAAATTCACTCGTTAAAACTGACGAGCTGACTTTAGACCCCTATTTTGACGAGCTCATTTGTAGAGGTTGTTGAAGATGATTTATCCAACGTACATGGCACAACTAATTGAGCAGCCAAAGACTTTTGTTGAGTTTGTTGGAGATGCTCTTATACAGTCAATGATTCTATAATAAACACAATTATTGAGGTAATCTAGTTAGAAGAACAGTAAAATTTGTCTAGCACACTCAAGTTCGATCATCCCTAAATTTTTTTATTTAAAAAAAAAAACTTTATAATGAACTAATGAAGGGTTAAAAAGATTCGTCTTGAAAGACTACATGTATCACCATAGTTGACACTTGTTATATCAGTTGCTATGTTCATTTTTTCATTTGTCTGATGCTATGTCCAATTGTTTTTCTGTTTTACTAATATACATGTCCAATTATTAATTAGATTCGTTGACTTTAGTTACCAAATTGTAATGTTTTTTCATTTTAACTACCAAAATGTTTATGTCATTTCACTTTAGATATTAAATTTCAGTTTAGGTAACAACTTTAAAAAACATGGTTATATCGAGCTGTGACTGTTTAACAGTCATAACTTTTTTATTAATTTGTTGTTTTTTCAATATTTGCAAGACTTAAATTTTAATGTTTAGTTTATGAATTATAGGACTCTTCCAAGCCTAAATCAAAAACATTAAATCCTTATAAATTTTAAATTTTTATGAATTTGAAACTGTCACAATTGTGATTGTTCGACAGATATAACTGTATAGCAAACTAATTTGTGACTTAATCCAAAATGTCTTGCTCTGGGTTACTACCTAAAGTAAAAAAAAAAAAAAAAAAGTTCATTGACTTTAGGTACCAAATTGTAATGTTTTTTTTATTTCAACTATCAAAACATTTATATCATTTCACTTTAGGTACTAAATTTCAGTTTATGTAACAACTTTAAAAAACATGGTTATATCGAGCTGTGACTGTCTAACAGTCATAAATTTTTTTTTGATTTGTTGTTTTTTCAATATTTACAAGGCTTAAACTCTAATGTTTAGTCTTTGGGTTATAGGACTTCATTCCCCAAACCTAAATCAAAAGTATGAAACCCTTAAAAATTTTGATTTTTTATAAATTTTAAACAGTCACAACTGTATAACAAACTGATTTGTGACATAATCCAAAATGTTTTACTCTAGGTTAGTACCTAAACTAAAAAAAATTAGTGTACGTCTTGCTGGTTTACTGAAAAACTATTGATATTTGGTATTTAATCCTAATTTTCTAAAAAAAAAAAATTAGTGTCTTGCTGTTTTTCTAAAAAACTATTAATATTTGGTATTTAATCCTAATTTTCTATTATTAATATGTGCAATTAATGTGAATCCTCCGAATCACTATTTTAATCCTTTTTAATAACTTATTTGATAATAAAAAATAATAATAATGATTGAGGCATCAAAAACTGTCCTACATTTCAGTTAGAGTGCTACTATTCTCACCCCCATGTTTTATTTTTTCACCCACCCTATAATTACACCCTCTTTAAAATTTTAAGAAATAATAATCTTCTTTTTCCACCCCCTAATGTCCCTAAAATACCCTTACTAATAAAAACTTTTTCCACCAAATTTATTTCTCTATATTTTCTTTTTTCCATAAACCCTAAACTCTATTCACCAACCAAATTTTGAACTTATATATAACCTCATACATACTCTTAGATCAAATAGAAAGAGAGTGAGAGAAGAGGGGGCAGGGTTAAATCAACCCATAAATATATTGTAACTTTGTAATGTGCCCAAGAACTTTTATGTTAGGGTGAGATTGTGAATAAGAGAAGAAATCAAACAAAACAATTAAAAAAATAAGGGGGATTTGAGAATATGAATGATCGAGACAAAATCATATATTGGAAACAATATCTTATAGTCAGATTGTGAATAAATATATGCAGAAGAAAAAAAAAAATAGAAGAAATTATTGTTCATGAATCCAAAGTGGTTTTTCTTGTAGATTAAAGTGTGGAATATGAAGAGAAAATAAAATGAGTTTAGGTAAGTGTAAAGAAGAGGATGAGTAAAGTATTTTTTTGTTTTCACAAGTCTTTAGAGGTCATTTCGGAAAAATTAAATAAGTAATTAATATTTTTATAAAGTGGTGGACTGGTGGGTGGGAAAATAGGGTGAGAATAGTAGCACACTTTTAGTTATAATGTGACAGAAAAACAGAAAGAGTTGGAATGGTTGAAGATAAGTAAGGGACTCTACAACGACCCAAATAGAATTGAGTGGCTCACAGTCACAGCTGCATGTCTACTCGATCACTATTGATCAGGACACCAAAAAGAATACACTCATTGGGGAACTATTTAGTTTGGTTTCTAGTACTATATATATAATGGATTAGCTAAAAATGCATTTTCATGCATGAATATTTTCTCTAAATTCTGCAAACATATAAAAATAAATCATAAAATGCACAAAAGATGCATAAATTCCTTATTAATTATCAACTTAATATTCAATTGGCAAATGAACTAATGATTGATAATATATGCATATATACCAGTTTTTTTGGTTCCAACCCCTTCCCTTATGATGTCCGTGTCAACATGAACAAGGAGAGAGCGAGGTCCAGCCGTCCAAACAGGCACCCAAGAGACGTTCATTTCCTCGGCCATATCTCCCGCAAACCAAAAGAACGCGTCTGTCACCAAGCACCCAATCTTCAACCCAGTCTCCGCCTCGGCCTCTTCCATAGCCCTCTTAAAATTCCCTGGCGTGGCCATAAGAAAATGGCCCGCCAACTGTATGGGGTTGCCGGAGGACACGAAGCCCTCCGGCAGCCCATCCCATACGTTGTAAGTCTTCACATTATCAAAGTCTTTAAACTTTGAAAAGAGGGAGTTATTTGCTTTGGCGGTTGTCAAGAACGAGAACTCCACGTCCGGGGCAGTGGCCGCCAGTCTCAGGACGAGGCTAAGAAGAGGGCCTGCGTGGGTCCCGTAAGGAAAGGCCAAAGCCGCGACATGCTGAGTTCGGGGCCTAGGCATAATAAGACGTCTGGAGTCGGGTTAGAATTGACTAATATTTTTTTGGAAGTATTGGAGGCTCTAAGACTATGTGCTGTGGCAAATGTAAGTATATATGTAGTCTTCGTTTATACGAGAAATAAAGAGAGAGGGCCAACGGGAGAAGGGTAGGTGGGAGAAGGGTAGGTAGGCAGTAAAGAGAGGTAGAGATAGAGCATATTTCATGTGAGGTCATGACCCATTAATTTATAGATGAGATGATTTGGTTGTTGAGAGAAAATGGTTGGTTGTCAAATGAACAACAAGAATGAGAAAAGTAAGTGTGGAAAGACAGACGTGGAGGTATATGTACGACCAACTTAGAAAAGAACTTCAGTCCAAAAAAAGAACTTAGAAAAGGACCGGGGATTTTATGTGGGTTCGGTCCATCCCACCGACCGCTATGATGATCAATTTCAATTGACCACGATGTACCATCGTAATTCTTGATCGGATACTAATGAAAATTTATGTATTTGAAATCCTCAAATATATAAATATATAAATTTGAAATTTTATTATTTAAATAAAAAATTTAAATGTGAAGATTTTATTGAGGATTTGAATTTAAGAATTCTTTTTGTTTGACCTTTTAAGAATTTAAATAATAAGGATAAAAAATATTAAATATGATTTTTTATTTTCATGTATTTAGCAATATAGCATAAATATTTAAAAATAGACAATTAAGTACAAACTCAAATCTAGCTTAATTGGTGAACAATTTTATTTCTATTTATGAGGTTGGAGCTAGGTTCAAACCCCACGGACCACTCTTTTTATTTATTTTTTAGAAAAATAAATCATGGAGCTTGACACATTAGAGAAACTAGTTTTCAAAGTCATTTGAAATCCCTAGATTTGGGCCTTTAAAATTCACCTTGGATTTGGGCCAAATCCAAATCTCTTCTTTCAATTAAATCTAAACAGAAAGTCTCCAAATTCAACCCTACCAAATTAAATCACCCAATCCAAATGCCCCATTAGTGTCATTTCCCCCTTAAATGACAAAATAACTACCCATATATATATATATTTTCCATAAGATCTAAAGTACCAACCAATAGCCCAAAAGCTTTAACTCAATAGGCCAATTGCCCAAAAGGTTTTACTCGACTAGCGATTTGGTGGTCTTAGTTTGGAGAAGTTATTTATTGATCTTAGAGGGGGTTTGTATTTCATCATAACTCTAATTTTGTTCTTTTTTGCTCAATGTCACAGTCTTCTCGCGGCAGCTATGGTCATGTATTTTCTTAAGTCTACGTTAAATTTCATAGTCTTGAAGCAAAAAAGAAAAAAGGGTTCACAGTATGGATCAGATTGACAAGAAGCATGCTATGATTTTCTTTATTGAATCAAGAATGACTGTGACTCAATTGCAGAAACTATTTTATCGATTAGGGATGAAGGAGTTTCTTGTTTCAGATTTTTTAGCAGTCAAACAGAGTGTGCAACTTGATGTAGATGCAAGTTATTCAAATTGTGGAGTCAGACTCTCTTTGAGTGTGCTCAATGATTAATTATCTGGTGAAGTGTTGGGTCCCAGAAGGAAACCTAGTTGAAGAGGTAAAATATTTGTTAGTACACCAAGGTCTTTCACCAATTCAGTTTCGCTCTAGAAATTGTATTATGGTGACTCCCTCTCTAACTCGTTTTAGGTTGAGTGAATGCTTAGTTAGATATAGTAGTTTAGAGTGGCTCGATCATGTCTTCTATTAAGAATGATAAGTCTATTTTGAATTTGTATTCGTAATAAAATTATTTGCAGTTTAATGCTAAAAAAATCTCAATTGGCATTTGAAGGAAATTTTTGTGGGTGCAATGGTAATACCATGTGACTAGGGATGGCAATTTTCCCCATGAACCCTATCCATGCGGGGACTCGCCCCGAATAGGGCGAGGATAGGAATAGCACTCCCAGCACCCCCCCTCCCGATTTCCTCATTTAATATTTTATATATATTTTTTTATATGAATTTTCAATTTTTAGCTTTAATCTTTTTTCATCTCTCAAGTTTAATGTTGATAATTTATAGTTTCAAGATATTATGTTAGAATATTGTGTATTTTAGTATAATTTACATGTACTATATATATATATATATTATATATTTGTGATATTTTTTATCATTTTAATAAGAAAAATAATATTTAAAAATGTTATCGGAACCCCGCATACCCAACGGGGTACCCGTTAACCCTAAGGAGTGAGGATGGGGATGGCAAACTCGGCCATGCCCCGCCCCGTTGACATCCTTACACGTGACGTATTGATGTAGTGTTACGAATCCACTTAAAGTATAGCATGTCACTACAAGAAAAACCTTCATATATATCAGTGATAAACCGATATCTATTTAGGTTTCCAACCGATATAATGCGTGCCGATATCTATTCTCCCATATTACATATCGGTTATTCACTGATATATATATTATATTAGATATCGTATTTGTTTGATAATCCGATATGATATACCATCATTGTTATCAGATATTAATGATTTCTGATATCTTAAAAACTACATTCCGATATGTAAGATACTTATGATATCATTAGTAATTTTGAAACCGATATACAAAATGTATTCAATATCGTCTTGGTATTTAAAATCAGATATAAAATGAGTATAGCATATCGGTTTTGTAATTAAAATCTGATATAAAAGATGTATAACATATCGGTTTTGTAATTAAAATCTGATATAAAAATATTATTTAGATATCGGTTTTTTTTAAAAAAAATGATGTTGAAACTTCATTCCTTATCGTTGCATTTTTACATAATCTGATATGCAATAGGCTTCTGATATTGATAAAAACTAATTGGTAAATATCCATCCACGCAACAATTACTAAGCTTCTACACCATAATTCAACTTAAATTCTTCCATTCATATAAATGAATCCAACATCCAAACTCAGTAATGAAGTTAACAAAATAAGATTACAAATCCATATAGACTTATGGATAGCCCTCATCATTTATACCCCAAAATCACTATCCATCTCTAGCTAGCTAGATCCTAATTAAACACATGCCAACATGTACAAAAATAATGAAGGCATAACAGTGCAATTCAGCTAGGCCTAAATTCTGCCTATACAAAAGATTTGAATGTGAACTAGCTAGTATATATCTTCATATCTACAACAAAATGCTCAAAAAGTTACCAAAAACATGCATGTTGGTCTAAATAAAATTCATGGAAACATAATCTCCCCATTCAACCCGGACTTCATCTATTTGTTCCTGTGTGTAACTGCTCCTCTTGCTCTTCAGGTTACTCCACTGAAAAACAAGAAAGAAAAGTGCATTAATTAATAAGATTGCAGCAAGGATCCCAAAGTATTTAAAAGTGCATTCAGCAAGGATCCCAAATGGCATTAAAAAAATATAGGCCAAAAGCATGAATAAGATTGCAGCAAGTATTGAATTTAGATGGCTGCAATCTTATGTAAGTTATATATCATCTAAATTTATCTGATATATTGAATTCATATGGCCTACATTTCGTGCATTCAGCAAGGGCTTTCAAATGGCTGCACATATATATGATTCAAAAAATGGATCATGCAAGTATAAATGAGTAGTCACAGTATCAGCCTAGCTAGAGTTCAGCAATAATGCAAGTAAAAAATAATGGAAATAGAAGAGAAATGCAGACCATCAACCCAAACACACTCTTTAATGCACACAGCACCAACCCAAACACACATACACAGAAAAAATTAAAAAGATGCAAAGCCAGAAAACAAAGTCTTAAAAACCAGCAACAAAGTCTTAAAAACCAGCAACAAAGTCCTAGCTAGCTCAACAAAGTCTTTATGGTGTAGGTTGAGCAGCTTTTCATTTGTCAGTTTCTCTAGAGACAATGCAAGCTCCATTGCTAAATCAAAAAATAAGAAGAGTTTGAGCTCACTAATAACAATTATACATAGCATGTTAGTCCTTGAATGGTCCAATGACAGAAAAATCATCACCACAAAACTCAAATATTTATCTATATTTCGTTCTGTCATTTTTCTTTATCTATATTTCAGCACAGATTTAATGACATATTTCACATTTTTTCACTGTTAAGTAGATATCCAAATTTCTTCAAACCTCAAATATACTGTGCTGTGAATAACTTAAACACGATTTCATGCAAGCACATCACTCGAGAAATAATTTATGTAAATCCTAATTGAGTAAATGATAATTTCGGGTCTAAGGGACAAAATGTTATTGTTAAAGAGTAGCTCTTATCACAAATACACAAGCGAGGGCCAATGAAACTAACCATATAAAGCATCTCCTTTCTGTGCGTGATCAAACTCAGAGAGGGGCATCAGTATAGACTGCAATTTCACTCTTCCACCACGTATATTCTGAGAGTTACCCAAAAAAAGAAAAAGAAAAAAAATATATATATATATACACATATATAAGGAATTCAATTTGATAAATGAGAAACTGAATTTAAAGCCTACAGTGTACCAAAAAACACATAAAGCATTATATACTATATAAGAAATAAACCAAACACCTGGTATTCCATAAACTTCTCAGCATGACCCCTCTCTTCCTCACTCGATTCCTTGAAAAATCTGTATAGAACGAAACTGTAAATAGCCAAATCATTGTAAAATAACGCTAAAAAATAGTTCAAAGATTTCCAAGAAATTACTTTGCAAGACCCCTGAGTGCGACATTATCCCTGTCGAAGTAGGCATACATGGCATGGTAAATGTACAAGACGTTGTATTCCACACTAAAATTCCACCACCAAGAAACAAATAAAACGTTAGAAACCAGAGCATATAAACAAACATAACCCAATGTGTAAATTAGTCCAATGTGTAAGACATAAGAAACTTAAAGACTTAAGTAATACATAGACACTTACATAGAGATGGTTCCAAGTTGGTGAATTCCAGCAAGGAAAAACCAGAAGACACCGAGAAGTAGAAGAGCTCCAAAAAGAGCCCTTAAAACCTTGCTGCCACTCTCCATATATGTCTTTGTAACCCCCTCTGGCTCTGTTTTTACCTACTGCATTTCCACTCAAGCATTATGGCTGGCCATTTTAAGAGGGGATCATACAGAGCGAGTCACCAAAAGACCAATAGGGGACCTCACTACCCTCCTAACCCTTACGTACTCCAAGTTTGTAAAAGACATAGAGCCTGGAGCTAGCCTATATAACAATGAGGATAACAATGAGGACTGAGGAACCACCTATATAAAGTAATAATTGAAAATAAAAAGAAGGGTCTGATGCAACTTTTCATTCAAATTTAACAATAGTTCATTAGATTGGCACTAAGTTTCAGATCAGCATATGTTCGACTTCATAATATACTTGTCTTAAGTTGTCTAAGCGAAATTTCCAATATGCCCTCAAATTATGTGAAATTTCCAAACAGGATTTAAAAGCCACAATAAAGGGGTCAAAGAAATGAAAAGAAAAGAAGGCAATGCTTTAAGAGAACTAGCAATTAAACCATCAAATAAGCAATTATTTTGATGCAATCAATTCATTACTGGACTAGCGGCTTTTCTGTCCTCTAGTCAGTTGCATCACTGCTAGGCATCAGTCACATGAATTATGGGATAGACCATTTATCACAAAAGCATGCGCTATTCTACAGGAAAATATGTTCTTATAGAAAAATAAAAGTTTAATAAGGTGATGTGAGTACAGAATAATCCACTAAATTCAGTAAAATAGAGGAAAAATATACAAACTGGAACAGGCAAGCAAAAAAGATAAGTACATTATTTAGCAACTGCCTTGGCCAAAAGATGAGTTGTTTTACGTCTTCTATAGATAAAATATGTTATCTATTAAAATCTACCCTCTTATCATAACACAAGAAGAAACACAAGAAGAGTATCATAGGGAGTTTCCCATTAAACCAGACTCATAAATATCAATAGCACCCCTAGCATTCTAAGAATACACCCTGATAGTGACAGTTAAAGAAGATGCCATTGCAATCCAAGTGGGGGACCATGCCACAGGTCCTACAACATAACACCAAGTGTACAAAATAATACTGGAATCAGAAACATCAAAACCTGAAAAGAACTAGTTGTGTTCTAGTACAAACCTGCAAACTGTTATGTGTCTCATATGATTGAAAAAATTATCCAGTCCACAGTGACTATTTACAAAACTAATATGTATTAGAGTGTGCCCAAATGAAATTATATTTGGTGATAGAGACATAAAGAAATGCTACCAGAATTGTTTCCTGCTTAATGGTACTTTAAAATCAGCTTTAACTACTTCGATTTAAAAGAATTCTCCTTGTTACTTTCAAGGCTAGGGACGATTAATTACATCAACAAATCCTTAATCTTTAATGCATGACTCCCTTGAAAGAACCATGGTTCAATGATACATGTCGGGCAACTCTTTCAATTATAGAAGATATAAGGTCCACTAAAGGTCCCAACTCTTTCTTAAAAAATAGGTACATGTGGAGACTGGAGTCTATCAATTGACTGGTGTCCATCAATAGCAATTTACCTTAGGGGTCCCAACGTCCAATAATCCCAATTGGTTTCTCAAAGGTTGAAAGAGGGAGGGAAGAGGTAAAACGAGGCAAACATTAGCTATGGAAAGATCATGACTAAAAGATACGCAGATAGTTCCTGAAATGAAGAAAAAATGCAATTCATAATACATCAAAATCATTTTAAAATAAGCTGGACATCTCACAGATCTTGTGAGATGCCACTCAATCATAACTGCCCTTTCAATGACAAAGATAGGAGAATAAGTAGCAATACCTAGAACTTGAAACATATAACCCCCAATCCCAGACCTAAAAGAATTAAAAATTTTCGGAAACTAATAGTAGAGAAAATTTGTCTAAATTCAACCAAAATTCCCAAAAATAATAGAGAAAATCAGGCTTCCGAAGGAAGAGTATAGCAAGCAAACAAGGTGAATAAAAAACACAAAAAGCAAGAGCGAGAGAGAGTACCTGAGAGAGCTCTCGGAGAACAGAGTCGGAGTTGGATAGGTGTTACACAAAAAGCTAGACGACGGATACTAGGCGATGGGTGTTAGACGATGGGTGATAGATCTCGTATCATTGGTCCCGAGGTCTCGTCGTTGCCTTCCATCAGAGAGAGAAAGTGAAACCCTAGGCGATGGGTGATAGACCTCGTATCATTGGTCCCGAGGTCTCGTCGTTGCCTTCCATCAGAGAGAGAAAGTGAAACCCTAGGCGATGGGTGATAGATCTCGTACCATTGGTCCCGAGGTCTTGTCGTTGCCTTCCATCAGAGAGAGAAAGTGAAACCCTAGAATTTGGGGGTTTTGCAATTTTGGATGAGTGAATCGTGTTTAGGAGGAAGAGAAAAGAGAGATAGAGGGATCGAAGGAGAATTTGGTCGATCTGAGTTTGGTCTCAATGAGCGAGGGTGAGAGGGAAGGAGCTGAGTTTGGTCTGATGGAGTCTGAGTGAATGTGTCTGCAAGTGAAGAGTTCTCAAGCCTTTGGGAATTTTTAAGAAGCAGGATCGATGAGGTAGAGACCTCATGGATTCTGGTCTGGGGGTTCAGTGAGGGTTTGGGGAGATGAAGATTTGGGGGCCGACTGAGAATGAGAACGAGAGAGAATGATCGAGTGAGAGAGACGGACTGAGTGAGTGTGAGCGAGGGTAAGAGAGAAGAGAGCGCGATGGGAATGTGTGTGTTTTGTGAGGGATATCGTGACTGGGCTGGGGTTGGGAACTTAAGTTGGGGAAAAAATTCTCCGTGTTTTTTTTAGGTGAAGTATAGATATCAGATGGTGTGGCTTACATATCGATTTTAAAAAAATCTTAATCCAAATTGTAAAATTTAGATATCGGAAACAAAAATTGGTGATATGTGAATGAGTTTAGATATCACTTAAAAAATTAACTGATATCTAAAACTCTATAATATCGGTTAATGTAAAAACTGATATTAAAGAAGTGATGTCTATGACAGTTTTTCTTGTAGTGTGTGCACTATCAATAAGGGTAAGGTTTTGTGGTTTAGAATTTTAGATATTAAAAATTGTACATGTGTTATAATTTAGTTGGGTTTGTCACGAATCTTGATTCTCTACTTGTTTTTTTTTGTTCAACATTTAATTATAGCTAAATCTAATTAAGAATGTGTGAGTGAAAAAAAATGAATTCATAACACTTTTTAGGTGTGTGTGTGACATCACATTAATAGATCAATAACTCTTAGCTTTGTAACACATCACAACGATTAAAACAAAGGTCTATTGATTTTAACTACTAAATTTCAATAACTTTTTAATTTAGGTATCAAAATTAAATAGCATTTTAGATTAGGTACTAGTTGAAAAGTCAAACAAAATAATAAAGTAAAACATATTAGAATTTTCAAATATTACATCACATGCCACCACAATAAAAAAATAAAAATAAAATTACCTCACAAATATTACATAAATTTATACTATATTGTATTAAAAAAAAAATCAATTCAGTCACAATTTAACTGTGACTGTCTTGGTAAATTAAAAGAGACAACTCACACCACCAGACTATGTATTATTTTGAGTAAAAGTATTGTTTTGACTTCTATTTATACTATATTGTAGTATAATTTTTCTAAAAAAAAATTCAATTAAGTCACAGCTTAAATGTGACTGTCGTTCAGTCACAACTAAATTTGAAGTTGTGAGTGTTGTATAGTCACAACTAAATGTGAAGTTGAGACTACATTAGCAAATTTTTAAGATAATATAAAATCCTCAAGGGCAATTTTGTCAAAACCTTATAAATTTTAACTAACACCCATCATATGTGGGCCAAAGGACAAAAATGTCAAATGAAAAAGGCTCAAATCAAAGGGGCCAACATATTTGTGACTTAATCTAAAAAACTACATTTAAATTTGGTAGTTCAATTGAAATATTATATAGTTTTCATGTTATACCAAAAAAATTATTGAGATTTAGTATTTAATCCTAATTTTCTATTTAAACAATTAAAAACAAGTATAACAGAGAATCCGGCCAAATCTTTTTGTAACACCCATCACATAAAAAAAATATCAGTAGTGCTAGATATCCCACATTTTTATACCATAATTTTATACCACCTTATGTGGTAACTTACATGGCATTCATACATTTGACACTAAAAAATAAAAATAAAAACCCAAAAAGAAAAAGAAAAACTTTGTCCAATAAAATAATGACACGTGAGATGGTATAAAAATATGGTATAAGAATATGATAAATATAGCATTATTCAAAAAATGTCTCTGTTTAATTAGAGGGGTGGTAACAAATTGAATTATCCAATCTTGTTTTAAGTAAACGTTTGAATATTATGTTGAGCGTTTGAACCTTCTTTGCAAACGTTGGAACACGGTGTGCTTGTGTTCTAACATCCACCAATGTCCTTGTGTTTTGAGAAACATATAACAATTATGTCAAAATAATAGTAATGTAAATGACATTTTTTCATATAGATTTGCTCAATATTAATACGCTAATGCAAAAAATAAAACACAAAATTCCAAAACAAAAGATAACTTCAAAACTCCAAAAATATGATAGTTATTGTAGTAAAAAACATGATCATGTCACTACACCAACCTTCAAATGCTCAACTTAAAATTGTACCAAAATGAAAAAAATTTAAACCAAATAAGGGTTTTTTCTTTTAAACATTTCTATTTCTTTTCTTTTTGTCAGTCAATTCTATTTATTATTTTAGACCCAAAATAAATTCTCTTTATTATTTCATTTTTAACATTTTTTTCCATGTCTTTAAATATTGTTAATAGTTATAGAAATGACTTTTCTTACAGGTAAAAACGTGGAATTATGATATACTAAAAAAAAATGTAACTCTTTTTTTTTCTGTTAAAAAAAAAAAAGTAATCCTCACATGTCGAAAAGAACTTATTGCATCCACTTTCTGCTAGAAAAGAAACAATTACATACAAAATTTCAAAAGATAATTAATAAATGATAAAAAGCTCCACTTGAAAGTTTGTCATGATAAAATAACTCACTTAATGTGTCTCTGTTAAAAAAAGTTTAACCATTTTTTTAGAATGATAAACTGGCCCACATTATAAAATGAGATGCGTGTTTGTGCATTGTCGAGTGCTCATTCCCTTTGGCAAGAGCTCGACATGTCCCTTCTTTTTTTACTAGATGTTCAATCCATGAAACTGTTGAATAATAAGTAGAAAAATTAGAGTTGTATGTGATTCCAAATAATTGTACTTTTGTGTTTTCTGTTGGTTTATTCATTATTTATATGTATATTTAAAAAAAAAGACAAAAGACATTTGTATAAATATAAATTTTATATAATTTTAGGTGAACAGTTTCAGTCAAGGAGTAAAATTTTGGTTTCGAGGAAATTTTCGATGGAAATTTCGACGGAAATTTTCGTGGAAATTTCGATTAAAATTTCGATTTCGACAAAATTAGATAAAAACGACGAAAATTGCGATCAAAATACGGAAATTTTGAATGCTTATTTAACATATTATCTACTATATTGATAAAAAACATTAAAGAAACCAAATTATATAGTAGGTTTTATGTGATATAAGATGAATATAATGTGCGCTGGTGGTAAATACTGTTAAAAAAATGGGTCACTAATTAATAATTATATAAATAACACCTCAAATTTATTTATATTACAAATTTAAATCATGAATTAAATAAGTATTCAATACCACATAGAGTTCCTAGCAGGTTCAAAATTTTCGCTGTCTTCAGTATCATCATGTGCAGAGTAGGTGAATTGCAAAGAATAATCACCCCAAGATACATCTCCAGCATAACTTTGCATATAATTCCCAACATGCCAACCGTATGGATTAGGAGGTGGTATTTGTGGTGGGATTTGCCCATAGCCATACTCATTTGAAGAGCTATTGCCAGATTCACCTAAGTAAAAGGGATATGGTGGGTATACTATTGGAGGGTTTTGCCCATAATTGTAATTATCATCTGCTACCCCCATAGAACCAAAAGTGGTGGATAACGAATCCTCTTCTTCTGGTATCATACCTACATTACCTCTTTTCCTACGATTGTAGTCCTTTCCAATGGCACCAATTCCCCGTCCTGCACGCCTACTCCCATGATCCTCAGCTTGTGTTGCATGGGTGTAGTTTTCTTCGCCAGTAAATCAAATGATATCGTATTGATCATCTCCAGTGTTATCTTCATTTCTACCACCACCACCACCACCACCTTCACCACCACCTCTACTTCTACTGTTGGTAGGTGTGTCTGATCCTGTGTCAGAGTTGCCTGATCGAGAAGGATTAGTGGGAACATTTTCGTTGCGATTTATTGGACCTCGCATAAGTTCCTCAAAACTCTCAGTAGGGCCCACCTCCTCATTAAGAACTCTTTCCACATTAATACCTTCTTGGCGTGCTTGGGCTGCAACATCAGGATCTGGATTGTCTGCGTCATCATCTAGATGGATGGGCATGATCCACTAATAAAGCTGGTTTTCCTCTGCATCATCATCCCCTATACAATTTTCAAACATATCCAGCGGATCATAGTTGTCGACGCGATCTTCCTCAACTTGTTTGTCTCGAATTGCAAGCTTCATATTATAGTAGCAATAGACCATCTTCTCTAACCTACTATATGAAAGCCTGTTTCTTTGCTTGGTGTGTATGAGAGCGAAAGTGCTCCAGTTTCTTTCACAAGCGGATGATGACGCCGTTTGTGAAAGAACTTTGATGGCTAATTTTCTTACAGTAGGTGCATCAGTCTCATATATGATCCACCATTCACCTGAATTGTACAAAATTATGAGTGTAAGTTCAACCATTCAATTGATCCAACTAATAAAAGTACGGTGTATACTCACTAGGAGACATTTTTGATCTAGCGGCAATTGCAGCTCGCTCTCCGAACATTCTCTTCGCATCTTTGAAATAAGTTAGCTAGATACAATCATACAATATCCATCAAAATATAAAACTTAAGACAATTAAATTTTTTAAAGTGTTATGACAAGTTATTTTCACAAAGTAAACTAAAGTGTTATGGCAAGTTATTTTCACCTCATTTCCAAATTGGGCAACTTCTGTTGAATAAGGATCCAATGTTTTATATACATTGTGCACAGCCCGAATAAGTTCACCATCATTTGCCACGCCTTCTTTATATTGGTAGCGAGGATTTAAATAGTGGGCTACATTAAGTAAATATTGAAATACATATTTAGTAACAATAATTTAAAGTAAGATAACTTAGATCAATGAAAAAACATGCGGAACTAAATTTAAATTAAACATATTTAGGTTACCTGCTGCATGCAAATCGTGTTGTAATGTTTTAAACCATCGATCATCGATGATTTTTACCACCCACCGTGCACCGTGTTTAAGTAATAATTCTTCCTTTACACGACGCATCAACTCATAAACGAATCCCATAGTAGGATACACCTCTGTATCGACAACACGTAAAACTAGGTATAGAGGTTCTAACAAACCGCAAATCTTAAGCACCTGTTGCCAAAATGAGTGATCAAGTACTATGGATTCCACTTGTTGTCCTGCTTCTCCTCGCCGAAAGTTGCTATTGCCCCAATCAGTACAAGTGAACAATTTCTTCAACCCAATCATCTTTCGATACAAACTATCCAATGCAAGATAGTGGGTAGCAAATCGGGTGGGACCAGGACGAATAATATCTCCACCACAAATCTCACGCATCTTTGCCAACAACCAATTATGGTTGTAAATAAAATTTGTGATCTTTTGAGCCTTTTTTATCACCTTAGCAATCGACTGGTGAACATGAGATCAATGTAATGTGCCACACACGACGTCCAGTACACATTATATTTTTTCATTAACTTCTTCCCTGCGGCGACATATGCGGAACCATTGTCAGTGACAACTTGAACAACATTGTCCGGTCCAACCTCCTCCATTACATCCTTCAGTAGCCCATATATATATCTTGCATCCTTTAAGCAATTTGAAGAATCAATGGACTTAAGGAATATAGTCTTACCTCTTGAGTATGCCATGAAGTTTATAATAGACAACTTGGTTGGACCTGTCCAACCATCGGACATGATTGTGCAACCATAAGTTGCCCAATCCTTCTTCAAGTTGTTGACATGCTCTTGCATTTCATTAAATTCCTTTTCCAAATATACATTCCGTATCTGATAGGGTGATGGAGGTTCCACTCCTTCTCTTGCCTGCTGACATCCTATCACCAAGTTTTTGAAATGATGAGATGCTGCTTTTAAAGGAGAAACATTTTCGTAGATGAAGAACTTAGCTATCAAGCCCTGCATCTTCTCTTTGATTGACCCTCCAGAAAAGAGATTTTTAGCACTCTTTTGGCGTGCTTTAGATGAGTTGTAGAGGCTTGGTGCTACTGGGGGTGTTGGTTGTGATTCCCTCATGCTTGATCCTCTTCTCAACTGTGAACCACTACTAGACCCAGAACCTTGTCCCCTATTCGGGACTTTATGTAGGTTTTCCCTATCCCATTGTGCTGCTTTGGATTGTTGAATTGCAGCTCGCAAATTTCTTCGCTCTTTAGGCCCCATATCATCATTATAATCATCATCATCGTCGTCGTCACTGTCACTCAAGTTTATATGACCTTCTCCACGAAGTTCTGCTTGAATCTCTTCTATTTGTTGTGCTTTCTTGTTCCTTTGTTGTTGTTTATATCTCAAGGTGTTTGCAATGTGTTCTTTCACCTCTGGTGGGACACTAGTGCAACGTTTCACATTGCTTCCAGGATCCATACATGCAAGGTGGTATTTCAGTCTTGTCACTCCACCACCCTTCATTACAAGGCCACAATATTTGCATATTGAACCTTGTTTACTAGCCGGATTTGCAAGTGCATGCTCCCAAGCTGAATCATGTGCTCTTCCTCCACTGTCCATATTAGTACCTAATAACAAAAGACATACACAATCACAAATTCACAATCATCATAATAAGAATCAAATATGCAAAATAACAATCAAATATGCAAAATCACAATCAAATATACAGAAATACACAATCACAATCAAATATGAAAAATCACAATCAAATATACATTAATAACTGTGAAACAAGAAAATGGGTAGATCAGTGCGTGTTGATAGGAAATTTTTGGAAAAACAAAATATACAAAACAACTCTATTATTTTATTAATCTTCATCCATCTCTTAGATAAAACAAATTATCCATACAACTCTATATAAAACAAATCATCCATTTCTTAGATAAGATTAATTGCCTCCTCAACGTTGTTATAGAACAAGAAGCAACAATCCCGGCCATAGCAAAATAAAATAAAATAAAATAAATAAATTTGTTTCTATAAGAATTAAGAAGTGGCTGTATAATCATTATATTACCAAACAAGTTATAAAAAAGGTGATAAAATCAGTATAATTCATTAATTTGCAGAATATTATGAATTCTAGCCTTTCTAATTCATTAATCAGTATAATTCCGTACAGAGAAAGCAGCTAATTAGTGAAGCCATATATGAGACCTCCAAAAGCAAAGACATTATATACTACTGAATTGTCTCATCTCTAGAACACCCAAGACTAATAGAAGATGGACCATCTCAAGCTAATAAAACTTTTCTTTTCTATGATGTATGATGTATATCAAGTTTTTATTTGAATTGAGAATTGTATTATGTATATATCCGCTATACATGAATGTTTAGTCTGACATTTGGGTCTAGACATACAGAATACAAGTGATCATGCATTACTTTTTTTTTGCAGATCCAATTTTTGTCACCGAAATCATTTGTTTAAAACTACTTACAAAGTTACAAGTTACAAACTTGGGTAGTCTGTGGCAGTAAAGTAGAAAAAATTAGTGGCTGGGTATGATGTTTGTTTTTTCATATATACATCAGCCTTACTGTATAGGGGAGTCACGCATATACACTGATACACATATACATCAGTTTTCACAAATCCATTATCCATCTGTTTTTTTGGAAAATTAAAAGTTAAAACTTACAAACTTGCAGAGGTCTCGCCGGCAGGGAGTCACGCCGGAGAAGGAGGCAAGGCGGAGATCGCAGGCCAAGATCGCAGGCGGAA
This sequence comes from Dryas octopetala, assembly GCF_963921425.1. Taxonomy (NCBI): domain Eukaryota; kingdom Viridiplantae; phylum Streptophyta; class Magnoliopsida; order Rosales; family Rosaceae; genus Dryas; species Dryas octopetala. The sequence continues at coordinate 16,278,320 of NC_141367.1, read as the reverse complement.
GAGAGAGATAGAGTCACGCCGAAGGAGGCAAGAGGCTGCTGTTGCGGGCGGAGATCGCAGAGTGAAGGGAGAGAGAGAGAGAGGCACACCGGAGAAGGAGGCAAGGGGAGAGAAAGTTTTTGCGTAGGGAAGACAGAGAAGAAAGTGAGATCTGAGTGTGTGGATGAAAAAGGGAGAAAAATCCGAGTGATGAGGTACGGCCCCTGTACAACCAAATTTCTAATTTTCACAGCGTCGCTAACATTTTGACGAAATTTCACATAAATGCAAATGAAGGGGATCAAAATTTCGAAAATTTCGCCGAAATATTACCGAAATTTCGTGGTTATGTGATAAAATTTCGGGATCCCAAAAAAACAAAAATTTCGGCGAAATTTTCGAAATTTCACTCCTTGGTTTCAGTAGAAAGAAAAAAAAAAAAAAGACATTGGACCATTAAATATTAGGCCAGTTTGTATTAAATATATCCGTGGACTGTTTTGTCCATAGGGCCCTTCATTTGGGCTCTTAAAAAAAAACCCTAAAATATATAATGTTTCAAAGCTTAAGAATTAGGCCCTAAAGAGTAAAGACTAAAGGCTACAAAAATGGTAGAAAATCTATACCCTCGTAAGGAATAGAAAATCTATAGTCATGTGTCATACAGTGGCTGTAGGACATAATTTCTCATAGATCAATCACTCTAAAGTTTATCGCTTTTTTCTTTATGGTTACCTCAAATTTTTTGCGTTACATTGGTGGGAATCGAAGATAGACTTATCATATCACTTGGACTAACCCCGATAACTTATGGTCACCTCAAACCTTTATTCAAGTGGATATGGATTAGAGGAAAGCCATTAACGATACAATCCATAAGACAATCAGAACTCTCCTTTAACCAAAAGAAACCATCTGTTTCATATAAACCAAATTTGACTTATGGGGCCTTATAATTTTAAGTGGATAAGTGTATTTACCATGCACCCAAAGTCTCGAGTTCGTCCTCTCTTCCAATATCATTTGATAAAATTTTTTTAAAAAAATCTACTTTCGTATGAGCAACCTCATTGTACTCTCTTGACTTGTTCCACTGAGGCCATCTTCAAATCCAAGCTTCCTTGTTGGGATCTTTTGAAGTTTGGGGCTGGGGTTCGCTTATTGCGATGGGGTTGTCTTAGAGATAGGTTGTTTTTGGTGTTAAAGGACTGGGTTAGGGCTTGTTTAGATTTGGGCATGTGGTTTTGACGCTTTTTTGTTGCCTTCTATTAGTTTTGGGCCTGTAGATTTCCTGAGCTTAGTTATTTTCTTGGCTTTTTTATTAATTACTTATCTGAATTATGATTCCGTTTGTATTTCACCACTCGAATTAAAAATTGAATTAATTTGTCACCTTTTTTTAAAAAAAATTGTAATGTACAGCCTCTTTACAGTTGTGTCAATATTTCTGTTAAAAATAAAGATATTTTAGTCTTTCTAAATTAGTTTTTTATTATTAAAAAAAAGCATCACATCATTATATGTTTGCCATGTGTCATATGCAAGGAGTAAAATTTCGGTTTCGAGGAAATTTTCGATGGAAATTTCGACGGAAAGTTTCGTGGAAATTTCGATTAAAATTTCGATTTCGACAAAATTAAACAAAAACGACGGAAATTTTGAATGAAACTTAACCATATATTTATGTAACATATTATCTACTACATTGATAAAAAATATTGAAAAAATCAAATTATATAGTAGGTTTAATGTAATATAAGTTGAATATAATGTGCGCTGGAGGCAAATACTATTAAATAAAAATGGTTCACTAATTAACAATTATATAAAAATAACCTCTTTTTAAGAGATATTTAATCATTTTGAATCCAATTGTTCTTAAAATATATGTGGACAAATAAGAAAATAACATGTATTATTATTTTCTAAACCACTTAACCCAATAACCAAACACAATTTAAATAGATTGTATCCCGGAAAGTTGGTTTATAATTTATTTTGAAGTAAATAATGATTTATTGATAATTATCTTGTTGATTTGAAGATATTAGAATTTTTCTGAGAAATTTTGGAAGAAAATAAATGAATTTGAAGTCGTAGAAAAATAAGATTTATCGAGATAAGCTCATGAAATTTTACATAACATTTTTCGAACCTCGAAGTTAATTTTGGTGAGTTATTTAGATTTTAAGTGATTTCGGCGAGCCATCGAGAAACAATAAAAATTAAGAAAAGTCCAATCTTGATTTTAGTCTTGTTAGAAAGATCTCGGGTTAACAAGCGCGAAGACGCAAACGAAACATGATTTTTTTTTTCTTTCCTTTTTTTTCTTTTTTTTTTTCTTTTCTCTTCCTTTTTTTTTTTTTTTTCCCCAGTTCTTCCTCCCCCCGTGACTAACCATCTGACCTATTCCTTTTTTGTTTTTTCCTTTTCTTTTCTTCTTTTTTTCTCTTCCTTTCTTTTTTCTTTCTTTCCTTTTCTTTTCTCTTCCTTTCTTTTTTCTTTCCTTCTTCAGTTCTCCCCTGCGTCCTTCTTCAGTTCTTCCTCCCCTGCGTCACAAACCAGTCTGACCTCTCCCTTTTTTTTCTTTCTTCTTCAGTTCTCATCTTCTCTTTCTCTCTCCTAGTCCCTCACTCCCTCCTCCTCCAGGTTCTCTTCTCTCTGCTCCCTCTCCCTCCCCCTCCCCGTCCTCTCCTCGGATCTCTTCTCTCCCTCCGACAACGGCGCGCGCGGCTCTGCCTCTTCCTCCCTAATCTCTTCTCTCCCTCCGGCGACGGTGACGCGGCGGCTCTGCCTCTCTCCCTCCTCTCTCTGCCTCCAAAAATTTCGGCGAAATTTCGAAGTTTTCCGGAAATTTTCCGAAATCTAAACGAAAATTATTGGGTATGTTGATAAAATTTCCACCTCCCTAAAAAACGAAATTTTCTTCCTTGGTCATATGCATTAACCATAGTTAACTAAGATTAATAAATAAAATATATATTTTTACTCTTATTATCTTTAAATAAAATTAAAGAATACCTTTTTATTATCTAAATAAAATGAGGTACTACTTTTAATATAAAAAGAAATTAAAGGAAAAAAAATTATAATAAATAACATTTCAGCCCCCCACCTTGATCTCAAACCCACCCTCTTCCCCTCCCATCTTTCCGATGGTCCTCACCTTCCCAGCTATTTAGCTCTAGCTCTCCTATTAATCCACATTTCCAATAGCTAAGAGTATGTCCAGCTTGTGGTCAAATCAAACCCATGAAATAATGTTTACAAGTTGCTGTACATTTTATTTTCTTTAATGTTTTCTGTTGGGCTGTTCCTTTGGGCTTGCCCTTTGTCTTGACCTTTGGGCCTTGCTGTATTTGTTAGGCCCGTTAGCCTATGAACAAAAGTAAATAAATAAGACCAAAAAACAAAAATAAATAAATAAATTTCAAATACAATTATGTCAAAAGTTTTGATGAAAAGTGTCTTTGTAGTTGTTATCAATCTCAAACCCGTTAAACCATCCGTTGATTGAGGTAATATATATAATACCCAAGAATTAATATTAATATATTAACCCAAAGACAACAGAGCTGAAATTCAATGAAATTCGAAATTGCAAAATTAGGGGTGCTGCTACTATGAAGATTCTTGACTGTGAATTCATGATATACTCGTCAACATTAACCAAAAAAACAAGACTGAACACATAAATTAATAAAAGTCTAAAAGAATTAAAAATTTTATTTTCGGTCAATAAATGAATTAGAATTTTATAATGTTATTTGAAGATATATTGATGGAATATTAATTTTTTTAAAAAAAAAAGTTTGCGTGGTACTTACCAATTAGTGTGGACTGTGGAGCAATTTTAATATTGCAGGCTGCAAGCTGTACTGTGAACTTCGAAAGTATTGACTTCGTACTAAGATTTGTCATTTTTCACCTATAGGTTGGTACTCTTATTATTCTTCTTTTTTTTTTTTTTTTTAAAGGTTGGTGCAGTTTTTAATAGAAGAAACCTTTGAGCGAAGTCTTCATATATTTTTTGGTCTTGAGAAAGTCTTCGCATAGCTATGATAAAAAAAAAATGATATACCTTGAAATCATTTGATGAATAAAATTTGACAATCCAAACAAACTCTTTTAATATTTAACACGAATGCCATCTCTCAAATTAGAGTCGAATACTCGAATCTATTATAAATTTGGAGTATAATGGAAAACATAAAATAATGGGCAGGCCACCCTGAAATTATGAAATTTGATAGCTTCAAAGTTCAAACCTTTGTCCAATTTGTCCCCCCACAAAAACAAATGTGGCAATCATTATCGAACATGGGTGCCACCCCAGAGTTTTGACACTTTTATACCCCCCCTAATCCCAACAACTGCACCCTCTATATTATAATTTATAAATACACCCCCTAAATTATAAGTACACCCTCTAAATCATTCTTCCAAATGAAAGACTTAGACTTTCATAGAATGTCCACATTGTACTACCACTACTTCACCATCAGCATATTTCTGGTCCTGATCTCAAGCACCACCACAAATGCTGCAGCCACAAGGCAAAGCCGTCTAAGCCAGCAGGCCAACAGATTCTTGGCTCCTCATAACGCTGCTCGGTCTGTTCTCCGAATGAGGCCATTGGTGTGGGACTCAAAGTTGGCAAAGTATGCACAAGGGTATGCAGACCAAAGGCGCTTTGACTGTGCCTTGAGGCACTCCAATGGACCTTATGGTGAGAACATTTTTTGGGGCAGCGGGAGCGGCTGGACGCCGGGGCAGGCCGTGGCGGCTTGGGTTTCGGAGAGGAGGTGGTACAGCTACTGGTCTAATTCCTGCTCCGGAGGGCAGCAATGTGGGCATTATACACAGATTGTGTGGAGGTCCACAACCAGAGTTGGGTGTGCCAGAGTCACTTGCTTTGGTGGGAGGGGTGTGTTCATCATTTGCAACTATGACCCTCCTGGAAATTACATTGGAGAAAGGCCTTATTAATCATATATATATAGATGATGAGTGTTGCATAGGATTACTTATGCATGCTATATATATATATGCCTTTATCAAAATGGAATACGACATAACATATATCTTATTATGTGATCTTCAATTCTGTGGATTTTGTTAATCCTTAATAATAATTAAAATAACTAATGTTTAATTTCAATAGGTGTCCTTTTTCGTCACATTTAATTTTGGGTGTCAATTCGATTGCAAATCTACTTGATAAGTTGAGTAAATATGTGATTTTTTTTATTTCAAGATGAATCATTCGTTTTCTTTAAATATGGTGAATCAGTTGACAAAATACTACGAGAAATAGTTGTTTTTAGAGTTGTCGTTGTCAATATTGTTGTTTTTTCATCAGAAAAAAAATGTAATTTTTTCTTTTTGTAAATTGAGGATTGAGCTCATATATAGCATGTATCAATTTGTTTAGGTTCTTCTTGAAGACTGGATACCAATTGACACAGTTTTTTGCACAAAATAAAAATAAAAATATTTATTTATATTCTTTCTTCCTTTATTTTCTAAAACAAAAGGAATGTTTAAATCCGATAATTAAGATGGGATTGGCTGGGCGAAACTTGCCCTTGAAAGTTGAAACTAGCTGATAATTCCCTTGATATGATTCGTATATGAACTGGGTCCAAGTCCCGAAGATATGGGCTGGAAGGATAACTAACAACCCATATATATTAATTAGCCTGAATAACGAGTATGACACAGACTGTAAAGTTACAAGCGTGTCATGCATACAGTATATCAATATTCTCATGGCCCCATAAAAGTACATACATGTATTGTAGTCTTATTTTGTGCATTACAAAAATAAGTTTATATTTCAAGAATCTGCATTTAAACTTTTCTAACTTTACCGAGTAACTATTAATTAATGATATTCATCTTTACAGTATTTGAGAGGTTCCAAATTCAAATTTTCCATTAAAAAAAATTCAAATATTTCCTTTACTATATATATATATATATATATATAAACACTCCTATAAGCTTTAACTAATTAGTTGTTTCAAATGTGGAATAATGCAGAATTAATGAACGGTAACGTGATATATATGAAATATACACAACATTCAAATGTCCATGGTCCATGGTGATCGTTTGAATTTTGTCTCACATCCCAAATTAATTTTGCGCATCTCCATCACACATTAGAAAATTCTTATAAACTTCTTAAATGGGAAACAAATCGGCACACGTACGTAAGGAACGTACCCTTTTTTTTTGGGCAAAAGTTAATAAATTTTTAGGGTGTGGCACAAGCTTCATGACCGCCCTGTCACATTTACTTCTTCACATATTTCTCATACACGTGACGTCGTGATCTGATTATTGTGAGAGGATATATATGCCCGACCCTACTAAAGAATTTCTAGCTAGGGCTCAATTTGAGGCAAGGTGAAACTCGAGATTGCACAATAAGGTAAATTTTTTTGTATATATGTGAGAGTCACATGTGATGACTTTCTTCTCACAGTATGCATATATTTAGGAGTATGACTCACTTTTATATCTCAAAACCTATATATATTACGAGAGAAAAGTTATATATAACTTTCACGTACACATAGCTAGAGTTGTAAAAGATGCTCAAATTATTGGAAGATACAAATTAACTCCTACTTTACAAATTACCATATATATTTGGTAGCACTACGTACATACTTCATCTTGACAGCCATATATTTGAATTCATACTTACACTAGAATTTTAGCCATACAACCATACAAATATCAACAATTATATTATGTGACCGTCACATACAATAATTTTTTACCCTGACAGGTAAATGACTATATAAATATTAATAGCTATTTTTGAACACTTGAAGTTGAAGTAGTGTTCAAAAAATTGAACTTGTTCAATATGGCTTCTCACCAATATAATTACCAGGAGGATCATAGTTACAAGTCATAAAGACATCCCCATCATCACACACAGCCCTAGCACACCCAATTCTCCTCGTACTCTTCCACACAATCTGCGTGTAGTGCCCGCAAATCTGACCCGCCTCGCAAGTATTGGTCGGATAACTGTAGAACTTCTGTTCGGCGGCCCACGTATTGACGGCGTCCATCGGAGTCCACGCCGAGCCGCCGCCCCAGAATATGTTCTCCCCAAGCTTGAACTGGCCTTCCGGGAACGAATGCTGCAACTTGCAGTCGGCTGTTCTCAGCCCCGCCCACCACCGCGCGTACCTCTCGAGGTCAAAGTCCCACATCAATGGCATCTCCCACTTGGCTGCTCGCACCAGATTGTGGCCAAAGAGGAACTGTATGGACTCTCCGACGCAGCCCCAGCATAGTTGCTTGGAGACCCTTAGTATGGTCTCGTTGTTGTTGTTGGGGTTCAGTGGGTGCGTTTCAGGTGTTTGAGAACCCGAGACAATGTTGGTAGTGAGAGCAGTGCAGAGAATGAAGAAGAAGAGCAAATGGGGTTTCATTTTGTGCCTTTCTAGGTTCTTGTTTTGCGACACTGCCAGTAACGAGGACTACGGGTTTATATGGGTGTGGAGAGAAGATATGGTGAAGGGGGATCGAGAAAGGAGAACCACGCGCAACAAGCTTATTTGGTGGTGGATGGGGACAATAGGGGTGGTAATTTTTTACAACCACATGATAATACGATTTGATTTTGATACTAAGTTGAATAGCTTGAGTTGACCCTTACTTGATACGAATATGAATATAATAACAAGACCTGCTAAGCACAAACACTAAACGGATCAAGTTAGTGTCAAACATAAATAACTTAATTTTGACATAATAAACATGTTTAACTAATATTATAAATAACAGCAAAAAAAAAAAAACTTGGTATTATAGAGTTATTCATATCGAAATCCATTCTTTTATGGTTTGACTAGTTCATGATTGAAGTATAGTTTATTTTTAAAATGATAGCTTTTGTTTGAAAATTAAAAAAATGAACTTCATTTTAAGATCCACATATATGTTTTGATTTAAAAACAACATGATTGTAAGTGGATTTGATTAATGTAGAATCATTTAATATGATTAATTAAATGAATCAAATTGAATTAAATTAAATTAATTAGTATTCAACACGATTACAAAAAATAAGACGACACAAATATGATCCGATAACATGAATTGCTGCCCCCAATGTGAAAGTGGTGTCAATTGGAAGGTGTTGTAGAAGCACCCTTGATGGTTCTTGTGGTGATTGATTGATCTATGAATATATATGCTTGAAGTGCGTCTCGTGAATTCTGCTATGTTGCGCCCGTGAGCTCTCTATTGTTTTATTATGAGACATTGTGCCCACCATGGAGGACTCTGGAACATGGAACATATACTACATGGCATAATTAAGAAGCTCTAGGCGCTGTCAAGATACTGTGGTTGCACTAGCTTCCAAAGGAAACATCCTGAATTACAATTTTGATTGTTTTTATAGTTGTAATTTTGACAACTTTATACTTTATAATTCGTTAACGTTTTCAATATGATCTAAATTTGCATTTCTATCACCTTAGGTCAGCAAAACTGATCAAATTATTATGGCTAGCGATTTGCATAGTTCTATCACATATAGTTTGTTTTACCTTGGTTAAATTGAAGAAAATTTTCATTGCTAATAAAGGTGACAAGGAGTGGGCATGGTTCGGTGAACCTAATCGGCATGAACCGGTAAGTTTAGTATGGTGGTTTTGCTAACCATAATCGAACCAATTAAGGTCTTAACCACTAGTTTCGGTAATTCAAGTTTGGATTAGTTCAGATATCGATTTTAACTGGCCCAATAACGTTTTGAAAAAAAAAATGTAAAAAACCCAATTTTAAAAAGTTTTTAGGCTCAAAATTTATATATTTCCGATAAGTAATTAAAGAGCTTTGGGACCCAAATGGACTTGAGGCCCATTTCCTCCAAGATTCATAAATTAACAGTAATAAGGATTAGTAGTTTCGGTTTTAACCATCGGTATTAACATCTCAAACTGATAACCATTCCAATTTGATTCGGTTATTTAATCGAACAATGGAGAAAAAAAAAGAACAAACCAAATCAAACCTTAAGGTTTGGTTCGGTCAATTTTTCAGTTTTTTCGGTTAGGAATGCCCACCACTAAGACAATGGCTTGGAAATCTAGTTCGCATTCTTTTAGGGATTGAATTCGATTCTGAGTGTGTAGTTGATCTTTACCTCTTTTCTCCAGTTGAGGAGTGTTTGTGGGAAAATCCACATCGATCCGAATAGCCAATCACAGCTCGACACGTGGCTGGTCAACACCCACCTCGGAGTTGACTTTCTATGGTCAAACTTTGACCTCCACATCATCACTGGTCAGCATTTCCTCTGCCAGCTCAGATCGAATTTCCACGCCGGGCCCACCATGTTCGGTCCGAGCCGAACCGATGATCTTTCAATGGATCGAGTGTCCATCTCACCACGGTCATTCCGGTTCGGCTCGGCTCGGCACGGGGCACGGTCTCTTTTCGAGTTCTGGCGTCAACCAGTTAGGGCTCGGAAGGATCCCAGTCTACTGGATCGGCTCGGTCTTGAATCCCATGCCCGATCCGATCACACATGGACTTTATGTCTACGCATAAGAACATGTGTTTGTATCGGCTCGGCTCGGCTCTCCGCCGCCATTCCCGGGAAGATCACGCTGGGACGAACCGCCACACTTAAATGCACCTGACACAAATCTTCTGACAGAGGGGATATCAGGCTTGCATTCATGACTACTGGAGCAGTCTGCCTGAACCTTCCAGCCTTGCATTTAATGGAGCATTCAATGCAGCATTGAATGCTGAAGAAGCAGGCAGCTGAGCATGCAACTAGGTCTGACCAGGTACGTGGGTCTCTGGCAACCATTCATTCACATGCAGGTATCTTACTCATTAAGGTTTCCTTTGCTTATATATATCAAGTCATATGTGCAAAAAAAAAGGACTACGCATCTACACACAAAACACTTATACAAAATTTCCACTCTCCCAAGAGCATACCCAACTTGCTGAGAATAACCCAGAACATTTGCCTTGTTCTTCCCATTCTCCCAAGTTCTTCCTTTGTTCTTCCTCATCCACCATCAAACACCATCACTAACTTCATCATCGGAGCGTGTTTGGCTGGTACCACACCGGTCCATCTCCCTTGACCTTGTTTCTCTTGCAGGAAGATCTCAACCAGCATCCACTTCATCATCCAGCAAAGCACCTGATCAGCCAGATCGGCTTATCTAAGTTGTTGCATCTACCTTACGAGAATTTGCATCAACAGATTGGCGCCGTCTGTGGGAAGTTACTTCAGCCGTTGTGTTCATCACTGCAAGTGCTAAGCTCTTCCTTCACGCGAGTCATCATGACTACCATCTTTCGGGACACCAGCTCTTCCTCAGGAACATCTCAGAATGATGAACAACATCAGCCTGAGACGCCTGAGAAAACGAGGGGAGCACAACTCCCCAGGACATCAAAGTCCAAAGGTCCCTCGAAAATCCGAGCTGCCCATAAACTCCTTAGGGAGAGCCGGCGACATCTAGCCGCAGAGAATGCACTCCTGAAGCAGAATAATGAGCTGCTTGCAAAACAGGCCGAGCTGGCCGGCGAACTTGCACGCCATCGTGCTCAGCTCGAGAACAGCGGGGGATCGGGTTTCCGATCGCGCCGAACCCGAACCGAGCAGGAGGTCCTTTCACCGTCTCCTTCTCGGCAAAGCACTCCTGCCGAGCCGAACGACCAGACCGATCGGCAGGACTCGGATCACGTCTTCCCGGGCTTCGAGGACATGCCCCCGGCTGAACAGGCCGAGTGCTTGAACGCCCACCGTCTTCTTCAACGAAAACAGGCGGCTTTCGGGAAACGTGTCCTCAGGAATTCGGACGGAGACCGTGCCGACCCGAATACAAACCGGCGACCCCCGGCCCAATCAAGGTTGGGGACCAACAGTCCAGTCGGTTCGGCTGAAACCAGGGTCCCGATTGGGGATAGGCTCGGCCCCATCATCAGCCAGGATCCTTCCCCATCAGGAGCTCACTCAGGGAGGCGATCGGTGAGCGACCGACTGGGATCGACTATGATCATGTCGGATCGACGACCGGTCAGCGAGAGGATCACTCGCCAGCCGGTGAGTGAGAGACTCGGTAACCAGGCCGAATGCTCGGGGGAAAATGCGGCCGAGCCGACCCCGCCCGACGTGGAAAATCTTGTCCGGACTCTGGTCCAGGACCAAATCCGGAGCGTCCACGATCGGCTCGGCCACGTCGAGGTCTCCAGGGGGTACACAGGTAGGACCGACCACGGAGAGGAACTCCCCCTCCCGTACACCAGCAGAATTCTGGATGCTGAGGTCTCCCGCGACACCAAACCCCCCAAGATGGATCAATACGATGGGACCAAGGATCCCTACGACCATCTTGACAGCTTCAGATACGCCATGGAGGCTCGCCAGGCATCTGAAGCCACGAAGTGCAGAATCTTCCCTTCGACCTTGAAGGGCTCGGCTCGGGGATGGTTCCGAACTCTCCAACCGAATTCCATCGATTCATTCTCTGACCTCCGAAGGGCCTTCCTGGCGAGATATCGGGTTGTATCCGAACGACTCTACAACTTGAACGATATGTCGCTCGTTAAGCAGCAAGAAGGGGAGAGCCTCAAGGTCTATCTGATCCGCTTCAACATCGAGTATACGAAGTGCGACGATTGCGACGATAGGTCAGCAAAGAATGCCCTCATGCAAGGTCTGCATGCTGGGGGACTCCGCTCCCACCTAATGAGGAATCCTCCCTCCACTTACGATGAGCTTTCTGCCGAAGCCACTAAGTGGGCGCGGGCTGAGGAATGGGATGCTCAGGTGGAGGCCCTGAATCCCAAGTCGACCTCGACCAAGAGAAAGGAGGGAGAGGTTGCAAGTCCCAAACCCCAGGTCCAATCCAAGAAGACCAGGACCGAGGAGCCACGCCAACTTCTGGGTAAGGGACCCAAGTTTGTCCAGTACACGGAGTACACTCCCCTCAATGCCGGTCTGGAGACAATCTACTCCAAGGTCAAGGACCAACTCCCAGTTGCAAGGGAGATCAAGGGACCACCCCCAGACAAAATCAAGGAGGGCGTCTTCTGCAAGTACCACTCCAATCACGGCCACGTCACGGGTGATTGCTACGCCCTCCGCGACGGAATTGAGACTCTTGCCCGGGCGGGTAAGATCAACCAATTCCTGGCCGGCGGGCCTAGGGTACCCAAGGCCGCGCTGAAGAAGCCCACCAACACCATCGAGGTCCAGGATGCTGCAATCGGATCGATCGGCGGAGGGCCAACCTTCGTGGGAAGCTCGAACCGATCCCAGAAGGAGTATGTCAGACAGGCGGCTCAAGCTCACGAGTCCCTGTCGATCCAGGCAGGTCAGCCCAACACTTCCAAAAGACAGCGGAAGGACTGGACACCGGTCACCTTTGAGCCGAACGAGGCAAACGAGATCATCTTCCCCCACTATGATCCGGTCGTCATAGTGGCTGAGGTGGCCGGGACAACCATTGCGCGCTCCTTCGTCGATGGAGGGAGCTCAGTCAACATCCTCTACCACTCTGCGTTCGCGCAGATGGGCATCGGCGAGGATAAGCTGGAGACTGACACACCTGCCTTGGTCGGATTCGGGGGAGAAGTGGTTCAGCCCCTCGGACACATTTACCTTCCCCTTTCGCTCGGGAAGGGACCGATCAAGAAGACCTGCATGACGTACTTCATTGTCGTCAAGCGGCCGTCAGCCTACAACATCATTCTGGGCCGACCGGCTCTGGTCGACCTTGACTGCATCGTCCATTACGCCAACCTCCTCATCAAGTGTCCGGTGGGCGACGACTGCATCGTCATTCAGGGAGACCAGTGCTCGGCTCGGTCTTGCTACGCCGCTTCGATCAAGCAGAAGGGTCAGCTGCCGAACTCACAGGAACTCGATTCCATCGCTGATTCGGGCAGGTGGCCGAGGGCGGAAACATTCGATTTCACTTCCGAGCCGAGCCCAAAATCTCGGCCCCTTCCCGCCGAGGCCTGGGAAGAAGTACCGATCTCGGCCGAGACACCGGATCGGCTCGTCTGAGTGGGGACTCGATCTGATCGGTCCTATGCCGAAGGCGAAAGGGCAAGTCACTATGGCCGTAGTAGCAGTCGACTACTTCACCAAATGGGCCGAGGCCGAGCCCCTAGCCACAACCACAGCCGAACGAATGGAGACCTTCGTCTGGAAGAACATCATTTGCCGATTCGGCATGCCACACACCATCATTGCGGACAATGGCAAACAGTTCGACTGCAAGAAGTTCAGGAGTTTTTGTTCGCGTCTGAACATCAACTTGCGCTTCACCGCGCCTTACCATCCGCAGTCAAACGGACAGGTCGAGGCCATCAACAAGATCATCAAGAAGACCCTCAAGACTAAGCTTGATAATGCTAAGGGAAATTGGCCTGAACTCTTGCCAGAGGTGCTTTGGTCTTACCGAACTTCCTATCGCAATTCTACGAAGGAAACACCTTACGCATTGGCATTCGGGACTGACGCTGTTGTCCCGGTCGAAATGGGGACTCCTTCATTCCGGACCGGCACATACAATCCCGAGACCAATGACACCGGACTTCGGCTCGGCCTGGACATGATCGAGGAAAGGCGAACCGACGCAAATCTCTGCCGAGCCGCTTACCAGCAGAGGGTAGCCAAATACTACAATCAAAGGGTCAGACCCAGAAGCTTCGGATTGGGCAGTCTCGTCATGAAGAAGAATCCCCTTGCCATCAAGGAGAGTTCGTTCGATCCGAACTGGACCGGACCATACAGAATCACAGGCATAGTCAAGCCTGGCACTTACAACTTGGCCACTCTGGCTGGGAAGCCTCTCAAGCATAGCTGGAACGCTGAACACTTGAAAACTTATTACCAGTAAAATGTAGTTAGGATCGGGGACTGTCCGACCTAACACCCATTCCAATCAATGAAGAGATGAACACATTTTGACTCATTTCTTCTTATTTTTCGAAGCGCACACTGGGGACTCTACTCCTATACACTTTCAACAAAGAGGAAAGATCTAAGTGTTCCCTCCGAAAAAATAACAAACCCATGTGCCGAGCCGAAGTGCCATTTTCGGCCCGACGCTCGGTACATTACAGACTCATCAGGTCTATAAACTCATGTGTCGAGCTGGCGCGCCATTTCCGGCCCGATGCTCGGCATATTACAGACTCATCAGGTCTATAAACTCATGTGTCGAGCTGGCGCGCCATTTCCGGCCCGATGCTCGGCATATTACAGACTCATCAGGTCTATAAACTCATGTGTCGAGCTGGCGCGCCATTTCCGGCCCGATGCTCGACATATTACAGACTTATCAGGTCTATAAAAATCCCTGTCCGAGCCGAAGTGACTTCCTACAGTCCTAACGTTCAACAGGATATTTCTAAAAGAAAAATATACACTCCAACCAAAACTTTCATCGTGCATGCCGAGCCGATCTGAAAGGAGGTTTGAATATTTTTCTCAAAACAAAAACTGCATTCCTAAATATCTCAATGGGTATGCCGAACCCATCCGGGATCACTAGGGTTGTTAAATTTTTACTTATCTTAGTTATGCTTATCAAGCTGACCCTAAGACAAGTTCTAATTTATCATTACCATTCATTTTCATTGCGATCGGCATGTCGAGCCGATCCCAGAATGTCTTGGTTTTTATTATTGTCACTTTTATCACCTTCATGTGTTATTAGTTTTGTCTTTTAGCTTAATTTCCGAGCCGAACTGACAACAACTTGTATCATAAAAAGAAAATACTGATAAATTAACAAACATAAAATCCAAATACATATTGTTCAAAAATCAAACCCGAGCCACACCTCGGCTCGGGGAGAAAAACAAAAACAAAATAAAGCCATCATGCAGATCGCTCGGCAGGGCCCTCCAGGATCGGCTCGATGGACTCCTCGGGCGTCTCCTCACCGAGCTGCACCACCTCAACCCCGCCGATCTGCATCTCAGCGTTGGGATCGGATTCGGGGGCCGGGGGGATCGGGGTCGGCTCGTACGCGGGCAGTGGAGGATCTTCCGGAGTTGGCTCGGCTTCGGCGGGGACTTGGCGATCGGGAGGAGGAAGCTCGTCCTGGTGACTCCCCTGGGTATCCTCCCCCTCGTCATCGGACTCGCCAAGGAATGAGACATCCCAGTCCGGCCTCTTCGACTTGATCTCGTCCAGAAGCTCCTTATACCCCTCGAAGTGGGCATCGGTAAGTGCCTGAGCGCTCGGCATTTCAGCTCGACGTCGGAGCTCGGCATTTTCAAACCTCCGTTCGGCCGCCTCGACGTCTCGCTGGAGATCGCCGACATAGTGCCTCAAGTCAGCCACATTTTGCTCCGAGGACGCAAGCTCCTTGCCGAGCCGAGCGACCTCCTCCTCCTTCCTGGCCAGCCTGGACTGCAGACCCTCCGACCGTTCGCGCTCGGCATTGACCGTTCGCTCGGCCTCGGCCAACTTCTCTTTTAGCTCCACGACCCGTGCCCGAAACCTCTCCAGTTTCGCCTCGGCATCGACGGCGGCCTTAGCAGCTTCGAACTGCCTCATGGCGAGCTGCAAGGAAAACATATCTGTTACTAATCCGAACCGAGCGGATAGACAAAATCCGAAGTAAAATGACTTACCATCATAGCCTGACGGGATGTGATCAAAGCCTGGTGGCTGAAGCCCGGCTCGCCGTGACCGGTCCACAATCCCTCCAACGCCTTCGGCGTCATCACACGCTTAAAGCCCGTGACGAACGGCTCGAGGCAAGGGTCTACCTCCACCGCCTTCGGGGGCCCCGATCCGGAGGCCTCGGCATCAGAACCGCTGGGCCCGGCCCGAGCTCTCTTCTCCACCGGGGCCTCGGCCTGGGGAGCTTTCCTCTTCTCTGCCTGCCGAGTCGGTCTCGGCGCAGGTGATCTAGGCTGAGCTGCCGCTGGGGCAGGAGCCTGGACCGGCTCGGCAGGGGCCCGCCCCGCGGCCCTCCTCTGGACGCTCCGAGCAGCCTTCCTCCTTAGGCGAGCCTCCAGTTCGGTGGGCGCCATTCCCCTTTCTGCCCTCGGATTCCACCTGGGTACAAACCAGGAGATCCCGCTCTGTCTGATCTGGGTTTCCCCGAGCAGAAACTTGGTTGACAAGTATTCTGCTGGTGAGTCCCTGATCGCGGCGATCTGGTCCTTGAGCTCACCTCAGAGTTTATACTTGCCCCAGCTGACTGCAAAGACAAAGCCAAAAGAGTTAGACAAAAAAAAAAATGCAATTATTACAAGACGTAAGCAAATTGTCCTCGGATCGGCCCCAAACTCCCAATGCCCACCTGGAATCCTAAAGGCTCTGGGAACCCGAGCCGAAGTCATTCTGTTCGGATCCGCGAACTCCCAATCCCCAGAGACAAAGAAATATCTTTTCTTCCATGTCTTCTGGGAAGAGGGATTCCCACCGAAGAGTGGCCCCGAGTACGCCTGAAGGTTGTAGAATCCGAGCTCGCTCTGCTTCGACCTCAGCGCGTAATTACAGAACAGAATGTCCTTGTGTGGCACACACTTGTGCACTTTGTGCCACAAGATATGCATAGACAGGATGATCCTGTATACGTTCGGGTTCAGCTGGTGTGGCGCCGCGCCGATCGTCGCGAGCCAATCCTGCAGGAAGGCGTGTAGGGGGAGCCGAACCCCATTCTCAAACATCTCCGGGTACATGGTCACCCATCCTATCGGGGGTCGGCTCGGCTTCTCCCCCTCGGCCGGCAACCTCATCAACACGGAGTCGGGAACTGAGTACCTGTCCCTCAAGTCCTGGAGATGGTACTCGGTCATCTCATTGGGGATCTGATCGGCCTTCCACGCCAATTCCTCGTAGAAGTCCGGGTCGATCGGACTCCCCGTCACCCCCTGGGCCGAGGTCGACGCCTCATGACCCCTGTCTCTTTCATCCGAGCCTGAGGTGAGTCTGCTCGGGATGGTTGCGATCGGCTCGACGTCAAGAGGCTCTTCGTCGCCTCCTTCGGCCATCCCTTGTTCCCGATCGGAACTCAGTATCTCGGGATTCTCTTGGTCTCCTCGGGCTCGGCGCTCACCACCTGGGTTACGATTCAATGCCGAGCCGGCCTCGTCCAACTCTTCGGACAAACCGTCCCAACTCGCCTCACCCGCAGGTGGGCTTCGGTTCGGCTCGGCCTCACCCGCAGACGGGCTTCGGCTCATCTCAGCCTCACTGTCTCCTTCAAAGGCTTCTCCCGAGCCGAGCCGGCTACTCGAGTCAGTCTCAGACATTACAAACACCTTCTCACCTTTCTCTCTCTTGCTTTTTGAATCAAAAAGTGGTTTTTCTCAAGAACTCTCAAGAACACACGCCCAAAACCCGAAAATGCAGAAAACTCAAAAAGGAGGAGAATCACTTACTGGTTTTCCTCCGCCCAAAGTCTCCGCCCCTAACACACTAGGAACCACCTCGCCCACGACCGTGTCTGGTCAAAGTCGGGATCGGACAACCTCTCGGACGGCGGTGAGAGATTGAATTTCGCGGCGAGAGAGGGAGGTTTCGCAGAGAAAGGAAGAAACTGAAGATGAAAGTGAAGAGGCAGAGAGAGAAAGGGACCTTTTATATCCCATGCAAATCTGATCTCAGCCCTTCATTTCTGGCGCTTCACATGCCAGATCTTGACACCTGTCAAGCATTCAAAAATACCCATAATGAGGTGACCCTTACGTTCCCCCATGCAGAACTCAAACGTCCCTTCACCTGCCCCTGAGATATTTTGGCCAATCACAAGTCGTCATGTGTTCGGATCTTCGAGAACATAGATTTGTAGGGTTCGGCTCGGATCAAACAAAATGCTATCTTTGGGATTGTCCTTACACTTCAGCTTCCAATCCACCACTGTCCGTTCGGCTCGGAAGCTGGGGGACTCCTGTTTGTGGGAAAATCCACATCGATCCGAATAGCCAATCACAGCTCGACACGTGGCTGGTCAACACCCACCTCGGAGTTGACTTTCTATGGTCAAACTTTGACCTCCACATCATCACTGGTCAGCATTTCCTCTGCCAGCTCAGATTGAATTTCCACGCCGGGCCCACCATGTTCGGTCCGAGCCGAACCGATGATCTTTCAATGGATCGAGTGTCCATCTCACCACGGTCATTCCGGTTCGGCTCGGCTCGGCACGGGGCACGGTCTCTTTTCGAGTTCTGGCGTCAACCAGTTAGGGCTCGGAAGGATCCCAGTCTACTGGATCGGCTCGGTCTTGAATCCCATGCCCGATCCGATCACACATGGACTTTATGTCTACGCATAAGAACATGTGTTTGTATCGGCTCGGCTCGGCTCTCCGCCGCCATTCCCGGGAAGATCACGCTGGGACGAACCGCCACACTTAAATGCACCTGACACAAATCTTCTGACAGAGGGGATATCAGGCTTGCATTCATGACTACTGGAGCAGTCTGCCTGAACCTTCCAGCCTTGCATTTAATGGAGCATTCAATGCAGCATTGAATGCTGAAGAAGCAGGCAGCTGAGCATGCAACTAGGTCTGACCAGGTACGTGGGTCTCTGGCAACCATTCATTCACATGCAGGTATCTTACTCATTAAGGTTTCCTTTGCTTATATATATCAAGTCATATGTGCAAAAAAAAAGGACTACGCATCTACACACAAAACACTTATACAAAATTTCCACTCTCCCAAGAGCATACCCAACTTGCTGAGAATAACCCAGAACATTTGCCTTGTTCTTCCCATTCTCCCAAGTTCTTCCTTTGTTCTTCCTCATCCACCATCAAACACCATCACTAACTTCATCATCGGAGCGTGTTTGGCTGGTACCACACCGGTCCATCTCCCTTGACCTTGTTTCTCTTGCAGGAAGATCTCAACCAGCATCCACTTCATCATCCAGCAAAGCACCTGATCAGCCAGATCGGCTTATCTAAGTTGTTGCATCTACCTTACGAGAATTTGCATCAACAAGGAGCACCATCCAAATTATCATAGATTGTCAGTTACTGCCTCAGAAGTCAGAAGTGTGGGACTTTGTTGTTTAAACATGTCTACCAGGAGCAAAATGTGGTGGCTGGTAGCCTTGCCTCCCTTGGGCTGTGCTACGTGGGCCATCGTATTTCTGTGGATATTTGTAGTGTGGCCCATGAGAGTTTGGTCCCTAGCTAGTTCTTTTGTTTGTTTGGGCTTCTGGCCCGTTTAGCCTAGTTGTAAGTCTTTTTTTTTGGCCATTTAGGTTTAAGTTAATTAGCCATGGCCCATGTATATCATTTTCTCTCTTTTTTATTTTTTTCAAAAATATATTGAACTAATTAAGGGCATTAGAGCACCGAAGAGCCTACCCAATGTACCCATATGCTCATTCTTAGCTATTTTCACTAAGAAAACTTGCTCTAATAGGTTTAGCTATTAACTTAGCCATTTTAGACTTTACTTTTTGGTTTTTTTATTTTTTATTATTATTCAGAAATCAAACTTGAGTGCATGGGGCAAATTCAATGGTCATTTCAACTAGGCTACCGCAACAACTGAGGATTCACTTTTTGGGTAGTCAAATGTGACAATGAGAGAGAATATAATAGAATTTGCTTGGTTTATTTATTTTTGTTGAGAACTTAATATATACTTTTGTTAGATGATATTTGTATTTGGGCCTAGACCTATTGTATATAGATTTTATATGTAATTGCTTGAGACTCAAGCCTTAGGGCTTTACTCACACTTGTTTAAATACCTTTGTGATTAATGAGAAGAGTAAGCAATTATACAAAACTTACATGTTATCACAGCTCTAGGTTATTTTTTCCCCTCCCTCCTTTTTTCGTCTAAACCCTAGCTGCTGCGTGCTCGGACTCCATGGCCTCCTTTGCTGTGCCTCCTTCTTCCTTATCAGGACCCAACCTTGCTCACTTTATCCGTCTTACTGACTCCAACTACCTCTTATGGGTTAGTCTTCTACACCCATTCCTTGTTGGGCATGATCTCCAGCAGAATTATACAAAACTTACAACTTTTGATAAAAGTAAAGATAAAATATTCAAAGTTAGCTAAACTTATTACCTCTAGCTCCCACGCTTCAAACTTTTGCTAAGTTTCTTAGTAAAATCATCATTGTTAGAGATACGATACTTGGTGCTGTGAAGGCAAATAAAATGTTGGAAGTTATAATGCTAGCTGGTTTTGATGTAGTTGGTTTGAGAATTTCAATTTTTAAGTTGGGATTAATATGTTGTTTTATGCAACATCTTATTGCATTACTTTTAAAAATGTTATTATGTTGGAATTTAATGAATTTGTCTAGTATTATTAGGTTTTTGAGTAATGAATTGATGTAGTTAAGTTAAAATTTTCAATTTTCAACGTATATTTCTAAGTGTTTGCAAAGTCTATTTGCAGGTGTAGTTGCAGGTTTAATTGAATTTTTTTTTAGGGAAATTTCATTAAAGGAAAAATTGTAGCTAAAAGATTTCAACTATACATCATATCTCTATTCTGGACATGAATTTCACTTTGTGCCAACTGAGGACTGGAACTTTTATTTTATGTCAATTAAGAACTTTGTTTTTTTTTTTTATCTCAACTTTGGCCTAACATTGGACCCATTAAACCTCTACCAAATTCAGCAAATTATACTGTGTTTAAAGATATGCATCTCCTCTTTACAACCATATAAAGATCACTCAAATCGGACCTCTGTATATAACTCCAAATAATTGGCTCAAACTAGGGTACCCGAAACTGTCCAATTTCCTATATATTTTCTCAGAGGTCCGATTGGACAGTTTTTGGTACTCTACTTTATTACCGATTATCTAGAGTTGTAGATGTCTGATTTGAGTAATCTTTATATGGTTGTAAAGAGGAAATGCATAGCTTTAAACCTAGTATAAGTTTGCTGAATTTGAAAAAAAAAAAAAAAAAGGTTCTTAATTGACACAAAAGGAAAGTTTCAGTTCTTAGTTGACACAAAGTGAAATTCATGTCCTGAATAGAGACATTGAGTATAGTTGGCGTCCTTTAGCTAAAATTTTTCCTTCATTAAATAACCCCTTTTAATACACCTATATCTCTTTTAACCCTCCACTCACAACTTTATCTTTTATGACTCTTTGGCCACTTTCGGATAAAAATACCCTTGTAGTCGCCACATGGTCGACATGTCAACACTCTATCGACCAAAAAATTGATTTTAACAAAAGTGTAAAAGAAAGGTAGAAAATGATGAATACGATGAACTGGTTGCAACACCATCTAAAGTGGCAATCAAATTTCAGATCTGAAACAACATGTCAAAATTTTAGATCTAGAACATCAAACCTAGATCGAAATTTCATATCTGCAACATCAAACCCAAGTCGAAATTTCATATATGGAACAACAAACCCATGTCGAAATTTTATGGAACAAAAAATCCAGATCGGAGTTTGCTAAAGTCATATCCCAAAAAGAAAAGATTGACAGAAAAAGGTGAGAGAAAGAGATGGGCGTTGTTGGGTCAATGACTTTTGTCTATAATTTTAATGGCAAAAAAAAAGAAGACTTTTGTCTATAATTTTATAGTCTGCAACTTTTTCTTTCTCTTTTCATTTAAGGCCTTGTACATTAAACAAAACAATGATCTTTCATTTTGATCTCTTGGATTTTCTTTATTTTTTCAAAAGATGCAGATCTGAAATTTCGAATCACTTGTAAATGGGTGGGGGTTGGACGATCGAGTGACGGAGAGAGAGGAAGGGGAAGGAGCATCGGCGTAGGAATCGACGGGGGATGCCATTGGGCCTGACGATGGGGGTGGAAGAGAATGACGTGGTGGGCCCGGCGGCTGAGACATGTTGCTGGTGGCTGAATAGAGAGACTAAGAGAGAGAAGGGGAGAGAGAGAGAGGGGAGGGTCATTTGGTCTCAAAAGTGGCCAAAGATTTATAAAAGATAAAAGAGTGCTTATACCCTTTTTTTTCTTTTTGCATACCCCCACTAACTTATGTTGTGAAATTACTTAATTGACACAAAGAAAAATTACCTTAAAGGACAATCTACATCATTAAAAAAAAAAAAAAAAAACTCTCCTTACACACTCCAAACCCAACATTCCTAAACCACAGCTACAAACCCCACCCTCAACCTCATCTCCAACCACAACCAAAACACACTCCACCCGTGACCCCACCTCCATCCCAAAATTGCCGACACCCACCTCCCGCCATCAACCCGCCTTCATCGCCGCTCATGCATCCTATCTCCACCATAGCCATTGGAAGTTGGAGACATGCTCTAACCTAAAATTTTTGGATTTGAATGTAAATCTAATGTTTTCTTATCTAATTTCAATTGGTTAATCAATCTTAATACCTTTCTCGTCTGTTTGCGATGATTTGAAGTGAGGTTGTTTAGAGTGCAAGAGTGAATTTTCTGGTTATTCATTTTCGGATTCTCAGGTCGTTCGGTACTGGTTTATTCAGCATTTCGGTTTCGTTCGGTAGTAAGCTGTCGAACCTTTCAGTTTCGTTAGGACAGTTTCGTTCGGTAATAAGCTGCCGAGCAAAACTGAAAAGTTCGACAACTTAGTATCGAACGAAACCGAAATGTTCGGTAGTTTACTACCGAATGAAATCAAAATGTTCGGTAGACCAGTGCCGAACGACCTGCGAAACCCTATAACTCAAACCAGAAATTTCAATCTTGAAATCCAGAAAACCCGCACTCCAAATTATCTCAAATATAAAAAAATAGGTCTTGAGATGGATTAACCAATTTAAATTTGATAAAAAAGCCTAGATTTGCATATGAATCAAAATAATTTAACTTAAGGCATAACTATGGTGTTGACAACAATGACTATGGCTATGTGTTCTTGGCTAGAATTGGGTGGGTGTGAGGTTGGGGGTGGGGGTGTGTATTGTCTGAAAGGATTGAGTGGGTGTATATTGTTTGAATAGATTGAGTGAGGTGTGTAAGGCCATCCACAGTGGTGAGAGTGAGAGTGAGAGTGAGAGTAAGACATAGCCTGAAAAGTGATTTTTTGGCCTGAAAAGTGATTTTTTGTCCTGAGAGTGAGAGTGATATGTGCTGAAGCTACAGTGGTGCTGAGAGTAATGTAATTGTATATAATTAAATTAAGCCTAAGTTAGATTAAGTTATAGTTAAGTTATAATTTATAGTTTAAATATTTATAAAAATTATACCATTAGTTTTATTTTAAAGAGATCTTTAATATAAGGTCAATATTGACTATATTTGAATTTATAATTTTATTACCTAAAATATAAATTCTATATTTTGTCTCCACCAATACCTTTATTTCATTTCACCAACATAAAACAAGAAAATTTAAGACAAACATAAATAAACATAAACAAATAAAACAAAAAACAATCACAAACAAACACAAACAAACACAAAACGACAGCCACAAACACAAACACACAATGGTATTGGAGACATCTTCAACATTTCGGCGTTCATCGCCGGCGTCGGCGTCGTGCTTAGCCACGACTTCCTTCTCGCGTCCAAAGGTGCTGGACCAAATCATTCTTCAGTTGCTGGTGGAGTGTTGTTGACCGTATCAACCTAACCCGAGAAAGCCGTTGCTCTAAAAGAATTAGCTGATAACTTTGGCCTCCATCATATGGTTCAGTGTCATACCGTGCCACAGCCCGGGAGATTCTTTCCTGAACGTAAAGGAATCTGAGGCTATCTTATCATCTTGGAAAAGTAAAGGAATCCGAGACATATTTAATAATAGGGTATTTTATTTTAATTCATAATAAAATGCATACATAAAGTACACGACATAAATAGTTGGAAAAACAATGACACGTCAGTCATATTGTGAAAAGTCAGTGTTGGGGAAGTACCCTCCCGAGCTTGACGTGCCCTGATTGGCCTCATTAGCAGCACTTGCATTCCACCTCGCCAAAATTTCACGCTGTCGTGCCTCCCAAAACGCTCGTTGTTCTCCGTGCATGTTGGTGAGGTCCTTGCCCATGACCTCATAATCTTGCTGCTTTTGTTTGAAATCGGTGTGCTCTTTGATCAATCGGTCGCGTGAAGCAGCTATGTCCTTCTGCCCTTGGCAAAGAAACCTGATACTATCGGCAAGGTCATCATCATTAGTATCAACTTGTTTGGCCCTCTTGGAGTTGTTTCTGCCAGGTGGCCTTGGGCGACTACTGCTAAGTGGTTGAAAGGCCGGGGCATCCTCATCCGCGCTCAATTGAACCGCTTCAGCTTCGGTATCGGCATCAGTAGGGGTGTCGGTTTGTGCATGTTGCCACTTCACAAAGTGTTGCATCTTAGCAAAACAATGGTGCCAAGCAAAAGGACGGTTTCTCGAGTTTATTGCTTGGTATCGTGCGTTGGCAAAGCTCACCTAGTAATATGAAAACAAATTAATGAATTATAAATGGTACTCAAATATTTGAATTTAATTATCACAAATATTTGAGTTTAACTAGCAAAAATAAAGTATACACAATCTGAAATATAGTACACACATATTGATCAAACATAAATATGTGAATTTAATTAACAAAAATATTTGAGTTTAACTAGCAAAAATAAAGTATACACAATATCAAATATAGTACACACATATTGATCAAACATAAATATATGAATTTAATTAACAAAAATATTTGAGTTTAACTAGCACAAATAAAGTATACACAATTTAAAATAAAGTACACACATATTAATCAAACATAAATATGTGAATTTAATTAACAAAAATATTTGAGTTTAACTAGCAAAAATAAAGTATACACAATTTAAAATAGAGCACACACATATTAATCAAACATAAATATGTGAATTTAATTAACAAAAATATTTGAGTTTAACTAGCAAAACTCACCGTATCAATTTGATTTTGCCCGCTAGTGCGTGATCGTTCGGCCGCCAAGATACATTTATGATATTTCGAGGTGGCTTGCCCTATTTTCTTGAAGTGAGCCATGACCGCCCCAATTTGTCGCCCATTCCTCACGGCGAGAGGATATTTCCGAATAAATTGATTGTACACTTTATTCCAAAATTCCATGTTTCTTTGATTGGATCCGATTTCACAATCTTCCGAATTTTCCATCCAAGCTTCAACAAGCGCTACCTCTTCTTCATTGGACCAATTCTTTCTCTTTGCATTTTTCATGATTGGAAAAAAAGAATTTTCTAGGAAAAGTGAGGTGATTTGAATAGATTGATAAAATGAATGAATTGGATAGATAGATGTGTGAAAAAATGAAGTGTGAATGCTCAATTTATAGGAAAAGTGATGAAATAGCCGTTATAAATTTTTCAGAATTTTTAAATATTTTTTCAAATATTTTTTGTAATTTTTTTGTATTTTTAATTGCATTATAACGGTCAATTAATTGTAGCCGTTGATCTCCAACGGCTACATTAATCGGAGCCTCCAAACGCTGCCACGTGTGGCTGGGTTACATTTTAATTTTTTTTTTAAATTGAAACCGGCTTTAATGGTGGACCGTTGATCAGCAACGGGCGGACGATCCTGGCCGATCGTGAGCAGCAGACGCGCGTCCCGGCGAGTGGCAGACAGCTGCTGCGGTGAACAGTGGCTTGTCGGCCACTTTATTCTCTCCCTCCGCATGTACCAAATTGCCCCTGCCTTCTTTATTTATTCCGGACTGTGCTGAAGCTTTTAATTTGTGTTGAAGCCCTTTTTTTGTCTTTTCAAATTCGGTGGGGCCCACTTAAATAAAAAACTCACACACTCTCACTCTCAGCCGGACCCTCTCCCAGCTCTCAACTCTCACCCTCACTCTCATTACTCCGGCCCACTGTAGACAAAATTAAAGTTTCCTCACACTCTCACTCTCAATCTCAAACTCACCATTGTGGAAGGCCTAAGAGAAATTTGGTAAGATTAATGAGATTAAAGGTATTTTGATAATGAGATGGGTGTGTTAAGGAGAAATTTTACATTTTTAAAAATAATAGAAGGTGTGTAAGAGAAAAATGAGTGCAAAAAAAAAAAAAAAAAGGTGTGCAAATATCAGCTCTTAAGATAAAATTGTGAGTGGAGAGTTAAAAAAGATATAGTTATATTAAAAAGGGTTATTTAATGAAATTTTTTTTTGTTAGTACATCTTGTTAGCTGGAAGGTGGCCCGTAACTTATGAACGGGAACACGGTCAAAATTATGATGTTTATTTGTGTCCTTTTTCGTCCTTTTATGACATGCAGATGAAGTCATTTCTGGAAGGTGGTCCACAAGTTATGAATAAGCTTTTGAGCGTTTTTTTTGTTAAATATATATGTTGTCAACACTCTATAATTAATACTTAATAGACCTTTAATAAATAAATAAAAACTAGTGAAGCTTGAACAATGTGTTGAATGGCAAATTTTGAGACTGACAAATTTGGTTCTTCATATTGCTATATGGGAAATGCGAAGAGCCGAGTTGTCTTTGCTCTTATATGTTGATGGAGCTAAGCATGGCATACATTAGAATTAATTATTCAATAAAAACCTACGTTTAAGAAAAAAGACAATTACAAATAAATCAATAAAACTTTTCACAATTACATATTACTCAATGCACTTTTTTATAATTTCATTTTAGTCACTATTGACCAAAATGAAAAAAAAAAAAGATTAATTACAATAGATTAATGAACATATATTACTATTCAAATTTAGATTTGTATTAAGTTTGTGTTTGACTCCTACATAGTAAAACGGTTTAGGGTTTAGCTATCAAGTTTTAGGCAGAAGCTCTGGAACCCTAATTCTAAACCATAAACCTCATTTATATACATTGCATATCATTTTTATACCTTAAACTAAATCAAGAGTAACGTCATAATTTCACATTCATAAGTAATAAAAAAAATAATTAGCAAATTGGTATTTTTCAATATACTAAAATACATGACATCATCCAGTGAATTGAGCTTAATGACTAAAGTGAGATATAATTTCAAAAGTCATTGACCTTTATGAGAAAATAAAATTTACATTGACCATTATGTAATATTGAAATATTTTATTGATCTAAATGTAATTTACTATTAATAAAAACACAATAAAGAACCTACTAAACAACTTAAACAAATGTTTAAAAAAAAAAAAACACTCACACCAATAAAGAACCTACATCAAAATTATTCAATAAGGAAGTAAGGAACCTACATTAAATGAAAATACAATATATCTACAACTACATACTAAAAAAGAATACATCTACAACATAAAAAATCACATATCTATTACTTTATATATTTACACACAAACAACTATAGTTCTAATAATTTATTGAATCCCTATAATATATGGATTTGCCAGAAAGAGAAATCAGAAACCGACCCTAACTATATAATGACACACAACTTGTAAATTATAGAAAACTAATGAATTATTATTATATGTGGCTAGGATTTTGAATATAAAATGTAGCTATTAGAACACAAGTAATTAGGTCAGGGTGGGCATAAACCCACCCAACTCGTTAGCCTTGGATCGGGTCGGTTTAGGTCCAAGACATAAAAATCAACCTGCCTACTATAAATTGCTCCACCCAAATATAAACGGGTCGGTTACGGGTTGGGTTTTCATCCGCCCGTATGAAACCAACCTGCCCAAATAATAGATTTTATATTTTTTTTTTATATTTACTAATAATGATTATTTATATTCTTTTTTTTTGGTAAGTTCCCAACCCTTTTTGGAAGAGTAGAAGACTATAACCTTCAGAGTTCAGCCTTCTTTGTCTCTGGATCACTCTCAAACTATCTCTGTTAGGGGTGGGCACGGGATGGAGGGGGATGGGACTTACCTCATCCCGTTCCCATCTCATGATTTGAGTTCGGGATCGGTACGGGATGGGATGGAGGTTTGGGATTATGGTACCATCTCGTCCCGTACCAAAGTGATTCGGTACGGGTTCGGTACCATCCCGATCCCAAACAAAAAAATAATAAAAAAATAATTATTCAATTTTTATTCAAGATTCATCTTCAAATAATAACCTGTAAACAATAAACATAACCTATTTTTATTCAACTATACAAACAAAACAAGAATTCAAGTAATAAACTGTTTTTATCAGTTCCAAATCGTTGAGCAGAGAAGATAAGGATCAAGATTGCTATAGAAATCCCCACAACAGCATCTGGAATATAAACATTAATGTCACTCAATTAATATTGTTAACAAATTAAGTTTCACTAAAAAGTAAAAACCAATTAATATACATACAAGATATGGTAGAAATTAAGTGCGATGCCTGGTGCGATGGCCAGAGGCTATGGCGACGGCGACAGAAGCTGGTGCCTCGATGACCAGAGGCTATGGCGACGGCGAGGGGAGAGAGGCTGCCAGTGGTGCGACGCGCAGTGGTGCGATGCGACTCGATGACCAGAGGCTGTGGCGACGGCGAGGGGAGAGAGGCTGTGTCGACGGCAACGATTAAAGTGATCCCAAACCCAACGAGAGACGGCGACGACGAGAGACGGCGACGGCTTCGAGGGTTGCGATGCGAGAGACACTTCGTCGAGAGGCACTTCGTCTGAATCTGAAGTGGGATGCGAGGGACTGAGGGAGAGTGGCTGCTGGGAGAGGGTCGGGCTGCGAGGGCGAGTGGCCGGTGGGAGAGGGTTGGGCTGCGAGGGCGAGTGGCCGCTGGGAGGAGTCTCTGAAGTCTGAGAGAGTGAAACTGTGAGAGTGATTCAGATTTCAGAATTGGGGATTAGTGGATTACTGTAGAGTGTAGTCTGTTTGAGTGTTTTCGAATTTTAGGGATCAGGTGAGGTGATTCATATTTCATTTCAGGCATTTAGGAAATAAGTTACTGAATTAGGATTGTTAGCCTGTTAGGCCATTTGGGAGTCTTGGGCCATTTGGGAGTCTTGGGCCATTGGGCCGTGAGCGGGTGTGGGTTGGGTTTTTGGGTGAAAGACTGAAAGTTAAAAAATAAAATGGGTTTAGTGATATTTGCCTATTTGGGCCCATTAAATTATTAAATAATTAAATTTTTAATTGTTCGGTACGGGACGGGATCATCCCGGTATTGAACCTTCAGGACCGATCCCATCCCGTTTAAGATCGGTACGGGACGGGATCGGTACGGGATTGAAAAAAAAAAAAACGGGATGGGACCAAATGATACGGAATGGCACGGAATGTGATGGTTTCGGTATTTTCGGTCCTAATGCCCACCCCTAATCTCTGTCACTCTTGAATATTCTCTCAACCAGCCACCTTCATAAATCAACAATAACCTAGCTAGTCAACCACCAATCACCTCCACAGCGCACCGATCTCGAGTCTCGAGCCACTCCCTTCTCTTAAGAAGTCATATCCTCTCAAATCTCCTCACCTTTCTACTCGAGTGAGTCTTCAGTGGGGCATGCCCCATACAAGATTTATCCCCTTTCTACTCTCCTCAAGTCGATCACCCACAGTCCTTTATCTCCAATTGCCGATTGCCGCTTGCCACCATCGCAACCTTACTCGAAATTCAAACCAAAATCGACCAACATAACCCACAGCCCGACAACACCCCAAACTGAGCCTATCGAAAAGAAACGAGTCGGTTATGCGTCGTTGACATTGCAAACCGAGCCCCTTGGGTCGGCCGATGGTTTAGGTCTCAAATCGACCCACCTAATTAAACTGATACCCACCCCTAAAAGTAACAGTAATGGTTTTAGATTCTTTAAAAGATTAATGACTAATATCCCTATTTTCAATTAGGGCAACAAGTCAACAACAAACAAATACAAAGTTACTCTGAAGAGCAATTTCGTTCCCATATAAAGTGAAGATCAAATTCTTTCTAGAAGAAGAAAACTATTAAAACTCACAATAAAATAAGTCGGTAACACCGAATACGCGACATGTACAGCTTGCAACAGCAGGTAAGGATGGTCACATCAAATTGGTTCGCAACTTAGCATAGCTGGGTCAGCAGCATTGACATGGGAAAAAATGATAACACGTGCGTTATTCATGTTTTAATACGCACGTGTTATTATTTGGGCTGAATTTTTGACTTGGTTGAATTTGGTTGTCTTCTTCTTCTTCAATCCCTGTCTCTGTCTTCAAAAATTCAAAACAAAATCTGTTTTAAAAAAGTTCATATATATCCCAAAATATATATATATATATATATATTCTTGAAAAACCGGTAATCTCCGCGCGTAGATTTATTCAACTGAGAGTGAGTCTGAGACCCCAACTCCAACACCATCATTCCCAGCAGCTTCTATTTATTTCACTGCTCACACTTTTCTTAATCCCCAAAATCTCAATCTCTCCCTCTCTCTCTCTCTCAACCACATGATCGCAGCCAATTCACCGCTCAATTCCGCAGCTCCGGTCCTCAACCTCACCTTCAAGCAGCGCTCGCACGAGCTTCTGTGCAGCTCCTCCAGTAAGCTAGGGTTTCCGTCCTTTTGTGAGCGCAGTAGAAGGCTCTGGGTGGTCACTCGGAGGACCAGGATGGACTTCCTGCACCGAATTGTGGCCGCAGGCTGCTTCAGAGACCCCCGCCCCCAGGGAATTAAGGTCGAGTTTGACAGCGGTGGAGTGGACGTCTTCGATGCCGCCGCAGCTGCCGCCAACAACGCCGTGCCCGAACATCTTGTCATTATGGTCAATGGAATTATTGGCAGGTAAGCCCTTCACCATTTTAATTACATAAAATGTCTTCTTTTTTTTTTTTTTTTTTTTTCTTTTTTTCAGTTTATATGTGCAGATTTATAGTTATGCTATATGTGATAGTATTATGTGGTATACATGATAGCAATTTACCTGCCAGCCATATCACTAGAAAAGTGGGTTGTGGACCTTGTGGTAATAAGTAGAAAGGGATATGGTATGCCTCATTGCCTTGTGGCAATGCAGGCTAGTGCTTACATTGGCATGAAGCACTCAAGGGGCAAAATATTTTTCCCCCATCCTTCAAGGAAAAATTCAACCAAGCTGGGGCAATAACCTAAATTTAATGGGGCAAAATGTCTTGGTATGGGCAATTGCCCCTAGGCGCTATTTAAATCCGCCCTTGGTTGCTTTGTATATTTTGTTGTGCAGTTCTCATATAAACTTAATTAGGACTGTAAATTGGCTAGCTCGAGTTTGTGTTGTGTTGATCTTGTCTTTGACTTGTTTGAGCTTGGCTAGTATAATAAATAAGCCAAGCTCAAACAAAATACTAAGCTTGAACTTTGGTACGCTTGGCTGGTAAAGCTCGTTAGCAGCTCGAATTTCGTCACATTGAGACAGCTCATGTTCAAATTGAGACCAGATCGTTCGTTTGAGCTTGAATCGTGACACTCATACTTCTTAACTTCGAGATAAAATATAGAAATCTAGACACAAAATAATCTAGCTTGGATTTTTTTAACTTCATCTTAATAAATATTAAATATTTTTGAGAGAGAATCCCACTTTGGGAAGTTGAATCCTTGATAACAATATATAAGATCTTGGGCTTCTCCACATATTACCAATTGGTTCTGGGTGGATGCTTGAATTCACATGCTATCAGAGTGAGCAATCTACCTGTAATGGCCCAACAGCGACACGTGCTCCCACATCATTCAATATAAGTTGTACACGTGTTTGGCTCCAAGTCGTGGCACACATGAAGGGGCCTGTTGGGAAAGAATCCAACATCGGGAAGTTGAAGCCTTGCATAGCAATATATAAGATCTTGGGCCTCTCCAACCAGTTGCCAATTAGTTTTGGGTTGGATCATCTAACCTGCACACATATCAGTGTTCATTTCTCTGTTTCTGCATTTAAATCTCTTTGTTATTTGTTACATGTTTTTTTCTTTATTTGCTTATGTATTTACTTTTTCCCTACTGTTTATTATTAAGTGGAGTTGGCTGAGCTTTAAGCTTGAGCTTGGCTTGTCCAACATCCAAGCCAATTTAAACCAAGATCACGCTTGGAAAGAAATAATATGTTGTTCTGTCAGTTTTTCCTTCTTTTTTTTTTTTTTTTTTTTTTAAGGAAAAACTAAAAGTAATACAAATTACATGCATGCTGAGGATTTTGAATAAACTAGTTGCTACCGTTCTATCAGGTTGCCTGATTTACGATAAATTAGTTGCTGGTATCTCTTTTTAAATGAATTAATTCATTTATGGTTCAGTCTCTCTGATTCTCCCTTTTAGCACTATAGGTTCTTTATGGTTCTATTTCTCTTGCAAATTCTTTTAACATACACTAGAGCCTTGCAAAAAAAAAAAAACTATGTAAACTGTATAGCTCTCAAAGCCTGCCCCTCAAAGGGATGCACAGCTGAACAAGTGGTCCGATCTCATTTTTCATATTACTTTTGTAGCCTGAACTTGTCTGCCGATCTGTGATTTCAAACAGTTTCGCCTTTCTTCCACTCCCTATATGTCATCTTCATATATTTGGATTTTGACATACTTATTTTCAGTATTCACCCTCTATTTAATTGAAAATACTCCCATGTTAATAGTCTAAATTCTTATTTTTGCCTTCCCTCATCAATCATTCTCTTTTTCATTTTGTAAACCTGTTTTTGCTGCATGTCATTTGAAATTCTTTTCCCATGATTTCAGTGCTTCAGATTGGAGATATGCTGCGGATCAGTTTGTGAAAAAGCTTCCTGATAAAGTAATTGTGCACCGTGAGTGCTTCTTGTAACTTATGGTCTCCTCTTTACATGTGCATTAAGATTCTTAAAAACCTAAGTAATTACATATCTAAGATAGTACCTTTTCGATTTGTAAACGTTTATTTATTGGTGAGAACTCAAGTTTGAATTTGACTATATACTAAATTCCTAGTACAAACCTGAGTGAAAAGATGTTTAAAATACTCTGTCCAAGTCTGTTCTGAATCTAAACTATATAATACATCTGGTAGTTACTTATACATACAGAGAAACCTGGTTATATTTATGGGGTTTTGTCAAAAAAAAAAAAAAACTACCCCCATAATTTATAAAGTTGTGTCAAATCATTCCCTCTGTCCACATTATCTGTTAATAATTAATGTTCATGTGGTTAATTAATGCTGTAAAAACATATGAAAGCGGTTCATAATCAAAACTTGTGAATTCTGCAAGGTCCTCCTTTTTTGCTGAAAATTTACTATAGGAATAATAGTCTTTTCCAGAATACATGATTGTTTCTGACTTTGTATTTTTCTTGCAGGCAGTGAATGTAACTCTTCAAGAATGACATTTGATGGTGTTGACAAGATGGGTGAGAGGTTAGCTGAAGAGGTATTTTGGTAATAACATATCAATCCTCAAGTTTTAGCATAGTAGGCCTTGGTTTATGAAACTATCCTAACATGGGTATTTTCTAATGGTACTCACTAATAAATGGACAAAAACAGAAAACTGCAAAGATAAACACCAATATTAGAAGGTTTGTATTAAAGTTTGTGTAAATCTTGAATTCTAGAATTATATGTGATGCAGGTATTAGCTGTTGTCAGAAATAGGTCTGAGGTGCGGAAAATATCCTTTGTGGCTCACTCTTTAGGGGGGCTGGTTGCAAGGTATGCTATCGGGAGGCTGTACGAACACTTTCCAAAATCCGAACCCTCAGGTCATAATGGTAATTGCTTAATTGAAGGGAATTCAAATAATTTGACTCAATCCCCTGACCGGCCTCACCAAGGTACAATTGCTGGATTGGAAGCAATGAACTTTATAACAGTCGCAACACCACATCTTGGTTCAAGAGGAAATAAACAGGTAGATTAAAAAGATTTGTATTTGCTTTGGCTAAATAAAAGTTGAGCATTTAGGCACACAAAGGTGTGTGTGTAACCACATTACATGCAAGAATCTGTTGTTCTTTCATAGGGTGTGTGTGTGTGAGTGAGCTTCTAGTTATTTTCTATACTTCTATTTGAATTCTAAAGTTTCTGTTTTGTTATTGGTCATTCAATTGTTATTTAATTTTGAGAGAGAGAGAGAGAGAGAGAGAGAGAGAGAGAGAGAGATGTGGCTGCTTGTTTAAGAATTCATAATGTTTTTGTTACTTTCATTCTGTTTTAGAGAATCTTTCTACAATGTTATCATACACCTCTATTTCTGATTGATTTTTGCATTTGTCTTGGGAGCTTAAACTCTGTTTTGTTAACTTTGTTTCCTCAGCTCCCATTTCTTTGTGGTCTACCTTTTCTTGAGAGAAGAGCTTCTCAAACTGCGCACTTTATTGTTGGGAGATCTGGGAAGCATCTCTTCCTAACAGATGATGATGATGGCAAAACTCCCCTTCTCCTTCGAATGGTTAATGACTCAGATGACTTAAAATTCATGTTAGTATTACCGTATTAGTATGTCCATAATACTTATTGATTTCATAAACATTCAATTATAATCAATTTGTAGATGGTTTTACAATCTTTTTTGACTTCTGCAGGTCAGCATTACGTGCATTTAAGCGCCGTGTGGCATATGCTAATGCAAATTATGATCGTATCCTTTTTCGGGTTTATTTTGCTTTTGAAATATTGTTATCTATGGTATATTTGCATATTCATCTTTTTAGAACCATCTTGTTTTATGTTAACTTATTCTTAAGATATGGTTGGGTGGAGAACATCATCTATCCGGCGTCAACATGAACTTCCGAAGGTAAGGCTTGCTTTTTTCCCTGTCCACTTCATGTCTCACATGCCTGTTCATAGGGTACATATCTGTTCTGGTTCCAAACTCACTCCAAAAACTTTTTCCTTTTTAATTTTCATTTGCAGTCCAATCTACTTGTAACAGATGAGAGATATCCACATATTTTATGTGTCAAGCAAGAAACTTTTGATGACATTCACAATAAAGCATCTTCAATTGCTCGAGACCAAAAAATTGACTTGGAAGGTATGTCAATCTTTTCCCTGCTGAGTTGTGCTTTGACCCAGATGATGAGGTTGGAGTGGGGACTGGGTAGGTCATAAGTTAAGTCTTTCCATCAAATATCAAACGGAAAAAACTGTTCAATTTGTATGGGTTCACTGCTTAAAAGTTGATCTTGTTAGCAGTTGGTGAGCCTTTGGGCCAGACATGGTGGCCAGTTTCTTGAAATGGTAAAACAATTAGCCAATGTGCAAATAGGACGGTTGTGGTACTTGCTATAACGGTTCTCCATTGTTTCTGTGCACATATAATTTAGGAACTTTGCTGAAAATTAGTGAAAAAAGAAAAAGAGAAATTGGCAATCATTATTGGAGGGGGGATAACAAAAAGATGTATGTTTGAATGCATGTACATTTGTATCCATGTATAACATACATATAGGCATTGCAAATGGAAATTCACATGCACATATCATTGATTAGTGTATATCTTAGTGTATACATTAAGCAAAAAAAAAAAAAAAATGGAACTGGCAAGTTTAATGGATTGGAGAGGAGAGAAAGATGATAGAAAAGTAATACTGTGGAATTGGCAGTTATCTGCACAAGGATTGAAAGAGGAGTGCTGATCATTGGAGACATAGCAAAGGGAAAAATATTATCAATTACCTTGTTCTAGTGATGACTTCTTATGATTTAGAATTTTAGTATTTTGGGTTTATATGCCAGGAGAATGGCATAATTCAACAGTCCTTAAACAACACTTTCAAACCTGAAGTCAGAGTTGCATGAGTGTAGCATTGCTAATACATATTAGTTTTCCTTTCCAACATGCAATTTATTGCTGTTACACATATTTTCTCTTTGTCCCTTATTACTGACCTCATGACAAATGTATTGTCTTACATTGCTTTTCAAGTTGTCTTATGTCATATACTCAAATTCCTTTCTAGTTGACCTCCAGTTTTAATTAGCATTCATCCTTTCCTGTATGTAGAGGAGATGATTAGAGGTCTCACTCAGATTCCTTGGGAACGAGTAGATGTCAGCTTTCAGAAAAGTCGACAACGATATATCGCTCATAATACCATTCAGGCAAGTTTTGGTTCTGTTGCAATGATTTGTATGATTTACTATTGGCATGTACAAATATTTAAATGTTTGTTCTTAGTTAATTTTTCTAACACCTCTACGTTATAAAAGGTCCAGAGTCTGTCCCATTCTAAAGATAATTTCTGTTTTATAGAAAATACTGAAGGGAGCATTGTAATTTTGAACTGATTTATAGGCAGACTGTGTTACTATAGTAGAAGTTTGTTTCTACATGTTGAGCCCTTTTGTGCCCTTAATGTGTAGAACTTGCCAAAGTTCCCAGTGAACCATACAAGTTGTAACAATTTAATTTTCATTAAGAAATGCTTCATGTTTTGTGTTTTCTTTTTCTTATATATATCTACTCTCTCATATATACAGGTGAAGAGGTATTGGTTGAATTCTGATGGTGCTGATGTGGTTTTCCATATGATAGATTACTTCCTTCTCTAAGATCTATAAGTACGATTTTCTCCACTAGGTGATTCAGCAATGGATTGCACTCTTACTTTATTTTCATGTACATTGTCGCCCATGAAGATAATGTAATGTATATTTGATGTCAATTGTAAATCTAGAGATGTGAAAATTTTGCATTATTGTTGCAAGCCATTTTCCAATTGTTTGTTTCTGCATGAATGCGTTTTATTTGTAATTAAACCCTCATTCTATATAGTCCTTTGAATAAATTGAAACAATGAAATAGATTAATCTGAGTTCGTGTTGGATTCATCTTATAGCTGGTGTGTGGATATTATGATATGAGTGTAGATGTTAACAACCTGAAATAGGTTCTTGGGTTTGCTACTGCCATTTTAACAAATCAGATCTCTGGAATGATTCTTGCAACTTAAGGAGTAAGCAAAATGCACTCTTAAGAATTAGTTCCATGGATTTCTATATATATTTGTAGCTAGTTAATTGACTTCGTAGTATCATAGTACAAAATTTGGATGATGGAATCAGCTAGTTCTGGTGTTTCAGAATAGAGTACAAAACAGGTTGAATAGCAGGAGGTTTTCATCCTTATTTAATCTGCACTTATATGAAGCATGAAAGGTCCTTGATACTACTGAGTATTAAAAATTGTCAAAACTGTAATGAAGGTGTTTCTAATTTTCTTTCTAAAACAGTTGGTTTATATTTGTTCTCCTTGGCCCTTAAAACTTTCATCAACCATTAATTCAAATGCAGCAAATGTATTTTTTTTAAAAAAAAAAACAGCTCTTCAGCCTTGGCTGTGTTGTTCCTTTGAAAATCTTCATATCTTACTTGAGAATGACCCGGATAGGAAATAACCAAACAATGGAATGGACATTCCATATCTTCCATTTCACTAATGTTTCTATTATACCAAACATCACCACAGTTGTTGGTAGGGATGGTTTGTCTTGTCCCAGTGCCAACTCTTAAGAACAAATTAGAGCAAGATAAGACTTTACTAACTTCTTAGTACCATTATATATTTTCTCCTTTGTTTCTCTCGTCTGGTTACTTTGCTACTTACTAACCAATTGCAGCTCTTAAGAACCAATTGGCAGCAGGAAAATGATTTCTTTTGAAGATCTACAAAGATCAAGATTTAACTTTCAAATTTCAGAAAAGGGTGAGAATATACTGCTCTCATGTTCATTCCTGTCTTTTAAACCATCTTCTTATTAGCTTATGGAAATAAGAAGCAACATCAATAAAATATGAACTTAAGCTGGTTGACAGTAATGACTCTAAGAAGCAACAAGTTATGTACTCAAGCAGATTCATTGTTTCTGTTGTGAGTTATGTACTTGTATAACCATTAGGGATTAGGCATTAAAAAGCAACAATATATAATTTCTCTTCCTGCTCTTTTTCTTCTTTTATTTTTATTTTTATAATAATATTGTTTTGTTTCTTTTAATTTTCTTTCAACTTACTTTTACTAGTTACTATTAGTTTTCTTAAACTTATAAAATTTATATGGTTTTCTCTAATACGTGATTAATGCTACAGCGTTCAAATGCCCATGGTTGATCAGTGTTCGAATGTTGCTACAGCGTTCAAATGCCCATGGTTGATCAGTGTTCGAATGTCGTCTCACATTCTGCATTAAACCCACATCTTTCATCCTGCATTCAAGAATTTTTGTAAAATTTACATGCATGTATGAAACTTGGAAAGGCTTAAAACTCAACTTTTACCTTGGAAAGTCAATTGCAAAAGTATGCTGAGGCAGGCTGTTGCCATGCTTTTCAATTTCTTAGATATGTGACTGGTTAATTAAGTCTGACATGTTTTATGTAGGTATATAACTTTATGAGTTGAGAGGAGTTTTACTGTTTCGGCTTCAAGTAGTGTAATGCATTATCATATATTATGATTAGTTGTCTGCATTCAGATTAAAACCTTGATTTGAATTATGGTATAACTTTTATTAGGATGCTTTTAGTTCTCCTGACATTCCATACGGTATGCATAGTACATGTGCCTACTCTGAATATATTTGTTGCCTGTTCATTCTGAATTTTCATAATCTAAAATCTAATTTAGTAGATTAAACAGTGACCAATGATGATGTTGTAAGTGAGAGAAGGTGTGAGCATATGAAAGAGAATCAAGTGAATTAGTTCAAATAGCTTCTGGCAGGATGGAAACATGGAGGGTTCATTCTGTCGATTGTCAATTGAGAAACATGTTATAGTGGTATAGGAATATGATTTGTTATGCTAAACTTGTTTAATCTGTCGAATTGGATTATCTGAGAAAGATGTTTTCTTTGGAACTTGAATATGAATATATGTTTAAGACAAAGAAACAAATGTTCTCTGGGAAAATCAAGGCAAATTCCTTAACTTGTCATGTATTGTACAATGAAAGTTGCAATGGAGAATCCAATCTCTATTATAAACTTTTGAATAACTGGCAAAGTGTTGTAGCCTAGTTGGTGGGTTGTCTGCTGTTTAAGTAAGTGGTCTAAGGTTCAGAAAAATATTTGAATAACTAACTTCTTGACAGCAGGAAAATGGGAGAAAATTTTAAAACACAAGTACATTTGAAACAAACAAATAGCTTTCTGAATATCAGATTTTTTTTTCTTTAACCTTTTAATAATCTAACACTTGTTACTTGTTGTAGATCTGATATTAAAAGGTTATGGAGCATGGGTGAGGCTTTCTTGTATTAAAGAAAAAAAAAGCCTCACCCATGCTCCATAACCTTTTAATAATCTAACACTTGTTAGTGTTGGTCTTCTATGATATGACAAGTGGGGAATAGTGGTTTTTGGAATGTTACTTGTTTTGCAGACAAGTCTTTCTGAACTACTATATGCTATTGCTTTTGACTTTTTGAGAAGATGTTCTTGCTTGAAAATGCATCTATGTATGGACAAAGAAATAGATCTGCTTTGGGCAAAATCAAGGCACCTGAAACTTATTTACCTGTCATTTATAGTATAGTACAATGGAAAATTCCAATGGTGGGACTCTCTGGGTAACTGTTTACACCCGATTTTTCAGGGTAACAGTAACTTATTGTGTCTGAGAAGTAAATGGAGGAAAAAATGTTCAAAATTAATACACAATGCTATTCGTAGCAAGCACAAAGCTTTCCCTCTTGTTGTTTTCTTTCTTCTTTTGGCCGGTAAGCAAAAAGCTTTCTGAAAATCAGATTTTTCATTGGCACTGTAGTCTACAAGCATGCCTTACATGATTGATAACTTCTTACTCCTCCACATTTACATCTTCCTTTAGGATGATCCATCAGGAACTTGGTATAGAGAAAAAAAGATGCTAATCAAGACGATGAATAACCCCGGTGGTCCTTAATTTTTTTGGAATTTGTCTCCTCAGAGCTGCATATAATAATTGAAACATAACTAGTGAGCCAACTGCAGCAATCTGTGTTATATACATATATTGACCATTGGAAACTAGTTTTGGATTACCTTTCTGTTTCTTGGATGCTTTTGCTTTCAATGCTAACTGCCTCAGACTCGTGCATTTGTGATGACACACCAGATTCCTCTGTCAGCTGACTTGTCAGACTGCTGCAGAACTGAGCATTTTCAACATAATGTTATATCAGTAAGTAAAAAATTATGATCATACATGCATGATGAGCTCATGGATATGGTCATTATACTTCTCTGTATGGTCCAAGATCCCCTGCAGATCTTGATATTTCTACAACACAATGAGTGGGAGCAACTTCAATCACCTGCCAATTTCCACTGGGTAATGAGAGATTGAAATTAAAACCCTTAGTTTAGAAGAGTGCATGAAAATGATTTACCTCTGCCGATATGTCAACAGATGATCTACAACATCTAGTCATCTTCTGTTTTGCATGCATTTTCATCTGATGAAAACAAAGTCATTAGTTGGCATGAATTGTGAGAATAGGGAAAAAGAAAAAGAAACATTATGAGTTGTCTGTACCTTGAAGTTGTTTGTTCTTGCTACTGAAAGACTTACATCCATTGCAGCAGCTTCTATTTTCTTTATGGTTTCATTCATTGTATGCTTGGATCCAAGCCTTGTTTTATGCTTCTTGTCATCCTAAATTAAGATTATGGTTCAACATCATTCGTTATGAACATAAAAGATGGGTGTCTACTATAGTACTAAGTCTGTTACTTGATTATGAACTTGCCTGTTCCTCGAAAAGACCTGACAAATCAAGATCATTTGACATGGCTATCAATTGGAATGCATTTATAAAACTTGAGGATTTGGGAATTTTTGTCTCCGTGACATTTTCCTGCAAGGAAAAAAATAGCATCAATAATAAATCCGATATTTGGGTTACAAGTGAGATTCTGGCATTATGTTGAGCTTTTCACCTCAATTGAGTCAAATGCAGCATTAACATCATCCAAGTAGATTTTCTCATCACTATCATTTCCACATGTAGGCACATAATCCTTTTGAAACCACTCATTTTCGACAATCTCTGGTATTGTTATTCGCTGCAGTAATAAAAGGGGTACGTATAAGACTATATATTGCACTAATCTAATGCAAAATACTCTTGGAGTGTGGAATGTGTAAGAGCTATACCGTTTTAGGATTTGGATCAAATATTCTGGAGATCAGCTTCTTTTGGCTTTCTGTAAACCACTGTGGAAATGTGTACTCTGCTGTGGATATCTTTGCATGCGCAAGAGTTTTCAGATATAGGAATTTGTTTGTATTTGAAATGGGGTTCTTATTGTATGCTTTTTAAGTATACCTTTCTATATAAATTCATCAGGCTAGAGTCGTCAAATGGTAGATGACCAGCAAGTAATTCAAAGAGAATCACTCCACAAGACCAAACATCTGCAGCTGCTCCATCATATCCCTTATTCACAAGCAGCTGTTCATGAATATATTAAAGGGTCAACCATGGGAAGGAATGCAATTCAGGTTAGATTTTTGTACTCTACAATGGTTAGACATTTTGAGCTGATAATTTTTCTTTCTCTGTACACAATTAGAACTTCATGAAACAGAATCTGACAAGCTACATACCTCGGGAGCTACGTAGCTTGGAGAGCCACATGCTGTTGATAACAGCTCTCCAGGCTGTTGATTGTGATCAGAATTTCAGCCAAGCAGCCATTGAAATTGTCAGATTTTAATAGTTGAAAAGAGAATAATATATAAATACAGGGTCAAGAACATAAGAAATTTGCAAAATTTGTTGCTACCTTACGCAATGCACTAAGTCCAAAATCGGATATTTTCAGGTTTCCCCTACTGGCCAAAAGCAAGTTTTCTGGCTGCATAAGATGCCATAGTCCTTGTCAGTCCAGGAAACTCCCAGTAGAGAATTTGTGAAAGGTGTGTATGGTTGTGTTTAAGTTGTAATCACCTTTAGATCTCTGTGATATACACCTTTGTTGTGACAGTAGTCCACTGCATCTATCAATTGCTGAAAAAGCTTTCTTGCCTCCTCTTCACTAAATCTTTTTGCATACAACTTTTAAAAAGTTCCAAACAGAATTAGAAAGTGCACTACATATAAAAGCTACCCCAAAACTCATTTTTGGATCAGAAATGAAGCTAGATGAGTCTCACCATCTTGTCCGAGACTTGTCCTCCAGTTACATATTCCATTACTATGTAAATCTTTGTCTTTGTTCCAATGACCTATAAATTAAATATGGCACAAGAAATGCCTCTAAATTCAAGAAAATGGAATTAAAATTCATATACTACCAAAACCTGCAACTGCTAAAGATATATTACCTCGTGTATGCGTACAATGTTGGAGTGGTTTAGAAGCTTCATTGTTCTAATTTCTCTCTGCACCTGAAATTTGATGGATGTATGTATCAGTAAGAAGCAGCAAATGTTTTGTAGCAACAACTTTGTTCTGTTTTTTCTCTGAATTCTTTGTCCTAGAAAATAAACAGGAACAGATGATCAAAAGGTTTGGAATTTTGCCTGATTCTTGAGATTGGTTTCCATGACCATATGCTTATCAAGGATCTTGATGGCAACATACTGTCCATTGGTGCTGTTCACTGCCAGCTTAACCTTGGCAAAGGTACCTTCTCCGATTGTCCGGCCGAGCTGGTACTTCCCTATGTTGTTGGAAAATCCCATGTCTTTGATTTCTGAGAAAAGCCAAATACACTACAGATTAAATGTTCTGTTGTTTCTCCAACAGATAGCAATCAATTCTTTCTAAATCCCCTGCAGATGTTTTTTGTATCCTGGCTGCTGTAAATCTTGTTCAAATACACAAAACACCCGGTCAAATTTGGTGAGTAACTCGTGCTCATTTG
This sequence comes from Dryas octopetala, assembly GCF_963921425.1. Classification (NCBI taxonomy): domain Eukaryota; kingdom Viridiplantae; phylum Streptophyta; class Magnoliopsida; order Rosales; family Rosaceae; genus Dryas; species Dryas octopetala. Next base: position 16,235,657 of record NC_141367.1, on the reverse strand, counting down.
TAGCTTCCATACCAGTGGTCTGGGTTGATATATGTTCATGAGTCAGGGTCACAATTCAGAGCCAAGTGTTTGTTTTTTTTTAGGTTTGGAAGAGCTCCATCTTGTGCGTCTCTTTGTGAGTCTTTGCATGGAAGGTTCTATGACTGGTTGGCTAGTTGGTATGAATTTTTGGAACGTGTTTTGATTTGAATGGAAGGTAGCCGTTGGTATCAATCAAGCCTTATAAGCAGCGTTTTCATATAATATTGAGTCAATGACAACATTAACAAGGATAATGTATACACAATTGTGCAATCCAACTTAACATCACAGAAAATTAATTAAGTTGCTTAACCAAGGATTTAATAAATTAAACAACACTTATGTCGGAGCTAGGTCAACTATCGTTCCAATTTGAGCGGAGGTTGCAAATTGGCAATATATTTAGAATTGAAGAAGTTTTTCTTATATTTTTTTATGTTGATATCGGTTTTATGCTCTAGATTTCTATTTAATTATTTTTTATTATTTATATTTTCAAAAATAAATAGAAAAGAGTAAGGACGGTGAGTGGCACCAAAATTTTTGTAAAGGAAAAAAATTGTTAGATAGTTGGCTAAGGGAAAGGACCTGGCAAATTTGATTGAATACTAGCATAAAGAGTCCATTTTTGCTCATCATAAAAAAGTGGTGGTGATCATTATCACCATAGTGGATGAGTGACACATGTCCAACAATTATGGTTGGTGGGACATATGTCACCCATCTATAATGATGGTAATGCTCACCGTAAGCAAAAATGAATCCCTAGCATAAATGCATAATGGTCAAAACTTTCCCATAATTTGAAGAAAAACCTATAGCAAGTTAGCAACCAATACTTTTTCTGTACTACTACTTGCCACACGTTTTCTATTTTTTTATTTTGTGCACGTTTTCTATTTTTTTATTTTGTGCACGTTTTCTATTTTTTCTACTACTTGCCACACGTTTTCTATTTTATTCTGATGGAGGAAAAAAGTGATCAACTTTACATTCCTATTCTTCACAAATGGTTGGTGGTTTTTTCTTGGAGGGTGTGGAAGCATTGTAACCTCTTGAATTATTCCCATAGAGAGGATCCCAATTTCACTGTTCAGCTGTCGAAGATAAGGTAAATGTCTCTGTTTTCACTTTTACTTTTTATTTTTTGATATAGAATAGTTCTTATTTAATTTTATCTCCAAGCTAGATTCAGTTTTCAAACCTAATTTTAGTTTTTAATGATAACCCAGAAGAAAATTGATGATCAGAAATTCAATCCCTATAACCAACAGCTGGAAAGAGCCCTAAACATTGAAGTGTGGTTGCATAAACTTTGGGTTTCATCGATTTCTATAACTTAAAAAAGGTCCCTGTTTTTTTATCAATAACTTGAAAAAGTCCAAGCATATTAGCATATATATAGATATATTTAACCAATGTTGACTTTTATTTGTGTATTATAATAATGTATGCATATAAGCTAATCCATGGATGCACTTTTTCTTTTTGCCCTCTGGCACGACAATGGGTTCTACAAATATAGAGGCCATGTGTTTTCTTGGTTTTTCTTTTTGGTGGTTGTTACCCTACATTCAGTGGTACTATGACCATGCATGGAATTTCTGTTGCAATTATGCATTTTCCCAGTTCTTGACATATTTTCTAATAAACAAATATAAATTGCTCATAGTAACTCATATTATTTTGTTTATTTTTTTCCCAATTATTGAAGATTAGATGCATGCATTTACTTCATTGTGGATTGTGGTTGTTGCATGTGATATTGAGTTGTTGATGAATCCTCATTAGCTCAAGAAGGCAAGAAGCATCCCTGTTTTTGAAAGTAATGACAGCTAGCTAACATTTCATACCTTTTAATTAAAATATTTTTCTTTAATTCTAAGGTACCAACAATATTCTAATTTAACCACAAACACTCAAGACCCGTTTGGTTCAAATTTTGGAGATATGGGAGTGAGTAATTAATTTCATTCCCATGTGTGGAAGTATAGAGAAGGAAAATCAATTCCTGGCCCAAGGAAATCTGATGCCCTTATTAGGGGGAAAATGAAACTCTTGTTGGAGCAATGAAATTAATTTCCCCCCTCTTGAGAAAGCATTTATTATTTCTTTTTGGACTAAACTAACCCTGCTATTATTTCAAAATAAATAATAAATTAGGGTACAATTGAAAAACTGACCAAACACAACATTTATTACTTTTAATATCTAGTTTACTTTCCCAAGCTTACCAAACACATGAAAGGAAATTTCACATTTCCTTCCCCCTGGAAAATGCAAAGGAATTGATTTCTCCCCTGGAAAATGCAAAGGAATTGATTTCTCAAGAAATCAATTTAGTGAACCAAACAGGCCTACAAAGCCTTAATCTTAAGTTGTGTGTCACTTTCTTAATTAAAACCACCTAGATACGCGCGTGCTAAAAATGACCATAAAGGACATGGAATAACAGTTAAATTCCGCTGGCGCAATATACTGTAAAAAAATGCAACTAAAATTGTAATTGAAACTACAATTGAAACTGTAACTGCATACAGATTTTGCATACACTTAAAAATATATGTTGAAATTCACATAGCAACTACATGAAAATTATTTTTCAAAAACTTCACTATATATAGTAAGCAACTACATAAAATTCAATATTTCTTAATATATGTAACAAAAAAATGCTATGCAAATCGAGCACAAATTGGGTGGAACAACCTCAAGAGGTAGTTATGTACCCATTTCCAGATAATCGGAGGCATGTCAAAAACTGTTATTTTTTTATTGTGCAATGTTAATGTTAAGAAGAACAAATAGATTGATATTGGTCCGTAAAATTTAAGGTGCTTTAATTAAAAGCTTAAAATGAGAAATAAAGTTAAGTCAAACCCCAGCCAGCCCAAAACTTAAATAGAAACTCAAACTGTCCACCGAGTGCTCGACAGATGCATCTGTGTGCATCTGCAACCTGCATCTGCAAGCTAAAACATGCATCTACAAACTAAAACATGTCATCTGCAAACTAAAAAAGATGCATCTGCAAGCTAAAAAAGGCATTTGCAAGGTAAAAATATGCATATGCAACCTAAAATGTGCATATGCAGATGCATCTGCAAGCTTCCTAACGCTCGGTAGTGCATTTTTCTGTCTCTGCCTGCACATACACAGACAGATTGGGCTGAAACTTAATTTTTTAATTGGTTGGGTTTGTAGTTAAAAATTATTCAAAAATTGGGTTTATGAGTAATTTATTATAAAAATTCAGAGAAACATAGAGAAAGGAGGGAGAGAGGGAGGGAGGGAACTTGTTTCATATGAACCTCCATAATATATATAGAATAAACTTGTTTCACTTTTGAAGGAAGGAACCAACAAAAAAAAAAAAAAAAGGTCTCGGTAACATGGACAACTAAGCTTATATATATAATACACTTGTTTCACTTTTGAAGGAAGGAACCAACAAAAAATGAAAAAAAAAAGGTCTCGCTAACATGGACAACTAAGCTTAAAGACCACACATGTGCATGAGTCCATAGGAACCTATCTGAATGATTTTGGTTGCAAGAACTGGTTTTTTTTCGTTCTTGTAATCTACCACATGCAGTAGCTCGAAATTTTAAGAGTGATCTTGACTCCAATCTGATTATGTTTATACATGTTATAAATATAAGTGTACAGAGGCGACGTGTCCCATCATCACAAAATCCGTTTCTTTTCAAATATTTACATGGCCTCTCTAAATTTCAGCCAAAATCTGTTATTATGTTATTATGCACCATTGATCTCAAGAAGAACAAATTGATTGATATAGTCTATAGAAATTAAGAGAGAAAAATACGGGTCACGCGAGTTCAGAGAGAGAAGGTAGATTGAGGAGAGATTGGAAGTGAGATTTTTGTTGGGGGAAGCGGATTGCTTAAGAAATGACACCTCGCAATTTAAACACACTCAGTATTAATTCTTAAGAATATTAACCTTATTATTAAATTTTTAGAATAAGCATATTACATTTTGTCATGTATCATACAGTAATGTTTTTTTTTTTTTTTTTTGTATCTTGAACATTTCATACCTTTGCTGTCCAAAGAAAGACAAAACACATTTCATACCTTTTATAGGAAACATAGAAACATAATCTTCAATTTTATAATGACAGGGATTATTATAAAGCAATAAATAAAAGAGAAAATTAGAAATAAACACAAACTTAATTATTACAATATATATTACAGATAATTATTTTAAAGTTCATTTTTAGACTGTTAATGAGTCATTAGTAAGTCTTAATTTTTTTGTATTAAATAAGCCTACTTGCTACAGTACCGGTCCACCTTTTAATTTTATTAGTTAGGGTTTCATTTTTTATTTCATTTTGTGCCTCTCTCTGTCTGAAACATTTTAGAGATAATGGCGATATGTCTCCAGCGATCTCTCCTTCCAAGGATCTTTCTCTCCGGCAATCTCTCCATCCATTTCCCTCTTTTTCTCTCTCTTCTCTTCACTATAAAGCCATTGCTAGAGCCTTAAGGGCCCAGATCGAAGTTTGTTGACCGCCGATCTGGAAGTAGGCGCCAACCTCCAGATCTGGATTTTGTTGAATCGTTGATCTGGAGCTATTGTGCTGATTGTTACTGTCAAAAAGTAACAATCTTGGACAGTGGCAATTATTTTTTATTGTTAAAATTAAGATTTTTTACTCGAAACTTATTTTTTGTGTTTTGTGTTGGTTTTATGTTTTTTTTTATATATTTATGGAAGAAAATGACAGAAGATAGTGGCAATTATCTGATTTTTGGTATTGTTGCACAATGAGAATTGCCACTATTGGACAGTGACAATTGTCCTGACGTGAAAAAAAAAAACTGGGCGTGCTGGGCTTCGACGCATTTTTCCAAGTGATTTTATTAAAATGGACTGCATTAGGACTTACTTTTTAATAGTGGACCTTTAAAAAAAGCCTATTTTCTATAATGGACTTTTAAAAAAAAATCTCATAATATTAGACAATAACACTACTATCCATGTTTTGAAAAAAGAAAAATTATTGTATCTTTTGTCCACAGGGCATCAATTAGCCCATTTGACACAGAATATTTGGTCCACTATATAAGAAACATCTTTCCTTTTCATCAAATCCCACAATTAACACTAAGGCAATTACCAGGGTTAAAAAATGAATTGAAATTTTGGAAACAATTAAAAACAAGATAAAAGAATTAATAAAAAAAATAGTAAGCACATGACTGCAAGCATATTCAATTACTATATTTATGACTTTAAAAACAATATAGAATAAGAAAGTTACCCTCTTCCCTATTAGTTGTGCGCAAAGAACTTTTTTATTTCATTTGTTGATTTGATATTTCTATTATATGGCAATTTTAAGTTGAATTTTTTTTTGTTTGTTACAAATTGTAAGTTGAGAGTCCATCTCTACTGTGAGCGACTGCAAGCATGACGCCGAGTGATCGGCACCATTATTGAGTGCTCGGCAGTATAAATATTTTTGTTTGCGATCACTTGATATTTAATTTGTCTACTTAATATTAGAATTTTGGATTTTGATGGATCGGAATTAAGTTTGACCTGAACAAATTTCATTAATTTGTAGTTAACATTATTATTGTGTATTGCCGCATAAATCTTAGAGACATTGATCCCTGACAACAAGATCAATTTGATTACTTGATCAACCATTATACATGGCATCCATACCCCAACCAAAGATAGATAGGCTAACTACCTAATTAAGTACTTTTGGGCTAAACCGCCAAGGTGAGCAAGTTTTTCATCCAATCCAATGGGAAAGTGTTCATTAAAATAATGAGTTGCAAGCCAAATCTCATTTGTATACGTACCACTGTAGGGATGGCAACGGGGCGGGTTTTTCACTACCATACTGGCTCTGCCGAGTAATTGGGTCCTCATCAGATATTCGGAGCCCCTATTAATTTTTTTAAAAATAAATTTTTTATTAATAACATACCAAATCAACATAAATATATAATATAATAGACGAAATACATTAAAATTCATTATATTATATTACAATAACACTAAATCATAAAGAGAACACTATTAAATTTTAAAGACATGCAACAAAAATTAAGATAATAAATTATAATATAATTATATAATATAATATTTTTATTAAACGGGTATACGAGGCAGGGCGGGGACATGGATAGTATTATCATACCCGCTTAATCGGGGCGAGTCCTCACGGAAATTTTCGGGGGCGGGGAATTTTGCCATCCCTACACACCAGTTATCATTTGAAACTTTTAAATCATATATTTTGGGAAATAATGCTATATTTATCATATTCTTATACCACATTTTTATACCATCTTACGTGTCATTACTTTATTGGACATAGTTTTTTTTTTCCTTTTTAGGTTTTATTTTTATTTTTGAGTATCCAATGTATGAATGCCATGTAAGTTGTCACATAAGGTGGTACAAAATTGTGGTATAAAAATATGGGATATCTAGCACTACTGATCTTTTGGGTGGTGCATTGATGCTCGTCTTTTTCAAAATTTTTTGACATGGAAAATTTTAATTTTAAACTACAATTCTTTCTTCTTTTTTTTTGGTCAAATAAACTACGATTCTTTGCCAGCTTTAAAGTGCAAGTACTTGAGATGGGAGAGGTATTGTTTTCCGGAAAGCTGGTTTCTCCATTTTTGTGAATTCTTTTTCTTTGGATGTTGTCAGTCTTTTTTTTTTTTTTTTTGGGTCGAAAAGGATGAGCCACGCATTAAAAGAGCCCAGGCACAAGAAATACAAAGCAAGGGCCAAGAGGCCCAAAGCAAAATAAACATTGTAAAAAAAATTCAAAACCTGCCCAAACTAAACATAAAAATAAACCCTAGGCTACATAGGTGGTTCAGGAAAAACCACGCCGCTGCCAAGGATCGGTCCGCCGTGAGACCCACAAAAATCCCCAGATCTCATCCCCACGACATTGAGAAAAAGCCACAGCCATAGACAACATGGGCAACATGGGCTCTAGGGCATACGAATTTTTTTTTTTTTTTTTTTTCAAATTTTCCTAGGTAACAACTCATTCTCAATATATTTTTTTTTTCAAATTTTCCTAGGTAACAACTCATTCTCAATATAATCACAATCCAATTAATCTAGCTCAGTCTAGCCTATCCAAATATCTCAACCCATATTAGTTTGAAGAAAAAAAAAAACTTACATATCCCCCTATGTGATACTACATGGTATCCCTCCTCTTTTATTGCTCTTTCTCTTTTTCTCATCTCTTGTTTTTATCTCTCTCTTCAAGGGATGTCACATCACTACAACATGAAAATATGTAAGTTTTTTTCTAATTTGAAAAGCTAGATTCGTCCCTGTTAATATATATGTATTATGGGTCACTGAAGTTGATCATCATTCTACAAAATGAATTGAACAAAGCACTTCTTCTATTTAGCTCTTAATAATGATTGTCACTAGGTGATTTAATTTATTCATTTGTTTGTTTATCTCCATTTACAAGATATGTGTGAGTTAATTAATCTTCTAGTCAATTACTTGGGACATCGATCATTTGGGAGCTAGGTAACTTCCATGGCCATAAAAGTCAATACATAGCTGGAAAGATTTGAGGAAGCTAATGACCATTATATGTTGATTAATTAGTCATTAATAAAATATTTATATTTATTCCATTTCAAATTTTCAATACGTCATGAAGTACCGCATGTTATGTTATATATGTTCACGTATAGCTTTCGGCCAATATCTCATTCAACTCATGCACGAATCAAATTTTGTGGAGCAAATGCATGATCTCATCACCTAATAATTTTCTTTCATTAGACATAAATAACATTAGAGGACAGAGATTTAACTTGGATCTTCCTATTTAAAAAATTAAAAAATAAATGAATTGATCATGCGTACTACAATTGGTTCCAGTTCCTTGTGAACCTGGGAAGTGGGAAATCCATTTGGATAGGAAATATATGATTATTTTAACAATGTTAGATTTGTTGAAAGAATCACACGACTATTAAGTATTAACTGCAATGTATTTAATTGAAATGATTTATTATAATAAAGAATTAGTCATCAAAAATCTATGTGTCACTTTGTTTTTTGTTGAAATGACACTTCTCTTTTCGATCTATTATTTGTGTATTAATTCTTGATATTTTATTCAAATAATTTAACTATAATTTATGAAAATCCTTAAGGAAAATGCTAAAGAGTCCCAAATTTTTTTTTCCAACATTTATTTCTCATATTATGTGTCATTAATTTGCTGGACAAGGTACTTTATTTTATTTTTTAAGTTTTATTTTTTTATTTTTTAGTATTCAATGTATAAATCTTATATAAATTGGGAAAAAAAAGGTTAAGATCTCTAGCACTACTGTATTTTATTCCACTTTGCAATTCATGTTCCTGATAAAGCAACCTAATACCAACACCGCCCACCAACCCCCAAAAAAAAAAAAAAAAAATTCATGCCACATCTTTTTCCTTTATGTTGTTTGTGGTGTACTCAAAAAATTGTGTTATATATATGTATGATTGAAAGATTATTTCTTAATCTTTTCTTTAGGGTTGGCTGTTGGCACAATGTGCTTACGCATTGGGGTTGACACAATTGATTGCTTATCATTATTTCCTAACAATTTTTTTATTCTTAGGGAAATTTTTTGGGGGTCCTGTGTTTAGGATAATTCACAAATCAAAGATGGGCTTTTAAAATGGACCTCATAATGGGCTTTTAATATTGGATAGCCACTCTAAATTCGGGCTCCGAAGTTGAGGTTTCATTATCTACTGGTTTTGATAGGAAAAACTACACCTATGTCCCATTAATTTTGGGGTCAGTCCCACTTTGTCTCTAAAACCAATTGACTCATGTTGTACTATATATTAAGAATTTTTTGCAATGTGAGTCTTTCATCCAACTCCACTTAAAATTACATAAAAAATAATATAGAAGCCTAATGTTGAGAGAATCTGACAAATCTTGGATGGAGTTAGAATGAAAAATTCACATCGCAACAATTTCATAATACATGCATGATGAGACAAGATGAGTCTTGAGTCAAAAAAATAAGGAACAAAGTGAGATAGACCTAGAGTGAGGCGCCATAAGTATAATTTTCCCTTCTGATTAATAGGGGACAAAATCAAGGTGTTTTCATGGTTTCAAATCCTGAGTCCAATATTTGAAAATAATTATGTGTGTGGCTATAACCAGTGGTGGAACTAGGTGCATGACTAGCTGTGCTATAACAGAGCCGAGAATTCTGCTAAAAAAATTAATATATATTATATAGAAGCCCAACTCATTAAAAAGGTAAAGTTAAGAAAAATATAAGTAAAATTATGAGCCCAATACAATCAATAATCACTTTTCATTAGCCCATTAGTCAATACCTTCATGATCTTCATAGTTTTTTTTTTTTTTTTTCCAAGTTCCTATATATATATTTTATATGTATGTTTTTTACTAGGAAAAAAATTGTCTAGAGATTTAGCTCATCCAAGTTTTAAATTCTAGTACTATCATTGGCTATAATACAGTCATGTGATATTATTAATTTATATATATAATATGCGTAGATGATGAGTTTATAATATGTATTATGAATTTAATAGATTAATGACACCGTTAACGATAACATGAAAAAATTTCTTCAACATTTGGCTTGAGACAAAAGTATCCAATCTCTGATTGGCTGGTCAGTTAGATGATGGAGTGAACTTACCCCTTCTTTAGCAGTATTACGTAGGGCTGGGTCGGGTTGACCGAAAAACCGAGGCCTAGCCCGAAACCGGCCCAACTGATACCGAAAAAAACCGTACCGAAATAAAACCGTACCGGAAGTTCGGTTTGACTACCGAACCGGGAGGTTCGGACTCGGTCCCGGTTCCCATATCCTTAAACCGTCGGTAAACCGAACCGAACCGAATATATTTAACAAATCATTTACATAATTCATTTTTATACATTTCTTATACATTTCTAATAAATAATTTATAATTTTATATAATACATTTCTATAATTTATATAAAACATATATAAATTTATAAACCCCTATAATTTTAATTTATATGTTTTTTAATATATATAAACTAATTAAAAATACCCTAAACCATAATATTAATATATTATACTAAATTAGTGAATGGAGTCAAGGCCCAAAAATGGCCCAAAATGTGGCCCAAAACATGGCCCAACATGTGTTCGGTCTAGGCCCATAACCGAGCCGAGCCGACCGGATTCTTCGGTTGACCGAACATCGGTTTACCGGCTTTTCAGTCTCGGTCTCGGTTGCCGTGGAGGCTTACTGGAAGGGTTCGGTTCGGTCTTCGGTTTAGGAGTTTCGGTTCGGTTACCGATCCGAACCCACCCCTAGTATTACGCATATGTACATAAAAATTAAGAAATGTTGACCGTCGCCCACGGATACTAGTTTGGGCTTTGTGACTCCATCAAGCAACTAGAACATAAAACAAGGTTTGCGAGACCCACATCTTATATTCAGCTATATATTGTTTAGTTTTGTTATTGGGCCTTTCCGCCACCATAGAACCAAAGGACATGAAAGATTCAAAATGTGGGAGCTTTTGAAAAAATGTGTTTTAGAGGTCGATCCATTTTAGTCTAATATTATATTAGTTTTTAAAAATTAATTGAGGTTTAAAAATTAATCAGATTTAAATGTACATATATCCTAAACCTATAACCTAAACTTTAAACCTAAACCTATAACTCTTTTTTTTTTGAACAAGCTAAACCTATAACTTAAACAATACGTAAGTTGACATATTTCAATTGTACCAATATGTGAGTTAATATATTTAAATTGTACCAATTCGTAGGTTGGTACATTTGACAACACAAAAATTAAAGTGCACGTCGTGCACTCAGCTTGTACAATTAACTCCTCTGTGTTATAACGTGTGTTTCTTGATCATTTTCAAAAAAATAGTGAACCATTTTAACAATGCAAATATTAAGCGGGTAGATTTTATATTAGGGAGTGTAGAGTGAATTTATTTCTCATTTACTTTTAAATTTAACTTTGAAACCGAGCATTAAATAATAGTCCCCTAGCCTAGTGATTTTTAATCACCCCCAATACTTTTCTATCCCTACCATTTTTTTTCCCATTGTCTTTTCGACTCGTACAATAAGACAGTTAGATGTCACATTTAGGATTGCATTTTTATTTATTTTTTCTCTTAGAATCTGATTCATCACTTTTATTAATTAAGATTATACTCTCAAAACTCAGAATTTTTCAAATAACGATTCTACACTCTAAAGTATCAACTCTAAATTATAAATCCTAAATTTCCTGAACTATACTAAATTTTACTCTAATAAACTACTACCTTTTAATAAACCTTATATTAAAAAATTTAGATTAAGTATTAAAATAAAACAGTAACGGTCTACATAAAAGGAAAATGAATGAAAAAAATTGGGAGCTATAATAGAGTTTGAGTCATACTTAAGGGATTCTAATAAACTTTTATAATAAATAAAAGCTTGCTTAATAGTAAATGCAATGAGTTCAGAAAGGTGCAAAACAAATTTAGTAAAGATAAAAGAGATAATACTTTATGTACAAGATCTTTAATTAATAAAATTATTTTCGTAAATTAAGATAAAGAGATAAAACTTCTTTCTAAATAAGCAAATGACCAAAATCAAATTGATAACGTCCTGTTTTGGTCATGGACAGCGTCACCGCTGAGTCAGACTTATATGCTTTTATCACCGATAAGTTGATAATCTTTGCAATTGGTCAAAAAAAGTTGATAATCTTTGCCACATTATCCTCCGTACTTTTATGCTTTTATCTAAATGGTCACCTTCAAATTATTCGATCACCCGCAGTGAGCTAATTGAAGGTCACCACCAATAACACTAACCTTAGACAGAATCAAAGAAATGTAAGCTGCTCTATTGACCAATGAACTTCTGCCAGTGGCATAGCTACGTCCACGTGTGTAATATTATCAAAAGCATTCGGATTATCCTTATGCTAATTGCTTCCTGATTTTGTTCGAAATTGTAGGCAGAAATTAATCTTGTTACATGACACATTTGCCCCTGTTCGGGTTCTGGTAACACTGCAACTAGAAGGACAAAATGGTAAAAGAAAAAACAGATTTAACAAACTGGCGTGGATGCTATCATGCTGATGCTCAGTCAGCTAATCTGATCCTAAATCAATTAAAATTCTAATTTTGATTGGCAAACCCCAATTTTAAGTAAATTTAAATTCAAATTTTGCATTAATTTTGGAAAACCAGCTATATATAAACTGTTACCGAAACTGGGAATCACTATTTTATAGACTTTGTTTCTTCTGCAATTACAGAGAGTCCATCTCATTCTGTAAGTCACCCTCTCTCTCTCTCTTTCTATGCAACACTGTAAGTCTAGTCTGTTTGATTTCCAAGTGCTTGTTGGCTGATTGTCTTTTATAAATTTTTGTTTTTGATGACACTGATGAACTTGTTAGATACTGATTACTTCAAGTTAGTACTTAAAGCTAAGCTTTGGTTACTTTGAAGTTTGAACTTTTCTGCTTTGATGATTAAATATTTTAAATTTTGGTGGAAACCCATTTCTTATGTGCTAATTTTGATGATGGGTACTCCGTGAACTGCATGAATGTTTGGTTCTGTGTTATTTAGGTTGTGGGTATTCACCAAGTTGCTCATGTGATGTGTGTGAATTTATTAATTGGTGGTTGGTGATCAGTGGTCCTTTGAGTTTTATATGGCTGAGCTCACTTAATCGCTGTATCAGTGTGTGTGCTTTAAGTGTGTGTGTGTGTGTGAGAGAGAGAGAGAGAGAGAGAGAGAGAGAGAGAGTTTTCTGTGTGAAATTGATTATGGCTTTTCCCCAGAATACACTTTGATTTGTGTATGTGTGTGTATCCGTAATTTGATGGTTAATGATCAATTGGTTAGTCTGTATTTTATATTGCAGAGGTATTTGCATGAGACCATGAATATGAAGGCTGGAAAGATATTGTTGCTTCTTCTTTGTTTGAATGTCGTTACCTTTGGAGTGGTAAAGAATCTTCCTCTATATACAATAATTCCTTTTCTAATTTTCTTTTTGAACTGTAGTTCCAACTATAATATTTTCTTATTAACATTTGGTTTGTCTTCAACACAGACTGCTGAACCACCAACATGCCCTGCAGATCTTGGAAATGAGTGCAGTGATTCTGGGGAATGGAAAGGGGAATTTTTCCCTGGCATTCCCAAAATTAAGTATGAGGTAGAATGGCTTATGACCAATTTCTTATTTTGCATCTACTTCATATGCTTGCATAGACCTTTTCAGTTCTTATTATATTTGTTTCCAACTAGGAAACGGAATTTCAAATATTTTCCTCATATAAATGAATATAATACTCTTAAGATTCGCAGAGTTACCAATTTCTTCAGATCATTTGATTTGGAGGAAAGATTGCATCTGAATAACTTTTTGACAATTAATTATTGTTTGTTTTGGCCAAAATTTTCAAATTGTTTCGTATCAATATTAAAGATTACTCTATAAATTTGTTTCATATAGAAACATCGAATTTCATGTTTATCTATTCCCAAATACATATTTTACATATTTTGTTCTTTCAGGGTCCATCTAGCAAGAACTCCCTTGCATACAAATGGTATAATGCTGAAGAGGAAATTCTAGGGAAGAAAATGAAGGTTGGTTCTTCTTGTTAATGAATTTTGGATTTATAAAGGACCTGATGGTTTGTGACTGAAGTTTTTGACAACCTTAGGATTGGATGAGGTTTAGTGTTGCATTTTGGCACACATTCCGTGGAACAGGAGGTGACCCATTTGGTGCACCGACAAAGAATTGGCCGTGGGAGGATGGAACTAATTCTTTGGCTATGGCCAAGAGAAGAAGTAAGAATATTGTTTATTATTTTTATCTTTTGTATTTGGAATTGAGGAGTGTATGAATTGAAAGTAATATTTATATTTGTGTAACTGATATTGCAGTGAGAGCCAACTTTGAGTTCATAAAAAAGCTTGGAGTTGAATTGTGGTGTTTTCATGACAGGGATATAGCTCCCGATGGAAAAACCTTGGAGGTGAGTCATTCTTTAATGTTACCTTGATGATCAAATTTTTTTAGTACCGTTTTGAAGGGTGAGCAAGAAAGTATGAGATGGGCTATTGCATTGCTTTTTCTTGGAAGGTACAAAAAATGGTGAACTTGAAATTGTTCAATTTTCCTTGTTTTGTTGCAGGAAACTAATAAAAACTTGGATGAAGTGGTGGCCCTTGCTAAGGAGCTTCAGGTACTTCTGTACAAGCACACCAGGAAATGATAATATGAGTATAATCACATAATACATAAGGGCAACTATTTTCATGCAAATTAGAGTTTTTGTTACATAGGCTTGAATACGTGATGCAATACATCTCACTGCAATTTAGCTAGGGCGCATAGGTTGTTATACACTGCTGAATGCTGATGTTGCTTTTCAAGCCCCCTATTATTATTTTATTTTATTTTCACTTTACTGTGTAAAAGGAAACCAATTATGCTCAACCTCCAAAAGCCATGGTAGTCAAAATTATATCTTCTTAATTGCCAACCAGATGAAGTGAAAAATGAAGAAAATCTAAGTATTCGTGAAACCAACATTCTCATTTAATCGTTTCCATTGTTTAGGCACCTCTATCCATTTTATAGTGCAGAAATTGTTTGTTTGTAATCATATCTGCTAGTGTGAGAAGCCATTTCCCTTATTTAAATGCCTCATTATGTGACTGTAGGGAACCAAAATTCGACCTTTGTGGGGTACAGCTCAGCTGTTCTTGCATCCTCGCTACATGCATGGTGGTGCTACTAGGTAATACTTTTATCAATTATTGAGCGTACTCTGTTCATGGACTCATTCTATGGACTTATACTCTCAACATGCTTTACAGCCCTGAAGTAGGTGTATATGCATATGCTGCTGCTCAAGTTAAGAAAGCCATTGAGGTGAGTGTTGGTGCATGTAATGTCTGATGATAAGGTGTAATTGTTTGTATTTTTGTAACTGTATAATGTTGTTACCTCTATGAAATGTGTGTGCTGATTTACACATTCTACAGGTCACACATTATTTAGGGGGTGAAAATTATGTGTTTTGGGGTGGCCGTGAGGGTTACCAGACTCTCTTGAATACTGACATGGGACGAGAGCTTGATCATCTGGTGTGTTTAATTTGCAGATATATTAAACTGTTATTTTCAATTCATTGATATATTTCAATTACTGTGTTGAGTAAACCATCATTTGGTAACTGTATGTTGGCACAAAACTATCAGGTGTTATGCTGTTTTCATGTAACCATATTACCGTATCACTGTTCTTTGTTTCCATTATGATGCCTTCGGCCTTCCTCATTATTTAACAAGAGCTGTTGGTCACATATTTACAGGCAAGGTTTCTTGAAGCTGCTGTTGCCTATAAAAAGAAAATTGGATTCAATGGTACCCTTGTGCTAAATTTATTCCAATGCATTATACCAGATAGTTGTATAACTTTGACTTTTATCACATTATGAGAATAGTAGTTTCTCAATGCTTTTATTTATTTATATTTTTCATTTGTTGCTTTGCTAAAATTTTTAAGGAGCTTATGGTTGTTTTTTTCTTTTTTCTTTTCTAATCCTATTGTGCCATTCAGGGACACTGTTGATTGAACCCAAACCTCAAGAACCTACCAAACACCAGTATGCTTCTGCTTGATTAGTTTTAAATATGGTTTATACATATGTATATTTTTACCTATGAGATAATTTCTGTTAGGTATGACTGGGATGCTGCAACAACAGCAAATTTCCTGCGAAAATATGGCCTTATAGGTAATCTTTACAAGCACTCCCTACATTCTTTTTTTTTTTTTTTTTATCCAGCCCAACGAAGATGCATTTATTCATGAGTCATTTAACTGTTTTACTTTTCAGTTGTTGGCACTCAGATTAGCTATATGCCTATATGAATGAAATGAGTTGCGGAATTTCATATGTACTACAGGCATTCTAATTTAGTTTTTATACACCTGTTGGACAATACCATTTTACCCTTTGCTTTTGTTTTTCTCCACACAGTTGCTTTTATTGTATCCTTCTCCATGTACATTTGATTTGTTAATGGTGCATCTTGGAATACTATTTTTACCCATATGGGCTTAGCCATGTAGAGGATGCATTATTTCCCTCCAAAATGACTCTTCAATCCACTTATTTGAATTCTTTAGAAAAAAAAAAATACTTAACAGTGTACTCTTGCATTTGTTATCATTGAAAAGCAAAGAGCAGAAATTGAAAATCATTTTTTAACATGTGCTATTTTCTTTAGTTGTAAGAAGTAATCCTCAACCCTGTTATCCGATTTCCTTTTGTAGGGGAATATAAACTTAACATTGAGTGCAACCATGCCACACTATCTGGTCACAGGTACTTCACATTTTGCATCTTAACTCTTAACCTCTTCTGAAGTAAATTTTTACTTTATATATCTCTCTAGAATTGTGCCAGCAAATGAGAAATTGTTAAATCCTTCTGCAAACCTCTGATACTTGTGTCCTTTGCAGCTGTCATCATGAGCTTGAAACTGCAAGACTCAATGGTTTATTGGGAAACATTGATGCAAACACTGGAGATCCTCAGATTGGTATTCTATAGTTGTAAACGGTTTAACTTATTGGCCCCCGAAGCATTCCAGTAATGGAATTTGTAATATGATCTGTTTGTTGTTGTCACAGGATGGGATACAGATCAGTTTCTCACAGATTTTGCAGAGGCGACCATGGTTATGCTCAGTGTGGTAAAAAATGTATGTCAGAGATGAATCTTTTTCATGTTGTAGTTGTAAGATTTAAGAACTTATGATTTGGCATGCAATTTCATGAACTGAATCAAATTTTCTTTTTCTTTCTCTTTTTTCCCCTAACACAGGGAGGACTGGCACCAGGAGGATTCAACTTTGATGCAAAATTGTAAGTTCCTGTCTTTCCATATGATTTGTATTTGCATAGATGTGATATCTTTCATCCTGGTAGTTGGGTTTCCATTTAATTGTTCTGTTTTTTTAATGCCACAATGTCTAGACGAAGAGAAAGCACAGATGTTGAGGATTTGTTCATTGCTCATATTAGCGGAATGGATACCCTGGCCCGTGGACTCCGTAATGTTGCCAAGCTGATTGAGGTAATGTGTGTGTGTGTGCATGTGCGTTCTCGACTCTATAAAGTTTTTAATGACTTAATGGAAGTTTGATGACTTTTTAAGGATGGTTCTCTGGCTGAGCTAGTTCGCAAGCGATATGAGAGTTTCGATACAGAAATTGGGACTAAAATAGAGGTAACAACCTTCAAATGCTTTATCTCATTTCTTGGTTCTAAATGGTTTAGATGGCTAATGCACGGTAATGCACCTTCCACAGGCTGGTAAGGCTGATTTTGAATATCTTGAGAAGAAGGCCATGGAGTGGGGTGAACCAAAAGTTCCTTCTGCCAAGCAGGTAATTTAAAAATATTTTAAAACAATTATGAAACAGTTTTTTCCTCACAACTGGCGCTGTGCATGCAATGAAGTTTTCATGCTAGATTTTCCTTAGCTGTGCATGTAAACATTGTCCTCTCAATTTTCTTAGCCGGATACTTTTCCCTCTTTGACTTCTGTGCACAATGAAGTTTTCATGCTAGCTTTTTGTTGTAAATATTGTATCCTTTGATGTTCTTTTCCTTGTTCCCTTTGATATATCTCATCTACTTTGAAACCCTTCTTCCTTGATGTTACACATCAATCCACCCACACACCTCTCCAAAACCTCTCCAAATCTATGGATATTACTCATTTATAATCTAAAAATACAATCTATCAGCATTATATGACTTATATTTGGTATGTCCAAAAGCCTCTCATTCAGAATCCACTCTTGAAATGAGGTATCTATGTTGATTTCAAACCTTATGAACATCCAGATGCTTGGGGAGACATTTTCTCAATCTTTTGGTTGTTAGTCCTGGGTTACAAGTTATATCTTTCCATTTCAATGTCTGTTGATATCGATACCAGAGTGCATTTCCAACCTGTAAAGGTGCACAACCAAGCTAGCAAAACCACAGTGTTCTATTTTGTTGTCTCTGGTGTAGTTAACCCATATGTTCAGTTTGGCCTTAGTTGATCTTCCAGTTTGGCCTTAATGATGCAATCTAACAGTAAGTTGTGTGCTGTGTTGCAGGAACTTGCGGAGATGATCTTCCAGTCTGCTTTGTAGAGATGCAGCATAGGATAGCCAGTTTTTCTTCTTTTATTAGAAATAATACATTGTAATATTTTCCAATGACCTTAGTTTTTGTTTTTTGAATACATACAAGTAACCGGTTGATCTAGATCCTTATAACCTTTTAGAGTTGCAGTTTTCTTATATTAGGATGGTAAATATAAATTATATAATGCTCATCTAACATGGGCCATTACAAAATTTTGAGTCATTAGCATGGTACAACATTGACATTGAGCTGTGGAACATGATATGAGTCATTTGCTGTTAAGAGAAATTTTTCATGTAACAGGTGTATACAAAACACCTCTTACAATAAGTGGCCAATGTGATTAGTCATAATATCTCCTTATGGGCTAATCACATGAATTAGTTGTTCTGAGAAGAGTGCCTTATGTACCTATCACATGTAATAATTTTTCTGTTGTTGAGAGTTTTCCTTTCCTACTTGAACAATATGAAGTGCACCACATGAAGCATGATTTGCCCTGAACTATCTGGACAGCCTCTGCAGTTTGATTATCTTGGCATATATCTAAAGCCCCTAAAAGAGAAGTCTTGGTGATTAGCTAGTTTAGGGAAAGTAATGTTACTGGCAACAAATTAAATTCTGAAATTTTGATTTCTAATTTTGTTGTGTTTTATATTTTAATCAATTATGAGATTCATTTATTTGTAGCTGTTAAGATATCTATATCATCATGTCACTAGTCTCATCATTTGACAATTTAAATTTAAGAACTTTTATTGTCTCTAGCTTTTTTTATTTGAGGATCCAAAATTTCCAAACTCCTATCTAGTAGCTATGGGCAGAAGATTACTGGAAGCACTGAACTTGTATGATTTCTATGCCCAAGATTTCTTATGATGAACATGAGCCCAGTTTAAAAGCGAGTCTGACAAATTTTATCTTTTAGTTAAACAAGGGACTTTAGCAAGATGGAGTTGTAAACACTATCTTGACTCCAAATCTCACGTCAAAGTTCTTTGAGTTAAATATCAAAATGGTCCACGAATTTTATTGTGATTTTCAATTTGGTTCAATAATTATAAAAAATATCGGTTCATGAATTTCTCATATTGTACTAAAGCAGTACAAACGTTAACTTTCATCTAAAAAATTAACAGAACTAGTTATGTGCACAACATGTGACTACATTTTAAGGACATTTCAGTCCATTCATCACATTTTAGCTTAAATTTTTTTATGAAAGTTAACGTTTATACTGCTTTGGTACAACTTGAGAAATTTGTGGACCAAATTGACACTTTTATAGTTAATGGACCAAATTGAGAATTACAGTAAAATTCATGAATCATTTTTGTATTTAACCCAAATTCTTTTATCCAAACACACCCTAATGCAAACTTGGGACCTCGAACTCAGGACACGGACTTATATTCAGATTCGTGACCTAAACCCAGACCCCAGACCGAAGACCGGGACATCGGTGTCTAGTGTCTGGTCCTCCAATTAGAAATATAAAAAAAAAAAAAATTAGAAATCCTACAATTAAATCCCATCAACTAAATAGCTTAACTGCTTAACTAAATAAATCAGTTTGTGAATCCCATCACTTTAAAGGTTTATAAAATTTGAAGGTTCTTCCTACAAACACACTGATGAGCAACGTCTTTGCTTCTCAACCACTCAATTGGAACTTGGATTATCGCTTTATTTATTCCCATCCATACGGATTACGGACCATACCTCAATACCCACAAAATGAGTAGCCATCTGAAGAAGCAGAGCAAGATTAGAAAGAAAAAAGGAGAAAAACAAAAACAAAAAAAGATGAAGCAGTTCAACCTACCACTTCTTCTTCAACTATGCTTAGCAACCTCTCTAACCCTGCAGCTAGCGACTACCTCAAGCTTATCCCCAACACCCTCACCATGGCCAGAGCAATTCCATGCCCTTCTATACATGAACTTGACCTCAACACACCTCCAGCTCAGCGACCTGTGGTACGACTGGCCTAGAGGGCGCAATGTGAACATATTTCAGAAGCAGCTAGGTGAGGTTTTGTATGATGTGGAGTGGAACAACGGCACGTCGTTTTACTACACCATAGGTGATGGAGGAGGATGCGAGGTTACAGAGTTTGAAGTGGGTATTCCAAGGCCTGATTTTCTTGATGGAGCAGACTACCTTGGGACTCAAGTCACTGATGGGTTTCTTTGCAATGTGTGGGAGAAGGTGGATTTCATTTGGTACTATGAGGATGTTCACACTAAGAGGCCAGTTCGTTGGGATTTCTATGATGGTATGTCATATATATTCATCTAAATTGCTTGCAATTCATAATGTTTTATAACTTTATATACTTTCACCCATATGCACTTTGTTGGTGTTCATTAATGTTCAAGTTATTTTCTCTATCTTTATCAGTGACAAAACTTTGTTTGTCAATATGTTTGTGTCCTAGTAACTCCTCAAATGAACCCACAATTAGATCAATATTATTTCTTCTTTTTATCTATAGAAATATGTTCCAATGTCAAACAGTCTAACAAAAATGATTAATCCAATTGATGGGAAACTTCATAAAATGGTGCACTTTAATGGGGGATTTACAATTTTGACCCCTGTTTTGAAAAATTCATGATTTTGACTCTTAGGCCAGTTCGACTTTAATTGCGACTGTCTCAACTCTAAACTTGCATATAACAATTATATAAATCCAGAGGACTGTTTTTTCAACACCTAGTAGATTTGTCATTGAAGAATTTAGTAATTTAATTTGCCGGTTCTTTACAAGAAAATGTTACCCTTTATCTTTATCAGTTTTTATGGTTAATGTAAGAATGTAGGGGATGCAATAATTGAACAGGTTGCGGTTCACCTGTTAGAAAAGATATAGTGACCTGAGAGTGTGATAATTTTGCAGGAATATCTAGTCACGTGATGACATTTGAGGTTGGAGAAGTTTTGCCAGATTCAGTTACTCAAGCACCTGCATATTGCTTCAACCAAAACAGAGATGCATAACTTTTAGACTGTAAATTGTCATATGTATATATATTTGCTTAACCATATAAAGTTTCACTCTTTGCAGTTAGTCAGTATTAGCTTATTATGAAATATGTTCATTGTATAGACTGAACAACCAGAAGGAGAATAATTTTGGTCAAATTACATTTGTGGTTGCTCTAGGTTGGGCCAAGTTTGATTAAGGTTCTTATAGTTTCATTGTTTCAATTATGAGAGACTAAGTTAGAGTTGAAGTTGAAGTTGTCCACCAACTTAAAAAGACTTGCATCAAGATATGACTAAGTTGGCCCAATTCAAATTCTCTTCTGCTTTGCTTGCATCAGTACCTATTCACCTTTAAGCATCTTGGACCATTTTAAAGTCAGTCAATTACTGATAAGCTGAGGCTCGCAGTCCCTTGATTAAGCTTCAGAGTTCAGGTCAAATCAGATCAGCAAGATCAACATCTCTACCTATTTTTTTCTTGGTCAGAAGCAGCATCTCTATCTTTGCCTAAAGGGCAGAAAGACTGCTTAACGTATTCATGGTGTCTTGGTCAATGGGAAACCCGGGGAGTGGAGTTGGACACGGCATAGGTTCATTCCAAGAAGGGGGAGCCCCCATTATACACGAAACAAGTCCTTTGCATGACTTTTAATTGGTTTGGTTGCATATTGAAACTTCAAACTGTTGACCTTATTCATTCATATTGAATAAGTGTGTGACCAGTCTAGCGATATTTTTCTATTTTTCTTCCTGATGTTAAAAGAAGTTTCAAGTTTTGGCTTAAATAGTGGTGTTGGGTTTTCACTTTTTTTTTTTTTTTTTTTTTTTTTTTGAGATAAATGTTTTGGCTTTGTAGAATGTGGATTTTGTTATCGGTCTTATTTATCAGACCAAAAAAAAAATCATGCTCTTATTTAAATGCATTTATGCCAATATGTCCCCTGATTATTAAGTGCCAAACTGCATGGCTAAATGTAAACTGACATGGTTGTATGAGGTTTTGAGAGCAGTTTTGCTCACCTCCTTTAACTCAGGAGTATGCTCACCTCCCATCTAAAATACTGTCACGTGTTTAAAAAACTAACCTTGAGTTAACTATTGTATTTAATTATTTATGATGTTATAATGATGAGAGAGAAAAATAATTTGACAACTCTTTTCTTATTTTATCCTTATCTTTTATTACTCAACTTTTTTTATCACCCGTTAATTTCTCTTTTCTCTTTTATTTAATTATTTCTAATAATTTACTTCTTTTGTTTTTTTGCTCTTCTCCAGTACGCCTCTAGTATTCAAAAAATCACATCCATTTTTTTGGGTCTTCTCCTGTATACACATTTATCTTTTTTTTTTAATTAATTAAAAAATAAAAATATTCTAACAACACATTTGCAATTCTAACAAAAAACTCATTTGCAAAGTTTAATCTAAAATGTTGGCCAAACAAAAATCTAAAACATCTCATTTACATACATAGAAAATCCAATAAAAAAGTTACATGAGTTCAAAAAAAAAAATTATGTCGTTGCAACTATTCTTCTCTCTTCAAATGCTGCAACACCTTGGATTGACTTAAGAATTTGTTTGATCTGAAAAGGTCATGTATGAGACAAGAAAGAAGAATTCTTAGGCAAAAAAAAAAAATGTGTTGTTGGATTATTTTTTTTAATTAATTAAAAAATTAGATAAAAGGTGTATACATGAGAAGACCCAAAAAAATTGGATGTGGTTTTTTGGGTACTAGAGGCATACTAGAAAAGAGCAAAAAAAAAAAAAAGCAAAAATTATTAAATGCATGTGGTTTTTTAGATACTAGAGGCGTACTGGAGAAGACCAAAAAAACAAAAGAAGCAAAAATTATTAGAAATAATTAAATAAAAGAGAAAATAAAAATTAATAGGTAATAAAAAAGTGGAAAAAAGTTGAGTAATAAAAGATAAGGATAAAAGTAGAAAAGAGTTGTCAAATTATTTTTCTCTCTCATCATTATAATATCATAAATAATTAAATATAATAGATTAACTCATGGTTAATTTTTTAAACATATGGCAGCATTTTAGATGGGAGGTGAGCATACACCTGAATTAAAGAAGGTGAGCAAAACTGCTATATGAGGTTTTACTCTTTTCCAAGGATGATACTGAAGTATTGGTTTGAACATTTTCCATTATTATCAGAAATTTTTGCTCTCTGCAAGTTGTCCCATTTTTCCCAAATGCAAAGGAGGTTCCCTCATAATTGTGCCTGACTTTTCTCTCATATATATACACATTATTATATATAATAGAATCTTTCCATTTGGTACTGAAATTTCCACACTTTCCACTGTGAGAGTTACAGATTGACAATTAAAAAAGAAAAACGGAGATGACATTTGTTAGGTAAGGATAAGATCATATATGTACAATTTCCTGGCAAGAGGGAACCAGGGAAACTTATTTTTAAAAAAGAAAAAAGAAGAAGAAAATGAAACCACAATCAATTTAAAACCAGAGTCGTGGGTTTAAAAAGCCGCCCCAAGGACTCATCCACATCATATAAACGTAACACTTCAAGAGTGCATCTGCATAGTGGTTTTAAATATCAGAGGTTTCAATGAGAACTCCACTGTTTTCATGGCTTTTCTTAATACCCATTTACTTTGTTTCAATGAGCGGCCATACATTTGTGGTCTCTAGCCAATGCTCCGGCGATGATGAGCAACTTTTGTTGCTCCATTTGAAGAACAGCCTTGAATTTGACCTTGCATCATCCACAAAACTTGTGAAGTGGAATCAAGACTCAGATTACTGTTCTTGGGAAGGTGTATCCTGCAAAGAGGGTTGTGTTACCCATCTCGACTTAAGCAGCGAATCAATTTCCGGTGGACTTGATAATTCAAGTACTCTTTTCAGTCTGCAGTACTTGGAGAACCTGAATCTGGCTTATAATAGATTCAACTATAGTCAGATTCCTTCCAAGCTCGGCAAGCTAACCAGTTTGAGTAGTTTGAATTTGTCATATGCTGGCTTCGCAGGGCAGATTCCAATTGAGATTTCCCACTTGACAAGGTTGGTAATTCTTGACTTCTCTACCGTTTACTATGCTGAAACTCCTTCACTGAAACTTGAGATTCCAAATTTGAGTTTGCTGATTGGGAACCTTTCGGAGCTTATTGAGCTTCATCTTGATGGCGTAAACATATCAGCACAGAGAAATGATTGGTGCCAAGCCATATCAGCTTCACTGCCAAACCTGAGGGTGTTGAGCTTGTCCAGTTGTGCTCTTTCAGGCCCTATCCATTCTTCCTTACTGAATCTTCATTCACTCTCTGTTATTCATATAGAAAATAATAATTTGTCTACTCCAGTTCCAGAATTCTTTTCAAATTTCAAAAACTTGACTTCCTTGCGCCTCGGTAATTCTGGGTTATATGGTACTTTTCCCAAGAAAATCTTCCAGGTACCTACACTCCAGACTATTTACTTATGGGGTAATCCACAGCTTCAAGGTTCCTTACCAGACTTTCCGAAGAATGGATCTCTTCGATCTCTGGTTCTAAGTGGTTCAAGTTTTTCAGGGTTATTTCCGAATTCTATTGGCGACCTCAAAATGCTGTCCACAATAGATATTTCAAGTTGCAATTTCAGTGGATCAATCCCAAGATCAATGGCAAACCTTACCCAGTTGGTTTATTTGGATATGTCAGGGAACAGGTTTACTGGTCCGATTCCATTGTTCAGTATGGCCAAGAATCTGACCCTAATAAATCTTTCCCTCAACCATCTAACAGGTCAGATTAATTCCACTCAATTAGAAAACCTTACCAATATGGTGACCCTTGACTTGCGTTCAAATCTACTCAATGGGAGTATTCCGTTATCTCTGTTTTCTCATCCCATGCTAGAGAAACTATTACTTTCCAGCAATCAGCTCTCTGGTCAATTGCCTGACTTTACTAATATCTCTTCATACTTTCTGGGCACCCTTGAATTGAGTAGCAACAATCTGGAAGGGCCAATACCCACATCTATCTTCAATCTCCGAGGGCTAAAGATTCTTTCACTTTCTTCAAACAACTTCAGTGGCCCGTTTTTGCTTAATGATCTTCAACAGCTAAGAAATCTTTCGCATCTTGATCTTTCACACAACAGCTTGTCGATTTGTTACGATGATACCAATTCCTCATATCCTTCCTTTCCTCAACTTACCACATTACTATTGGCTTCTGGAAAGTTGAGAACATTCCCTGATTTCTTGAGAAATCAATCTGCATTAACCTCTCTGGACCTTTCGGAAAATCAGATTCATGGCAAGATACCCAACTGGATTTGGAGGCTCAGTAATCTTCTTCAGTTAAATCTTTCTTGTAACTCCCTGGATACTCTGGAAGGTCCAATGCTCAATCTTACTTCTTCTATATCTGTGCTTGACCTTCACTCCAACCAGCTTCAGGGAGAAATCCCAGTTTTCCCACTACTTCCTTCATATATAGATTACTCGAGGAATAATTTCAGCTCTAGCATACCAACAGACATTTCCCTTCCTTGGACATTATTTTTCTTCTCTCTTTCAAGCAATAACTTACAGGGGATGATTCCAGAATCAATATGTAATGCGACACTTAAAGTTCTTGATCTATCCAATAATCATTTTAGTGGCATGATTCCCCAATGCTTGGTTGGAATGAGCGACATACTTGCAGTACTTAATTTGGGGAGAAACAACCTTACAGGAAGTATATCTGACAAATTTCTTGGAAATTGTAGTTTGAAAACTCTAGACCTCAATCAAAATCACATAGAAGGTCAATTTCCAGAGTCCATTGGCCAGTGCACAATGTTAGAGGTTTTAAACCTTGGAAACAATCAGATCACAGGTACCTTCCCAAGTCTGCTGCAGAATATACCCACCTTGCGTGTCCTTGTTTTGCGATCCAACAAATTTTACGGGCGCATTGGATGTCACAAGACCTCTGGCACTTGGCCAATGCTTCAAATTATTGACCTAGCTCACAACAATTTTGGTGGTGAAATACCAGGAAGATGCTTGAGAGCTTGGCAGGCAATGAGGGCTGATGAAGGTGATGCTGTGCCAGTCCTCAATCACCTTCAATTTGAAGTCCTAACATTCTCTCAGGTATATTATGAGGATACAATCACTGTTACCAGCAAAGGTCTAGAGATGGAGCTGGTAAAAATTCTAACCATCTTCACCTCAATTGACTTGTCGAGTAACAAATTCAATGGATCAGTAGCTAAGGAAATGGGACAACTCAAATCACTCTATGTCCTCAACTTGTCAAGTAATGACCTCAATGGTGAAATCCCATCATCATTCGGTCACTTACAACATGTTGAGTCCCTAGACCTCTCAAATAACAGCCTGAGCGGACAAATTCCACAACAGCTTGCAGAACTTACTTTCCTTTCATTCTTGAATCTCTCCAATAATCAACTGGTCGGAAGAATTCCAACTGGTACTCAGTTTTCAACATTTCCAGCAACTTCCTTCATAGGTAATAAAGGATTATGGGGGCCTCCTTTGACGGTGGATAACGAAACAGGGTCAATGTCACCACCAACAGGAAGCCATCCAAATTCTGGACATCATGAGAATATTGATTGGGATTTTGTGACTGCTGAAATTGGATTCATTGTTGGCTTTGGAAGTGTCATTGGGTCACTTATGTTTTGCAAGAGATGGAGGGACTGGTATTACAACTCTGTGGAGATCCACATCATTCTTAAGATATTCCCTCATCTGAGTAAAAGAAGTGGTGATCAAGGAAGACATGTTTACAGGAATCGAAGGTGGAGACATTGAACTGATTCTGAAAAGTTATCGGTTTCAATTAGCAAATAATAAATGTCTCATCAAATGAAGATGCCAGTCTTGTTCAAGTTATGATATTAATAAGATATATCAATGATGAAGTTTTCTAATACATAAATCTGTGGCTACTTGTTCAATATATATGCATTTCCCCTAATCACTGACTCACGGTAGACTATGGTCATGAAACATTTTTGAAAATTTTAATGAATTTCGATCTTCCTAAAAACAAAACAGGGTTTGTAATTATTATTTTCTATATAGTATATATATAATTGAATTCCCAGTTCTTCTTGCATCATTGCACCTTATGTAGAATTTGCTTTTTATTATTTATTTTTGTACAGACACGTAGAATTTAATTGCTAGCATCAAACTAGTTTCACCATGAAATAAAAGAGGAAATTAACTGACAAACCTCGAAAATTATATTTGGGAAACGGGATGTCAACTCCAAAAGTCGAGTATTACCACCATAGATTTCCCAAGCTGCAATATACATTGATGTGATGGCGGATAATTAACAAGAGCTCGAAGAAATATACTTACATTCTCCTGGGAGTTAAATGGTCATCATTTGATAAGTGTTTGTTGAAATGTATATTTTTCGTCTATGTATTTAATTAAAATTAAATATTTTAATGTTTTTTTATTTGTCTAATTTTTTGCAAACTTATTTTTTAGATGCATAATTAGTAAACCTAAAGAAAAAAATAAATTAATTTTAGCATAGTACAGCTCCACTATTGACAAGAACCACATATTACAGAGAAGAAATTGTTACTTAATTGAGATTCAATGGCGATGTTTTCTTCAAAGTATTGCTTTTTAATTTTATAAATGCAAAAAGATTGGGGTCTCCTTAATGTGAGCCGGGACATCGCCTTCCTTCCCTTTGTGAGTATTGAATAATAAAAAATTATAATATGGACCTACTTAATTAATCGTGTCAAATGAATTGATACTAATTTTATACGTGAACAATTTAACTTTTTAACTTTAAATTTAAGACTAAAGGCCTGTTTGGCAGTGCTTCTTGGAAACGCTTTTACTTAATAACGCTTTTACTTAGTAATGCTTTTACTTGAAGCACTTTTGCTAAGAAGCATAAACATATTTTTACAAAAATTCTAAATGGTTCATACAAAAGTACTTAGAAGTGCTTTATGAAAAAAGCACTTGACATGTGCTTCTCAAAAAATTCCTTAAAAGCACTTTTATATCCCAAAAGCACTTTCATTTATTTTTGTCAAATACTACCAAAAATGCTTCTACTAATTTGAAAGCACTTTTGATAATTTTAAAAACAGTGTCAAACGGACCCTAAGATTACTAGCTTACATTTGGGCATCCATATGGAGAATAGCTAGTCGTAGATATTTTGCACATATACTTTCGGTCCCACTAGCATAATGAATGAGTATGAACTAGACATCAAGTAGTTAAGGATGCAATTTGGTTTAGGTTAATTCCAACTCAACCAAGCTTTCGAGCATAAATTGACAAGTTTAAAAAAACTCAAGCCCAATCCAAACTTAAATTCAACTACCACAAATTTGGGTTCGGTTGAGACTGTGCATACCCAAATCCAACTTGAACCCGAGTTCAAATTGTAACCGTAATTTTATATACATTATATAATACATATTTATTATCATAATTATATATCTTATTTAATATATTATTTAGTCAAATATATTAAAGTAAATAGAAAATTAGGATTAAATACTAAATCTCAATAATTTTTTGATACAACATGAAGACTATATAATATTTCAATTGAACTACTAAACTTAAATGTAGTTTTTTAGATTATGTCACAAATATGTTGGCCCTTTTGATTTGAGCCTTTTTTCATTGGACATTTTTGTCCTTTGGCCCACATATGATGGGTGTTAATTAAAATTTATAAGGTTTTGACAAAATTACCCTTGAGGCTTTTATATTATTTTGAAAATTTGTTAGTGTAGTCTCAACTTCACATTTAGTTGTGACTGTACGATACTCACAATTTCAAATTTAGTTGTGACTGAACGACAATCACATCTAAGTTGTGAGACAGTCACAATTAAATTGTAACTTAATTGAATTTTTTTTAGAGAAATTATACTACAATAAGTATAAATAGAGGTCAAAACAATACTTTTACTCAAAATAATACATAGCATAGTGGTGTGAGTTGTCTTTTTTAATTTACCAAGATAGTCACAGTTAAATTGTGACTGGATTGATTTTTTTTTTTAATACAATATAGTATAAATTAATGTAATATTTGCGATGTAATATTATTTTTATTTTTTTATTGTAGTAGCATGTGTTGTAATATTTGTAAATTCTAATACCTTTTACTTTATTATTTTGTTTGACTTTTCAATTAGTACCTAAATACCTAATGTAAAATGCTATTCAATTTTGGTATATAAACTAAAAAGTTATTGAAATTTAGTAATTAAAATCAATGTACTTTAAAGTAAATTACTTTAAAATTCATTTTACAGTCTTAAATGATAAACAAACTTACCTAAAAAGTTACAATGATAAATAGGTCTGCTTTGTACAAATAAAAGCTCATGTTATGTTCGTTTTGTGTTTTTGGCACCGAGCGCTCGGTAAGGGGTTTTTTTTTTTAACTAAGCCACTATGTGACCGTGACAATTAATAACACTATAGCACAAATGTTTTTTTGCATAATTCAAATAGCTACTGTCACACAATGACAATCATTGTACTGCTTGATAGTGGCAATTGTCAAGCGCTCGGTGGATAGTACCGAGTGCTCGGCTCATTAAAGTGGACCGGACTGTGACCGTATTTTTACAAGTAGGCCGGCTGATTATGAGCCTTTTCGTTTTGGACTTTAAAAAAAAACCCAATATATTAAAATATTTTGTTGTAAATTAGTTTGAATATCTTGAGAAGAAGGCCATGGAGTGGGGTGAACCAAAAGTTCCTTCTGCCAAGCAGGTAATTTAAAAATATTTTAAAACAATTATGAAACAGTTTTTTCCTCACAACTGGCGCTGTGCATGCAATGAAGTTTTCATGCTAGATTTCCTTAGCTGTGCATGTAAACATTGTCCTCTCAATTTTCTTAGCTGGATACTTTTCCCTCTTTGACTTCTGTGCACAATGAAGTTTTCATGCTAGCTTTTTGTTGTAAATATTGTATCCTTTGATGTTCTTTTCCTTGTTTCCCTTTGATATATCTCATCTACTTTGAAACCCTTCTTCCTTGATGTTACACATCAATCCACCCACACACCTCTCCAAAACCTCTCCAAATCTATGGATATTACTCATTTATAATCTAAAAATACAATCTATCAGCATTATATGACTTATATTTGGTATGTCCGTCCAAAAGCCTCTCATTCAGAATCCACTCTTGAAATGAGGTATCTATGTTGATTTCAAACCTTATGAACATCCAGATGCTTGGGGAGACATTTTCTCAATCTTTTGGTTGTTAGTCCTGGGTTACAAGTTATATCTTTCCATTTCAATGTCTGTTGATATCGATACCAGAGTGCATTTCCAACCTGTAAAGGTGCACAACCAAGCTAGCAAAACCACAGTGTTCTATTTTGTTGTCTCTGGTGTAGTTAACCCATATGTTCAGTTTGGCCTTAGTTAATCTTCCACTTTGGCCTTAATGATGCAATCTAACAGTAAGTTGTGTGCTGTGTTGCAGGAACTTGCGGAGATGATCTTCCAGTCTGCTTTGTAGAGATGCAGCATAGGTAGCCAGTTTTTCTTCTTTTATTAGAAATAATACATTGTAATATTTTCCAATGACCTTAGTTTTTGTTTTTTGAATACATACAAGTAACCGGTTGATGTAGATCCTTATAACCTTTTAGAGTTGCAGTTTTCTTATATTAGGATGGTAAACATAAATTATATAATGCTCATCTAACATGGGCCATTACAAAATTTTGAGTCATTAATTAGCATGGTACAACATTGACATTGAGCTGTGGAACATGATATGAGTCATTTGCTGTTAAGAGAAATTTTTCATGTAACAGGTGTATACAAAACTCCTCTTACAATAAGTGGCCAATGTGATTAGTCATAATATCTCCTTATGGGCTAATCACATGAATTAGTTGTTCTGAGAAGAGTGCCTTATATACCTATCACATGTAATAATTTTTCTGTTGTTGAGAGTTTTCCTTTCCTACTTGAACAATATGAAGTGCACCACATGAAGCATGATTTGCCCTGAACTATCTGGACAGCCTCTGCAGTTTGATTATCTTGGCATATATCTAAAGCCCCTAAAAGAGAAGTCTTGGTGATTAGCTAGTTTAGGGAAAGTAATGTTACTGGCAACAAATTAAATTCTGAAATTTTGATTTCTAATTTTGTTGTGTTTTATTTTAATCAATTATGAGATTCATTTATTTGTAGCTGTTAAGATATCTATATCATCATGTCACTAGTCTCATCATTTGACAATTTAAATTTAAGAACTTTTATTGTCTCTAGCTTTATTTATTTGAGGATCCAAAATTTCCAAACTCCTATCTAGTAGCTATGGATGGGCAGAAGATTACTGGAAGCACTGAACTCGTATGATTTCTATGCCCAAGATTTCTTATGATGAACATGAGCCCAGTTTAAAAGCGAGTCTGACAAATTTTATCTTTTAGTTAAACAAGGGACTTTAGCAAGATGGAGTTGTAAACACTATCTTGACTCCAAATCTCACGTCAAAGTTCTTTGAGTTAAATATCAAAATGGTCCACGAATTTTACTGTGATTTTCAATTTAATCTAATAATTATAAAAAATATTGGTTCACGAATTTATCATATTATACTAAAACAGTACAAACGTTAACTTCCATCTAAAAATTAACGGAACTAGTTATGTGCACAACATGTGACTACATTTTTAAGGGCATTTCAGTCCATTCATCACATTTTAGCTTAATTTTTTTTATGAAAGTTAACGTTTGTACTGTTTTGGTATAACTTGAGAAATTTGTGGACCAAATTGACACTTTTATAGTTAATTGACCAAATTGAGAATTACAATAAAATTCATGGACCATTTTTGTATTTAGGCTTAATTATCGATTTACCACTTAAAATTGTAACTCATTCTTACTTTATCAACTAAAAGTTTTTTTGTCCCAGATTACCACCTGTAACTTACATCCGTGTCCCATTTTACCTTGTTCCGTCAACAATTCCGTTAATGCTGATGTGGCGCGCTGGATGTGCGCCACGTGTCACATCTTTTTTGTATTTTTTGATTTTTTTGATTTTTCTATTTTTATAAACTTTGAAAAATTAATTAAAAATAGCTCCGAACTTAGAAAAATATACGGAAAATTCCTACCGACTTGTCTTAACTAGTACTAATTTACTATGGGGTCAAAATGCCAATTTTTCCTCTAAAAATTTCCAAAAAATTTGGAAAGTCCAAATTTATTTCTAGAAAATTAAAATACTCTAGACTCTTTGGAAATTCATAGAATAATCTCCCGAACTCCAAAAAATATGAGGTCTGCACCGTTAGTCTTCTAAAAACTAACAATACCTTTCTCGTGAACACTTGCTACCCAAAAGACCTCTCGGTCTTAGAGAAAAATAAAATTCCCTATAAAATAAATTCTAGAAAAATTCTAGAATTTCTGTAAAGTCTCGAAATAATTCTCTAAAACAAGCTTTTGGTAATTTTTCAAAATATTTTTGGGAATTTGTCCAAGAGTTTATGAAAATTCTAGAATTTTTTCTAGAATTTATTTAATAGAGGAAAATTTATTTTAATTTTTTAGAAATAAATTTGGACTTTCTAATTTTTTTGAAAATTTTTAGAGAGAAAATTGGTAATTTAACCTTATAGTAAATTAGTGCTAGTCAAGACGAGTCCGTAGGAATTTTTCGTGTATTTTTCTGAGTTCGGAGCTATTTTTAATTAATTTTCAAAGTTTATAAAAAAAAATAAAAAAATGCGAAAAAAAAAGATGTGACATGTGGCGCACATCTAGCGCGCCACGTCAGCATTAACGGCCAGATCGTCAGCATTAACGGAATTGTTGACGGAACAAGGTAAAATGGGACACAGATGTAAGTTACAGGTGGTAATCTGGGACAAAAAAACTTTCAGGTGGTAAAGTGGGAATGAGTTACAATTTTGGGTGGTAAATCGATAATTAAGCCTTGTATTTAACCCAAATTCTTTTATCCAAACACACCCTAATGCAAACTTGGGACCTCGAACTCAGGACACGGACTTATATTCGGATTCGTGACCTAAACCCAGACCCCGGACCTAAGACCGGGACTTCAGTGTCTAGTGTCCG
Organism: Dryas octopetala; assembly: GCF_963921425.1. Classification (NCBI taxonomy): domain Eukaryota; kingdom Viridiplantae; phylum Streptophyta; class Magnoliopsida; order Rosales; family Rosaceae; genus Dryas; species Dryas octopetala. The sequence goes on along the minus strand of NC_141367.1, from coordinate 16,202,217 downwards.
GTCCTCCAATTAGAAATATAAAAAAAAAAATAAAAAATTACAAATCCTACAATTAAATCCCATCAACTAAATAGCTTAACTAAATAAATCATTTTGTGAATCCCATCACTTTAAAGGTTTATAAAATTTGAAGGTTCTTCCTACAAACACACTGATGAGCAACGTCTTTGCTTCTCAACCACTCAATTGGAACTTGGATTATCGCTTTATTTATTCCCATCCATACCTCAAAACCCACAAAATGAGTAGCCATCTGAAGAAGCAGAGCAAGATTAGAAAGAAAAAAGGAGAAAAACAAAAACAAAAAAAGATGAAGCAGTTAAACCTACCACTTCTTCTTCAACTATGCTTAGCAACCTCTCTAACCCTACAGCTAGCGACTACCTCAAGCTTATCCCCAACACCCTCACCATGGCCAGAGCAATTCCATGCCCTTCTATACATGAACTTGACCTCAACACACCTCCAGCTCAGCGACCTATGGTACGACTGGCCTAGAGGGCGCAATGTGAACATATTTCAGAAGCAGCTAGGTGAGGTTTTGTATGATGTGGAGTGGAACAACGGCACGTCGTTTTACTACACCATAGGTGATGGAGGAGGATGCGAGGTTACAGAGTTTGAAGTGGGTATTCCAAGGCCTAATTTTCTTGATGGAGCAGACTACCTTGGGACTCAAGTCACTGATGGGTTTCTTTGCAATGTGTGGGAGAAGGTGGATTTCATTTGGTACTATGAGGATGTTCACACTAAGAGGCCAGTTCGTTGGGATTTCTATGATGGTATGTCATATATATTCATCTAAATTGCTTGCAATTCATAATGTTTTATAACTTTATATACTTTCACCCATATGCACTTTGTTGGTGTTCATTAATGTTCAAGTTATTTTCTCTATCTTTATCAGTGACAAAACTTTGTTTGTCAATATGTTTGTGTCCTAGTAACTGCTCAAATGAACCCACAATTAGATCAATATTATTTCTTCTTTTTATCTATAGAAATATGTTCCAATGTCAAACAGTCTAACAAAAATGATTAATCCAATTGATGGGAAACTTCATAAAATGGTGCACTTTAATGGGGGATTTACAATTTTGACCCCTGTTTTGAAAAATTCATGATTTTGACTCTTAGGCCAGTTCGACTTTAATTGCGACTGTCTCAACTCTAAACTTGTATATAACAATTATATAAATCCAGAGGACTGTTTTTTCAACACCTAGTAGATTTGTCATTGAAGAATTTAGTAATTTAATTTGCCGGTTCTTTACAAGAAAATGTTACCCTTTATCTTTATCAGTTTTTATGGTTAATGTAAGAATGTAGGGGATGCAATAATTGAACAGGTTGCGGTTCACCTGTTAGAAAAGATATAGTGACCTGAGAGTGTGATAATTTTGCAGGAATATCTAGTCACGTGATGACATTTGAGGTTGGAGAAGTTTTGCCAGATTCAGTTACTCAAGCACCTGCATATTGCTTCAACCAAAACAGAGATGCATAACTTTTAGACTGTAAATTGTCATATGTATATATATCTGCTTAACCATATAAAGTTTCACTCTTTGCAGTTAGTCAGTATTATCTTATTATGAAATATGTTCATTGTATAGACTAGACAACCAGAAGGAGAATAATTTTGGTCAAATTACATTATGGTTGCTCTAGGTTGGGCCAAGTTTAATTAAGGTTCTTATTGTTTCATTGTTTCAATTATGAGACTAAGTTAAAGTTGAAGTTGAAGTTGTCCACCAACTTAAAAAGGACTTGCATCAAGATATGAGACTAAGTTGGCCCAATTCAAATTCTCTTCTCCTTTGCTTGCATCAGTACCTATTCACCTTTTATATCATGGTCTGACTCTATCTTGGCGTAGGGGTTATAGACATGCGTTGATTGAAATGCATTCCAGTTGTGCTATTTCTCTTGTTCTGCAGAATGGGAGTTTGACTCATCCCCTTGGCTCTCTCATTGCTGCTTGCCAGTGCTTACTTAAGAGGAACTGGGATTGCAAGTTGTCCCACATCTTCAGAGAGAAGAATCTGGTTGCTGACCACTTAGCTGGTCTTGGACATTCGTTGGATTTAGGCTTGTTGAATTGGAGGTTCCTCCTCTTGGTTGTGTTCCTCTTTTAGCTGATGATTGTATGGGCCTTCCTAGGGCTCGTTTAGTGGCTTCTTAGTCTGTTCTTTGGGGCTTTGGCCCTCCAGTTCACCAAAAAAAAAAAAAAATAAGTACCTGTTCACCTTTAAGCACTATCTTGGACCATTTTAAAGCCAGTTAATTACTTCAATCATGTCTCTTTGCTAGTTTTAATTACAACCAGTAGATCAGCTACTGATAAGCTGAGGCTCGCAGTCCCTTGACTAAGCTTCAGAGTTCAGGTCCAATCAGATCAGCAAGATCAACATCTCTACCTTTTTTTTTCTTGGTCAGAAGCAACATCTCTATCTGTGCCTAAAGGGCAGGAAGACTCTGCTTAACGTATTCATGGTGTCTTGGTCAATGGGAAACCCGGGGAGTGGAGTTGGACACGGCATAGGTTCATTCCAAGAAGGGGGAGCCCCCATTATACACGAAACAAGTCCTTTGCATGACTTTTAATTGGTTTGGTTGCATATTGAAACTTCAAACTGTTGACCTTATTCATTCATATTGAATAAGTGTGTGACCAGTCTAGTGATATTTCTCTATTTTTCTTCCTGATGTTAAAAGAAGTTTCAAGTTTTGGCTTAAATAGTGTTGTTGGGTTTTCACTTTTTTTTTTTTTTTTTTTGAGATAAATGTTTTGGCTTTGTAGAATGTGGATTTTGTTAATCGGTCTTATTTATCAGACCAAAAAAAATAAAAAAATCATGCTCTTATTTATATGCATTTATGCCAATATGTCCCCTGATTATTAAGTACCAAACTGCATGGCTAAATGTAAACTTCACCGACAGGGTTGTATGAGGTTTTACTCTTTTCCAAGGATGATACTGAACTCTGAAGTATTGGTTTGAACATTTTTTATTATTATCAGAAATTTTTGCTCTCTGCAAGTTGTCCCATTTTTCCCAAATGCAAAGGAGGTTCCCTCATAATTGTGGCTTACTTTTCTCTCATATATATACACATTATTATATATAATAGAATCTTTCTATTTGGTACTGAAATTTCCACACTTCTCACTGTGAGAGTTACAGATTGACAAATGAAAAAGAAAAACAGAGATGACATTTGTTACGTAAGGATAGGATCATATATGTACAATTTCCTGGCAAGAGGGAACCAGGGAAACTTATTTTTAAAAGAGAAAAAAGAAGAAGAAAATGAAACGACAATCAATTTAAAACCAGAGTCGTGGGTTTAAAAAGCCGCCCCAAGGACTCATCCACATCATATAAACATAACACTTCAAGAGTGAATCTGCATAGTGGTTTTAAATATCAGAGGTTTCAATGAGAACTCCACTGTTTTCATGGCTTTTCTTAATACCCATTTACTTTGTTTCACTGAGCGGCCATACATTTGTGGTCTCTAGCCAATGCTCCGGCGATGATGAGCAACTTTTGTTGCTCCATTTGAAGAACAGCCTTGAATTTGACCTTGCATCATCCACAAAACTTGTGAAGTGGAATCAAGACTCAGATTACTGTTCTTGGGAAGGTGTATCCTGCAAAGAGGGTTGTGTTACCCATCTCGACTTAAGCAGCGAATCAATTTCCGGTGGACTTGATAATTCAAGTACTCTTTTCAGTCTGCAGTACTTGGAGAACCTGAATCTGGCTTATAATAGATTCAACTATAGTTTGAGTAGTTTGAATTTGTCACATGCTGGCTTCGCAGGGCAGATTCCAATTGAGATTTCCCACTTGACAAGGTTGGTAATTCTTGACTTCTCTACCTCTTACTTTGATGAACTTCCTTCACTGACCCTTCACATTGATGAACTTCCTTCACTGAAACTTGAGAATCCAAATTTGAGTTTGCTGATTGGGAACCTTTCGGAGCTTATTGAGCTTCGTCTTGATCTCGTAAACATATCAGCACAGAGAAATGATTGGTGCCAAGCCATATCAGCTTCACTGCCAAACCTGAGGGTGTTGAGCTTGTCCAGTTGTGCTCTTTCAGGCCCTATCCATTCTTCCTTACTGAATCTTCATTCACTCTCTGTTATTCATATAGAAAATAATAATTTGTTTACTCCAGTTCCAGAATTCTTTTCAAATTTCAAAAACTTGACTTCCTTGCGCCTCGGTAATTCTGGGTTATATGGTACTTTTCCCAAGAAAATCTTCCAGGTACCTACACTCCAGACTATTTACTTACAGGATAATCCACAGCTTCAAGGTTCCTTACCAGACTTTCCGAAGAATGGATCTCTTCGATCTCTGGTTCTAAGTGGTTCAAAATTTTCAGGGTTATTTCCGAATTCTATTGGCGACCTCAAAATGCTGTCCACAATAGATATTTCAAGTTGCAATTTCAGTGGATCAATCCCAAGATCAATGGCAAACCTTACCCAGTTGGTTTATTTGGATATGTCATGGAACAGGTTTACTGGTCCGATTCCATTGTTCAGTATGGCCAAGAATCTGAATCTAATAGATCTTTCCTTCAACCATCTAACAGGTCAGATTAATTCCACTCAATTAGAAAACCTTACCAATATGGTGACCCTTGACTTGAGTAGCAACAATCTGGAAGGGCCAATACCCACATCTATCTTCAATCTCCGAGGGCTAAAGATTCTTTTCCTTTCTTCAAACAACTTCAGTGGCCCGTTTTTGCTTAATGATCTTCAACAGCTAAGAAATCTTTCGAAACTTGATCTTTCACACAACAGCTTGTCGATTTGTTACGATGATACCAATTCCTCATATCCTTCCTTTCCTCAACTTACCACATTACTATTGGCTTCTGGAAAGTTGAGAACATTCCCTGATTTCTTGAGAAATCAATCTGCATTAGTCTCTCTGGACCTTTCGGAAAATCAGATTCATGGCAAGATACCCAACTGGATTTGGAGGTTCAGTATTCTTTATCAGTTAAATCTTTCTTGTAACTACCTGGATACTCTGGAAGGTCCAATGCTCAATCTTACTTCTCCTATATATGTGCTTGACCTTCACTCCAACCAGCTTCAGGGAGAAATCCCAGTTTTGCCAGGACTTCCTTCATATATAGATTACTCGAGGAATAATTTCAGCTCTAGCATACCAACAGACATTTCCCTTACTAGGACATTTTTCTTCTCTCTTTCAAGCAATAACTTACAGGGGATGATTCCAGAATCAATATGTAATGCGCCACTTATTGAAGTTCTTGATCTATCCAATAATCATTTTAGTGGCATGATTCCCCAATGCTTGGTTGGAATGAGCGACAAACTTGCAGTACTTAATTTGGGGAGAAACAACCTTACAGGAAGCATATCTGACAAATTTCTTGGAAATTGTAGTTTGAAAACTCTAGACCTCAATCAAAATCACATAGAAGGTCAATTTCCAGAGTCCATTGGCCAGTGCACAATGTTAGAGGTTTTAAACCTTGGAAACAATCAGATCACAGGTACCTTCCCAAGTCTGCTGCAGAATATACCCACCTTGCGTGTCCTTGTTTTGCGATCCAACAAATTTTACGGGCGCATTGGATGTCACAAGACCTCTGGCACTTGGCCAATGCTTCAAATTATTGACCTAGCTCACAACAATTTTGGTGGTGAAATACCAGGAAGATGCTTGAGAGCTTGGCAGGCAATGAGGGCTGATGAAGGTGATGCTGTGCCAGTCCTCAATCACCTTAGATTTGAAGTCCCAACATCCTTGCAGGTATATTATGAGGATACAATCACTGTTACCAGCAAAGGTCTAGAGATGGAGCTGGTAAAAATTCTAACCATCTTCACCTCAATTGACTTGTCGAGTAACAAATTCAATGGATCAGTACCTAAGGAAATGGGACAACTCAAAGCACTCTATGTCCTCAACTTGTCAAGTAATGACCTCAATGGTGAAATCCCATCATCATTCGGTAACTTACAACATGTTGAGTCCCTAGACCTCTCAAATAACAGCCTGAGCGGACAAATTCCACAACAGCTTGCAGAACTTACTTTCCTTTCATTCTTGAATCTCTCCAATAATCAACTGGTCGGAAGAATTCCAACTGGTACTCAGTTTTCAACATTTCCAGCAACTTCCTTCATAGGTAATAAAGGATTATGGGGGCCTCCTTTGACGGTGGATAACGAAACAGGGTCAATGTCACCACCAACAGGAAGCCATCCAAATTCTGGACATCATGAGAATATTGATTGGGATTTTGTGACTGCTGAAATTGGATTCATTGTTGGCTTTGGAAGTGTCATTGGGTCACTTATGTTTTGCAAGAGATGGAGGGACTGGTATTACAACTCTGTGGAGATCCACATCATTCTTAAGATATTCCCTCATCTGGGTAAAAGAAGTGGTGATCAAGGAAGACATGTTTACAGGAATCGAAGGTGGAGACATTGAACTGATTCTGAAAAGTTATCGGTTTCAATTAGCAAATAATAAATGTCTCATCAAATGAAGATGCCAGTCTTGTTCAAGTTATGATATTAATAAGATATATCAATGATGAAGTTTTCTAATACATAAATCTGTGGCTACTTGTTCAATATATATGCATTTCCCCTAATCACTGACTCACGGTAGAATATGGTCATGAAACATTTTTGAAAATTTTAATGAATTTCGATCTTCCTAAAAAAAAAAAACAGGGTTTGTAATTATTATTTTCTATATAGTATATATATAACTGAATTCCCAGTTCTTCTTGCATCATTGCACCTTATGTAGAATTTGCTTTTTATTATTTATTTTTGTACAGACACGTAGAATTTAATTGCTAGCATCAAACTAGTTTCACCATGAAATAAAAGAGCAAATTAACTGACAAACCTTGAAAATTATATTTGGGAAACGGGATGTCAACTCCAAAAGGTGAGTATTACCACCATAGATTTCCCAAGCTGCAATATACATTGATGTGATGGCGGATAATTAACAAGAGCTCGAAGAAATATACTTACATTCTCCTGGGAGTTAAATGGTCATCATTTGATAAGTGTTTGTTGAAATGTATATTTTTCGTCTATGTATTTAATTAAAATTAAATATTTTAATGTTTTTTTATTTGTCTAATTTTTTGCAAACTTATTTTTTAGATGCATAATTAGTAAACCTAAAGAAAAAAATAAATTAATTTTAGCATAGTACAGCTCCACTATTGACAAGAACCACATATTACAGAGAAGAAATTGTTACTTAATTGAGATTCAATGGCGATGTTTTCTTCAAAGTATTGCTTTTTAATTTTATAAATGCAAAAAAATTGGGGTCTCCTTAATGTGAGCCGGGACATCGCCTTCCTTCCCTTTGTGAGTATTGAATAATAAAAAATTATAATATGGACCTACTTAATTAATCGTGTCAAATGAATTGACACTAATTTTATACGTGAACAATTTAACTTTTTAACTTTAAATTTAAGACTAAAGGCCTGTTTGACAGTGTTTTTTGGAAACGCTTTTACTTAGTAATGCTTTTACTTGAAGCACTTTTGCTAAGAAGCACAAACATATTTTTACAAAAATTCTAAGTGGTTCATGCAAAAGTACTTGGAAGTGCTTTATGAAAAAAGCACTTGACATGTGCTTCTCAAAAAATTCCTTAAAAGCACTTTTATATTCCAAAAACACTTTCATTTATTTTTGCCAAACACTACCAAAAATGCTTATACTAATTTGAAAACACTTTTGGTAATTTTAAAAACAGTATCAAACGGAACCTAAGATTACTAGCTTACATTTGGGCATCCATATGGAGAATAGCTAGTCGTAGATATTTTGCACATATACTTTCGGTCCCACTAGCATAATGAATGAGTATGAACTAGACATCAAGTAGTTAAGGATGCAATTTGGTTTAGGTTAATTCCAACTCAACCAAGCTTTCGAGCATAAATTGACAAGTTTAAAAAAACTCAAGCCCAATCCAAACTTAAATTCAACTACCACAAATTTGGGTTCGGTTGAGACTGTGCATACCCAAATCCAACTTGAACCCGAGTTCAAATTGTAACCGTAATTTTATATACATTATATAATACATATTTATTATCATAATTATATATCTTATTTAATATATTATTTAGTCAAATATATTAAAGTAAATAGAAAATTAGGATTAAATACTAAATCTCAATAATTTTTTGATACAACATGAAGACTATATAATATTTCAATTGAACTACTAAACTTAAATGTAGTTTTTTAGATTATGTCACAAATATGTTGGCCCCTTTGATTTGAGCCTTTTTCATTGGACATTTTTGTCCTTTAGCCTATATATGATGGGTGTTAATTAAAATTTATAAGGTTTTGACAAAATTACCCTTGAGGCTTTTATATTATTTTGAAAATTTGTTAGTGTAGTCTCAACTTCACATTTAGTTGTGACTGTACGATACTCACAACTTCAATTTAGTTGTGACTGAACGACAATCACATCTAAGTTGTGAGACAGTCACAATTAAATTGTAACTTAATTGAATTTTTTTTAGAGAAATTATACTACAATAAGTATAAATAGAGGTCAAAACAATACTTTTACTCAAAATAATACATAGTATAGTGGTGTGAGTTGTCTCTTTTAATTTACCAAGATAGTCACAGTTAAGTTGTGACTGGATTGATTTTTTTTTTAATACAATATAGTATAAATTAATGTAATATTTGTGATGTAATATTTTTTTTATTTTTTTATTGTAGTGGCATGTGTTGTAATATTTGTAAATTCTAATACCTTTTACTTTATTATTTTGTTTGACTTTTCAATTAGTACCTAAATACCTAATGTAAAATGCTATTCAATTTTGGTATCTAAACTAAAAAGTTATTGAAATTTAGTAATTAAAATCAATGTACCTTAAAGTAAATTACTTTAAAATTTATTTTACAGTCTTTAATGATAAACAAACTTACTTAAAAAGTTACAATGATAAATAGGTCTGCTTTGTACAAATAAAAGCTCATGTTATGTTCGTTTTGTGTTTTTGGCACCGAGCGCTCGGTAAGGGGTTTTTTTTTTTAACTAGGCCACTATGTGACCGTGACAATTGATAACACTATAGCACAAATGTTTTTTTGCACAATTTAAATAGCTACTGTCACACAATGACAATCATTGTACTGCTTGATAGTGGCAATTGTCAAGCGCTCGGTGGATAGTACCGAGTGCTCGGCTCATTAAAGTGGACCGGACTGTGACCGTATTTTTACAAGTAGGCCGGCTGATCATGAGCCTTTTCGTTTTGGACTTTAAAAAAAACCCAATATATTAAAATATTTTGTTGTAAATTAGTTTGGACTTACGAATTAGGATTGAGGATTGTATTGCCACACAAGTTGAGCACAATTATTAATTAAGGCCGAAAGACATTTTTCATCCTTGTAGTTTGCCTTCACTTGCACTTTTATTCCCACACTTTTTTTTGGTGTCAGTTTCATACATGTAGTTCAGTGTTCACTTTCATTTTTTAACTATAGTCCAATATTAAATGGATTCAATCCCATTTAATTTTTTCCATGCGAGCATTTGAGGTGAGAATATCAATGTTATTTCAACCATCAAATAATTCACCTACACTAATTATGAGAATCCGGAATATCTAAAATATGCCGTCGCATGAGGGTGCGTGCAAAAAAATAGATGAAATGTCTCATACTTAACGTTTTGGGGTGGTTGTTAGAGATTGTGGTGGTAAGTTGATTGGTGGCTCTGCAAGATTCTGTCTTGCTTCTTCTCCAGTGTTGGTGGAAGCCATGGCTGTTGCTAATGGGGTTCAATATGCGAAAGAGAAGGGCTTTTCTCATGTTATTATTGAGTCAGACTCAAAATTGGTGGTGGATAGCCTTAATCAACCTTTTGCTCCAACCCCATGGGAAATCCTCCCTCTCATCCATGAGATTAGCCGTATGTTGTTATCTCTCTGTATTGTTTCTTGCTTTTAATGAAATTTCAAAGTGGTAAAAAAAGAAAAAGAGAAAGGTTTTGGACCAAAACTGTAAAACAGAAACAAACTACAATTATGAATAATAAAAAAAAAAGTACCACGAGACTCTGAGAGCCTCAACTGAGGCAAATTACAAGGATGAAAAATATCTTTCGGTCATTAATTAATTTAAAAGATTAATGTCATTTTGGTTTTAAATTATTACACTCGTATCAGTTTACTTATAGATTTTTAATTTAAAAAATTAAGAACTTTGATTTTTTTCAATTTTGTAAATTAAAAATATTCCGTCAATTTATATATTTTTTATTCAAATTTTTATTTGTATAGTACCATGTGCTAATCACGTGGAGTCCATTTGTAGGACAAAATGGTCCCTTTTATATTTAACCATTTTTTTTATTTTTTATTAAATTTTGATAAAAAATATATAAATTGACAGAATAATTTAATTAGCAAAATTAAAAAAATTAAAGGTCCTTAATTTTTTAAATTACAAACCTTGGACCAAAATGACGTTAAACAACTTTGAGCTCCTCAGCCCAAAATTCTTTGGTTTAGAATTGGGTTTAGTAATTCTTAACCCGACCCGAACGCGAATCTGAATGGTGAAGTACCGGACTTTTTTTTTTTTTGTTAAAAGTACCGGACAAAATTCTTCTTGAAACTGCGTTGCTCCAGTTCTTATGATTCTTACGATGATTCCCAATTTGGCTTCGTTTCTCAGAGAAAATTGAAGAGCGAGAAAAAACCTACACTTATCTCCAAACAACACTACTTCCTCAAATTCTCAGCAATCCTCTCAAGCAGGCCCTCTCTCCTTTTCCCCAGGCACGCAAATCTCATTTCTCTCTCTCTCTCTCTCTCTCTCTCTCTCTCTCTCTCTCTCTCTCTCTCTCTCTCTCTCTCTCTCGTTCTCTACACGATCACATTTTTCACACACTCTGTGCTGGTTTTGCAGGGAGGTACAGGGTTCTGCGTTCAAGATCCGATCTCAGGCCCCTCAAAGACTCAAACCCATTTGATCTCTGAGCTCATTCATGCGCTGAGCAAAACCACACACACAAACATGGGCATTTTGTTCACTAAAATGTTCTCTTCCCTGTTTGGCAACAAGGAAGCTCGGATCCTCGTCCTTGGATTGGACAATGCTGGGAAAACTACTATTCTCTGTACGATTTCGATCTTTCTACGCCTACCCTTTTTGTATATGCCGATTCTATGAAGTGGGTCTGTGTCAATTTTCAATTTTGGGTACTTGTTGACTTGGTTTGGGTTTTCTGCAGATCGGCTTCAGATGGGGGAAGTTGTCTCCACGATCCCAAGTTGGTATTCGTTTTCATTTCCTTGATTTTGATAGTTCTTGGGATTTTGAGCATTTGGTTTACTTATTGTTTGGCTTCTCAGAAATTTTCAGAAGATGATGAAAATTTGGATGTTTCACAGTTCTAGTTGTTTTTAAAAGTCTCTGAACTAAGTAAATGGTAGCCGGGTTCGTGCAGCATATTGTGTTCTTCTAATTAGAAATTAAAATTTTTTGCTGACTCAGTTCTTTGACTTGGATGCAGCTATTGGATTTAATGTTGAGACAGTGCAGTATAACAACATCAAATTTCAAGTCTGGGATCTGGGTATGGCAATATATTCTCTATTTGTATCTCAGTTGGAATTACATGACAAAGGTTACTTTGATATCATATAGCATGAGAACACTGACTTATACTAAGAATACACCTGAACTCAGAAGTTAGGTGTGCTTTGAATTTATTGATTTGAAATGATCAGTATGGATTTGAAGGGAAAATCTCTTGTTTCTTTGAAGCGAAAAATGTGAATAATTATCTAAATAATCTTCTTAGGTCTTCACTTTGTAATTACGATGTAAAAGTTGAATATACTTAGTGGACCAGGAATCATTAACAGGTTGGATTCGGTGCTGAATGTGAAATAGTTCAAATCTTATAGAATCCACTTCTGAACCTAGATTTCAGCACTCTTCCAAAATATATCCAAGTTCAGATATAAATAGCAATCTTAAAGTCAGATCCAGTTTATATCCAAATTCACTTTCTTATTACATGAAAAAAAACTTGACAATATAAGTGAGTAAAATTTTATAGTAATGCATAAGTATGTTGTGGCTGATAATTATTAATAAGTGGCACTATTACCACTCCAAAATGCTCAACCCCCCATCCTTTTCTTAAAAGTTTAATTACAATTTATCCTCGGGTTTCCATGACATCACCTCAGCCAAGGCATTGCCTATGGGGGTAGTGTTCCCATGGTTGGGGTTCTGGCGGACATGGTCACTACTGTTCAAAACCAAAAAAAAAAAACATAATACTATGTAGGTTTAGGGTTTATGGGTATTTTGGGAACATTGGTGGGTGTGTTAGTAAAATCGATTTTTAATATAACTTTGTTGGGGGTGGGGTGGGGTGGGGGGGAGCAGGTGGTTGTGGGTGAGCAATTTGGGAGTGCGCCACTCATAATTAAATTCAAATGTTTATGGCATTGAATCTTCTTACATTCAAATTTGTTGAGTTTATTTTGGATCTCAAGAACCAGGTCCAAACCCAGAGCAGTTGGTTTTACTTTTAGCCAATGCGCTAATTCTTAGTCAGGTTTGATTTAGATTGGACTTCGGTTGATCCTATTCAAATGACTCAATGAGAAGTTGACTTCAATTTGTTGGAATCACATGAATTGAATGTACAATGTTGCTGATATGGTTTTGATGGTTATGGATATGACTTGTAACTATGTTAAAAAAAAGAAAAAAAAGAAAAGAAACTATTACCAGTCTACCAAGCTGATCAGGACAACCTTGAGTTTGACTCGTTGAACAACCAAGCTTTGAACTGATCATTGGATCCGGCTGTTTAAATAACTAAGTTTGGTCTTCCTGAATTCTTTTTGTTATGGATTGTGATAGATAATTTCTGAGGATGTAAAAGCCTGCTGTTGAGGAGAATTATTTTCTTTAGGGGTTTATTTGTTTAGTTTTAACTTTTAAGGTCTGGTACCTTATGGATTTTGTTGATTTTTCTTCCACTGCCTTTGCTCTTTCAGAAATAATTTAGGCTTCTTGAATTTATTGCACGTTGTCGTTAAATTTTCTGTAAATGAAGTAATCTGGTATGATCAATATCTTTTTGGCTATAAACCTTTGCCCTTACATGACCATTGGCACATTTGTAGTAATTTTTGGGGACCAATGATAACATATATTTCCCTGACTGAAGATCTAAAGCTTTCATGTCATGTGCCACTACTAATGTTGTTAATTTTTTAATTTTTTTAAAATTTTTAAATTGACCTCTTTCTTAAGTTGTTCCAGTTTCTTGATAAAAAGAGAGAAGTCATGTTATATATATTTTCTTTTTGGACGAGAAATTGGTATCTTGTTCTGATGAATTTTGTATTGTTTGTTGATACAGGTGGACAGACAAGTATCAGGTATTTTGTGACCACAAATGGTCTACCTTTATTTTTACTATTGTTAATTTGGCTGTATTTTATTTCCAAGAGAATTATAATTTATAAAATCGTGTGATGTTCCGATGTGGGACATGAATCTTGATTAAAAAATAGAAGGACAATATCATAAATGGATTATGCACAGATAAATTACATTAATAGGATCTATTTTTTCAATTTTTTGATTGAAGTTTCATGGTACAAAATGTTGCTGTGTTTTATGGTAACCATTTGATCTGCATTTATTGTGTGGTTTCTCATGTATATCAATTTGGTTGTTCTGTATGCCTGAATTTTTGTGTAAATCTGTGTTTTCATCTTGTTAGAAAGGGTTAGATACACAAATGCTCCCTGACATTTTACTAGTTTATCATTTGGTGCCTGAACTTTAAAACTTCCCAATCGAGTCCTTTAATTTTGATTTGTGTGTTTGGTAAGGTCAAAATGGAACATCTATTTATAAATTTAATGGAACCAGGGCAGCTTTTTCCATTCAGGTGCTACCCACTCCTCAAATACTTCTTATAACCAAAAGAAAAAAAAAAAAAAAAAAACCCAAGAATAGATTTCACTCCTAAACTTTACACCCTAAAGCCTAAACCCTTACTTTTCCACTGTTCCATCTTTTTTTTTTTTTCTCCGACTCCCATCTTTCTCTCTGCCAATACCAAAGAGTAAAGTGAACCATGTTGTTTAAGATACAAATAATTTTCCCAACATAGTTGTCTCTAGAAACTAGGAATCTAGAAGTTGAGCAGTTGAATGGATGAAATTTCCCTTGCTCATCAAGTTTTTAAATAGATGTTTCATTTTGCCCCTACTAAACACCTGAATCAAAATTTGAGGACTCTAGTGGGAAATTCTAAAGTTCAGGGACCAAAATGGGAAACTGGTTAAAATTCAGGGAGCATTAGTGTATATAATCCTATTAGAAATGCTCGATACATTTACATTTTCATTACATTCAGTATGCAATTTGTGCACATTTCGATTGATTTTGTTAGTTTCTAAGCAAATCCAGGGTTCATATATTGTTTTCAAGCAAATTTAATCTAATGTAAGAGTGCTTTATTGTCAACCAGACATTTCTGTAAACATTAGATTATGAAAATTATGTAATTGTCCTTGTACAGTAGGGTTTGGAAATGAGATAATCTAATTGTCCTTGTCCTTATGACAAGAGATAATAAACTTCTTAGTATGACCTGAGCATGCTATAATGTGGTACTAAATCTTGGTGTCAAATTTTGAGGTATGCGTTTGTTGGGTCACTTTGCATTGCTTTTGTATTGTTTCTCTGATTGATTCTTAAATAAACCATAAGCTCACCAGCTGCTTATATGGTTTTGTGCCGCAGGCCATATTGGAGATGTTATTTTCCAAATACTCAGGCCATAATCTATGTTGTTGATTCTAGTGACACTGACAGGCTGGTAATAGCTAAAGATGAGTTTCATGCAATCTTGGAGGTAACTGATCATTGGCGTACATTTGCATTTTTAAAGTAATTATTGGAAAAGTTGGTGGGAAATGTGGGTGCTTCTATTATTGGCCTTGCCTGTGTCCTGTATTCTTGTGTTGGATCTAGGTTGCTGTAATTGTTATAATTGCTCTGTGGCTGTATATGTGAAATATGAGGAAATCAAATTGATGTAATCAGTAATTAGGGGATATAAATGTTTTATTTGGAGCTTCTGCGTATCTTAATAATAAAATGGTGATTATTTGTAATACAAGATGCTGCTAGTGACATCAAATTAGTTGGTCTTGAAGACTTCTTGCCACAGTCCATTGTCTTTATGTTTAAAGCACTTTGTTCTGGAAAAGGTGGCGTTCTTTTTGTTCTTTTGCTTTTCATATCAAATGAATCACTGGTTCCTATGCTTTCCCTTAATTTTCTGTACTTATTGATTATACTTGTTATCTATGCATGCTTGCGCATTTAATTAGCCATCTTGCTGCTTTTGAGCCCTTTGGCAGGAAGAAGAATTGAAAGGTTCCATCGTCCTCATTTTTGCTAACAAGCAGGTTTGTGCTATTGCCTTTTTTTAAAACTATGGTTTTGCATGGTTAGGAAAAATATTCTTGTTTAATCATCAGAATAAATGTATGCATTAGCTGACCACACTCTTAAGACTTAAGAGCCTTTGTTATAAAATATTTAAGGGACATCCTGTGGTCAAGGAGTTCATATTCTTCTATTACAGCTTCATGTTCTTATAATGTCTTACAAGTAAAATTGTTTTCAAGTTTTCTTATAATATTTGTAATTATTTAAATATTTTCTTTTGGTTTATATAGGATCTTCCTGGTGCAATTGATGATGCTGCAATAACTGAGGCTTTAGAGTTGCACAAAATAAAAAACCGCCAGTGGTCTATTTTTAAAACTTCTGCTATAAAAGGGGAAGGTCTATTTGAAGGCTTAGACTGGTAAGGATTATTAATCCTCAAGTTTTCTGTAGATCCAGTTAGTAAAAGAATATTCTGTTTCAATTGTATAATTTCCAGTATAATTAAAGTTTGACAGTAGTTACATTTCTAGTATAGTTATATATTAGATAATATTCTTGTCAGACAGTCTGGCAACAATGTTATGTTGCAAGATTGTGGATCTAGACCACAAATTCAGTCAAGAATCCACCCAATCAATGATCCAGATTCGCGGTCCCAACATAACACTGTCTTGCTAGAGAACATTTCCGTATATATATATATATATATAGGAAAAATTTCAAGTGCGGACGTTCACACCGTGCGAATGTCTCACACACGCCGATTGTTCGGTGCTGAATGATGGGTCGGTGTGAGATGTTTGCACATGCGAACGTCCGCACCTGAATCGGACTGATATATATATATATATATATATATATATTCATGTATCCTACTTTAATCGAACAGATAAAAAGTTCCTACAGTGTTTAAAACAATAAGAGGCTCATCTTTAACTGTTTTTGACTTTACAGTTAGTAGTGATGATAGAATTGTTTAGTCTTTGTTATATAAATATTTTCTTTTCCTGGGTTGGTTTTTCCTTTATTGGTTTCTAAGACCTATAAAATACTTGTTAATGTAGGTTGAGTAATACACTCAAGTCTGGAGGTGGCTAATTCATTGCTTTTGGAAATCGATAAAGCTTGCTTCTGCCTAGCCAAGTCAGGATTTGAGAGGAATGACTTTCCGATAAAAAATTTCATTCAATAGTGCCGTTATGTCAATTGACTTTCTCCGATTTTTTTTTTTTTCTGTATTTTGGAGTAAACCACTGACATACATGTACAATTTTTCATTATAGATATGAAGATTTGGCTCTTATTTTTGTAATTCTCATGTATTTTTTCTTTATTCTACTTTTTGTTTGCTTGTATTCTGCTCGGGGGTTCAATTTCCTTTACTCATATAATGTATTTTCTCCGACCTTGGACATGGAAGATGACCAGTTATGTTGGAAATTTATGTAGCAGGTGAACTTTTAGAGTTATTGTCACCATTATTTTCCCTATTTTCTTTGGGCTGTCATAGGGCAGACATCACATGTTACAAATTGTATGAATTAAGTGATCGATTGATATGATACCTTACGTTCAATTGGTTTGAGCTTGGAGCTTCTTGTTCAATCCTCACCATCCACCCCAAAAAAATGTGTTAACCCACAAAACCATGATCTTTCTTTAATGGTTGATGGCATAAGTTTCTTCAAAGAATAACTTATTTACATGTAGAAAACTGAACCTTTTAGATTATGTCCAAGGGTGTCCTATACTCAAGCTCGAGTGGATATGTGGGTATTTCAAGGTCGTGCCTTTAGATGTTGAGACTCACATTTGGATATGTGGGAATATTTGTTCTTTTCGTGTACACAACATGGTAGCTTTCTAATTTTTTTTTTTTGGTTGTTGATAAAAGTAGTTATCTAATTAGTTTATATAAATGGGTTTGTTGTAAGCTCCCTTAAAGGAGAGAAAAGCCGAGAAGGTAAATTTGTATGAGCTTATGGCGAATCTGAGTTTTAGCTTTAGTATACGAGTGTAGCCTCAATTCATTTCCAAGCTCTAAAGGAGCAAAACCATAGTTTTGAAATTTTTTTAATGTTTAACCAAACTACTTGTAGCAGATTTACCAATGATATGTAGACCTTATTTTCAATAGGAAAATAGATTGGTCACATCTTTATCTTACGTTGGTACCACATCATATAAAGATATAGGTTAATCGCATCTTTATTATATATTGACATGAGTGAGTCCAAGGAAAAATATCAGAATATGGATATCAATCTATATATTGATATTGATTTTCTTCATGTCCACAAGTAACATGTTCTCAACGTGGCCTTTTCTTTAATCAGTTGGTAGAATTAATTTTTTGGTGCTTCACATGCTGCTTCAATTTTCTCAACTAATATATACCTTAATGTTTTCTAATTTTTGACTGAGGTCCAAAAATATTGTTCAAATATTTTTAATTTAAAAAATGTCTAATGTTATCCTAAACTTAGTGATATTTAAATATTAATATTATCATAGTATTATCATAATATTATTCTAGTTTTATATTATCTTAATATTATCATCTTATCCTAAAATTATTGTGGGATTTAAATGCTATAAATCTAAGAAAAATGCATCGGCCCACAAAATAGAAAATAATCAAACAATGAAAAAAAGTTTTTATGGTACATTTCAATTGTATCAATCGATCGATGATTTGTCGGCGTTTATGTTATGGTTTAGTTCTTGGATTTTGGAAGAGCTTAACCATAACATAACGCCTTCACCAATCTCATTCTATACCCTAGTAGAGAATGCGGTGAAAAGATAAAGATTTACCGTCAAAACTCGGGGAAAGAAGCAGCATGGCCGAGCTATCGGTGGCGGAAACCGAGCGCTCGGATCAGGTGCGCATGTTTGTTGGTGCGCACCTGATTGAATCCGTATATATATATATATATATATATATATATATATATACCAACCCAGGTATTGATACAATTGAAATGTACGTACCTATATATACTTTTTTTCTTACTTGTTTGATTATTTTTCATTTTGTGGATTAATGCATTTTTTTAATATTTGTATAATTTAAACGGATATTATCTTTTATTATTTTAAATGATAAAACATAAAAACTAGATAATCTTGAATGTTTTAATTAAAAAATGTCTTAACGGATATTATCTTTCATAATTTTTAAAATTAAATCATATTAATTATCTTAATTTTAAGAGATAATATTAATTTTAAGAGATAATATTAGTCAAAATTCAAAAAATTCCATTTTTTGGACCTTAGCCTAAAAAAATGGATTTAAATACAAATCTAAATTTCTATATGGTTTTAGTCCGAATGACCTTCCAAAATTGGACCTACTTCAAATTAATTGTTAATTTTTCAAGTGAACATTTTTGTTGAGTAGGATTCACAACGAGTTAAGCTTATGTATTCATTGTCATCACCTTCTTCAGAAATCTTATTATTTATTTTAATTTTTGGGCCAAAGTGCATTTTGAGTCCCTGTACTTTAACGAAAATTCCCTTTGGTCCCATTATTTCAATTTTGGAAATTTCAGTCCCGTAATTTCATTACGTTTGCAATTGAGTCCAAATCGTTAATTAAGTTTAAATTGTTGACGGAAATATGATATAGCAAAGATATTTTGGACATTTTAAATAACCTATGAATGAAACTCATTTAAACGAGTGACGTTGCCCAATCACATTTTGGCACATGTCTTTTATTTATTTATTTATTCTTAATTATTTAAGTTTTTGTCTTTTCTTTCTTTCTTAATTATATTTTTTTTAACTTTTTAAATTATTATTTTTAGACCATATTAATCATGAAATGTCGAAAATGTCAAAAATGTCTAAAATGTCCATTCATATGCGCTTCCACATCATATTTCCGTCTAAAAAATAAACAGAATTAATAGTTTAGACCTAATTGCAAACGTAATGAAAGTACGTGACTGAAATTGCCAAAATTAAAAAAAAGGGGGACCAAAGTAAAAGTTTCGTGAAAGTACATGGACCAAAATTGTACTATGGCCTAATTTTTTTTTATCAATAAAGTGATTTTTTGATTGGGGAGACAAGAAGACTAACACAGTCATCAGTGTGAGAGATATAATATTGTCTAACTGCTTATGTCTTGGGTCTCTCTTCTCATAACAAATTAGTTTTGGGTTGGAATCAGAAGGTCTATAAAGACCTCAACTAAGACATGAAGCAATAGATATGTGCAGAAAAGTTCTCTGGTGCAGAACATAAGTTCTAGATTTGTATTTTGTATTCCACACCAAAGAAGTACTGGACTCAACAGAATTATAGAATATATATATTTATTAGGGACATTTTGGTATTATTGTGAGGAAAAATAGTTGTGACATAAAGTCAACTGTAAAGTAAAACAGTTAAGTGTTTGGTAAATTATATATGTTTTCAAAAGTGTTGTGAGTGTAAAAAACAGTATCAAAGTGTTTCGTAAATGTTAATGTAAAAGTAATGTGGCTGTGTATAATTACTAAAATGGACATGATACTGAAAGTGCCTTTCATTTATTTGTTTGGTAAAAATAAAATGTTTTTTTTTTAACTTGTTTTTGAAATTTTTGGCTACAAATTTGTATTAGCATTAATTTTTCTAACAACAACATTATTAAATAAGTATGCCTATTATTTTTTTTATGTATATTATAATTTTAATGGTACAAATAAAATATCATAATTAATTATCACAATATAAAATATAACTAACAATGAACATATTTTTAAATTTAAAATAAACAAATAAAAATTATAGACGTTTAAATAGGGATAAGAGGTGTGATTTTCAAAAATCAATGAGGGTATTATAGGTAAAAATAAAATATTAATTGTTGCTATAATTCACTGCAGTTTTCAAAAGCAGGTAGAAATCTGTTTTTTGTTTTTGCTGTAGGGAGTTGAGAATTGTGGGGAAAAATAATTTTTAGTTTTTTTACCAAACACCAAAACTGCTGTAAATAATTGAAAATTATTATGCACAACAATTTTTGAGTCCTCTACTGTAATTTTAAACAGAGCCTTAAGCCTATAAGGTTTTTCCCAAGGAGTTAAATTTCGATTTTTGAAGGTACCGAAATTTTATCACAAAACCATAAATATTTCGCGAGAATTTCGCCGAAATGTTTAAATTTCGCGAAATTTCGCTCAAAGAAATACAAACCCAACCCTTTTTCATGGAGTTTATAGATCTTCGTCTATCTTGGCATGATTGGGGAGGGAGGAGAGAGACGAGTGAGAAGAGAGAAGAAATGGGGAGGGAGAGGAGGAAGAGAGGGAAGATCTGGGAAGGATTGACGCAGAGATCCTTGCTGGCGGCAAACCCAGCCACCGGCGTGATTGGGGAGGGATGAGAGAGAAGAGATGGGGAGGGAGAGGAGGAAGAGAGGGAATATTTGGAAAGGATTGATGCAAAGAAGGGAGATAGAGGAGAGAGAATAGATATATCATATATGATATATCATATATGCAAGTTGCAACACAGTGGCTGAGAGAGAGAGAAATGAGAGGAAAGAAAAAAAAAAGGAAAGAAAAAAAAAAGAAAAAGAAAAAAAAAAAAAAGTGTAGGCAAGGAATGAAATTTCGACGAAATTTTCGTTTTTGGGGAGCCCTGAAATTTTATAACATACCCATTAATTTTCGATAATTTTTCGGCGAAATTTCGAAGCTGCCACACGTGATTTTTTATAAACTTTCGGCGAAATTTCACCTAAATTTCGAACCCATTCCGCCGCTAAAGTTTCTGGAATCGGACAGAGAAGGTCGCGGGTTTTCCAGCTTCAAAACTCCACCTTGCGTGGTTTTCGAGGCAAAGGGAGGCCATGGATCAACTCAGCTCGAAGAGAGGAACCCATTGAGCTCGGAGTTGGGTCGCGAAGCCGCTGGGATTAGGAGATCGCATGAGTAGACCTTCGGCTCTGCCTGGGTTAGGTTGGGGTCGGGAAAGGAAAGAAAGAGGAGGAGATGGCCGGTGGTCTCACCTACCATCGCCGCTGGACGGTGGCAGTTCGATTGGTGAGGAGGCGCGGTGAGGAAAGGGAGAGAGAGAGCTCGGGTCTGAAGGCTGAAGGTGAGTGAGTGAGGGACTGAGGGTACACACTTGTGAGGACTTTGAATAATTGCAAGATTGAAGAACACGTAAAAGAGGGCTTGTATTTGGACCATACACAACCACAAACTCATGTGTCTGCATCCTTAGCTAAGCTAGCTGGTCACTTTCAAGTCGTACGTGTCATTTTCATGTTGCCTTGCCGGTGATCAAATGTCAGGCTCATAATTCATGCCTAAGATTACTCACCACACCTAGCTAGCTAGTTTTTGTTTTTTGGGCCACGACCCAGCTAGCTAGTTTAAATTGTTTAATTAAACTTCTTTTCTTTAATTTCATATATTGATCATCTCCAAGCCAAAATTGCATGTGTGCCTGTGTGGAGTGTGCACTCTCTTCCCCAAACAAATAATAAAAAATCTGGATTAATAGTGTATCAGAAGGGGTTTAATTAATGATCACATCACCAACCCTTAATTTTACTGGCTAGTGTGTTAGAGATACTCAACAAATATTTGATATATATGTAATGGTAGTACAAAGTAGTTGACCTTTACGGCTTTACCATATATAGATAGGCTTTCTTTTTTGGGTTTTTTTTTAAAGCCCAATTATTAAATAACCCTGACTGTGCGGCCCAGTTGAAAAAATGCGGTACCAACGCGGCCCACTTTTAAAATGGCCCGGAAGACTCGCAACAAAAACCATTAAAAAGCAGCAAAATTACGGGCCCTGCCACCGGTTCCTTTAACTATCCGTTAATTGCCATAACTGCAATTAACCTCTTAAAACGTCTTTGAACTGTATTAGCAGATGATTATAATCAAAACAAAATCACAGAGCCTTCTGGAATCACAAACACAAAGAACAAAAACCGTTTTCGATTGCCTTGAAGAATAAAAAACCACAGACCTATTCTGAACGAGAGATTCAAGCAAAGAGAAACAAAACCTGGTAGCTACTGACCACCATTGTCGAGGAAGAAGAAGAAGCGATACCCAATTTCTACCTCAATAGCTACTGACTTCCAGGTACAATTTCTTCTACAAAACATTACATATTGAACCGAGTACCAAAAACAATTTTCAATGAAAAACCTAGACCCATTTCAATGAAAGACAGTATTGTCAATATCTACTAATAGCCATAAACCCATTTCGATATTTACTAAACGGTTGCTTTTTAATGGTTTTCCAGACTCGAAAATAGAAGGAAACCCTAATAACTACTGACCAACATTATCCAAGAAGAAGAAGAAGAAGCTACCTCAATAAAACATTGAAGAAGAAGAAGAAGCTACTGACAAACAGGTACTATTGGCTTGCTTGGTAATATATGTCATTGTCTGGTTAAATTGCCTATGTTTATGTAATATTCCCCAATGTCAAATATGTGGGATACTAATTGATCTATATGCATATGGTAGTCGTCTAATTGATATAGATTAATATCTAATATGTGGGAGTCTAATTGCCACTGCGAGGCAGTAACAATTAGAATCTCACATTTGGTGGGATTCTAATCATTACTGGATGGTAGTAAAAATTGGAATCTGACAAATTAGATATCTCCACTACCTATGTATTGCCACTGCCTATGTATTGCACATTTTCTTTGAATTGCAGACTGGGGCATTCGGTTAGACTTTAAAACAGTGTTGCATTTGAATTGTTACTGAGGGAAAACAGTGAGGATACTTAGGACTGAAAAGTGGAGGAAGTGGAATTGTTACTGGCTGGTAGTAACAATTGGAATCTCACAAATTAGATATTGGCACTGCCTATGCAGATTTTCCAATGACAAATATGTGGGAGTCTAATTGTTACTGGCTGGTAGTAACAATAGGGAAGAGTAATTAGTTCCATGTTACTGGCTGGTAGTAACAATAGGGAACAAAACAAGCCTAATTGTTACTGGCTGGTAGTAACAATTCTAATTGTTACTGGCTGGTAGTAACTATCTGCTTTATTGCAGGATTCAAAGAAAATGGCCACAAGAAGGGCAATAACAAGTGCAAAAGAAAAAACCATTATACCAAAACAGTCCGGAAAAATTCAGTACAGGTGCAACATGGTTGCATTCCAAAGTACTATGGACAAAATTAAAGATGACCTGACTCCCAAGGCATACGAAAAGCTACAGAAAACACCTTTTTGGCCACTTATAAATGCATTTCGTAATGAAATGATGGGAAGCAACCCTGTGAAATCAGATGACGGTGTTGGATTCTTCATCCAAGCATACAACAAGGAAACAGAGAAGTTCCATTTTGGTAAGAAGGAAGTAGAACTTACAACAAGTGACATTGCTGATTTATTTGGGCTGCCAGAATTGGGAAATGAAGTTGTTTTGACAAAAAAAGGTTTCAAGAAATCCAAGTTCATTACAGATCACTTTAAGGATGATGAACAAAGGATAAATAGAACCTCAGTGCAAAATGCTCTCTATAAAGCAGTAGAGGAAGGAAAACAACCTCAGACACCAGCAGTGAATCAGAAAACTTCAAGGAAGAGAAGACTGAAAGACAACAGTGACGATGTTGTACGTCTGATAATTTTGTACCTGTTGGCTACTTTCCTATTCCCAAACTCTGGATACCACCTTGCTTGGGACTTGGTCAAGCATGCTGAAGACTTGGATGGAATGGTACATAAAGCATGGGCAAAGGGAGTGCATGATTACTTGCACAAATCATTGTGCAAAGACAGTAAATCAATGGCTGGTTGTGTTGTTGCCATACTGGTAAGCACTAAACTGAATTCATTAAATATAAATGAATTATTTTAGACACTATGTTTAACCATTTTTGTACGATTTTTCTCTTTGATGAATTCCAGTATTGGATATGCAAAAAGACAAACATCATTAATCCAATCAAGGGCAGAGAGGAGGAAACTCCTGGCATAGTCAAATGGGATCTGGATGATCTCAATCTCAAGTTGAAACATTACACACTTGAAGACTTTGAGGTAAAAAAGCAAAACAAAATATAGTTACTTTATACTAGTAACTATTTTCAAAACCAAAACACTAACAATCTTCACTTTAAATTGTGAAGAACATGTTTGATGATGAAGAAAGAAGGGAGAAACCAACTAATGAGGAAACATGCCGGCTAGGAGACACAGAAGAATCAGAAGAAGATAAAGATCCACAACCGACACTCCAAGATTGGTTAGATAAAAAACACAAAGAGGAGGAAGTGGAAGTAGAACCGTCACCGTCACTCGAAGCTTGGGTAAGAATTCAAAAATAATAACAAAACGCCACTGCATATTTATTGTGCATTTTTGTTCTATAAGTTGCCACTATTAGACAATAACAAACACCTGCAAACCAGAAATTGCCACTGCCTATGCATATTTCTAATTGTTACTTCCAGGTAGTAACAATTGGAATTTCTCATATTGGGGTGTGCCTATTTCCTACTGTCAAATATGTGGGATTCTAATTGTTACTTCCAGGTAGTAACAACTGGAATTTCTCATATTGGAGTGTGCCTATTTCCTACTGTCAAATATGTGGGATTCTAATTGTTACTTCCAGGTAGTAACAATTGGAATTTCTCATATTGGGGTGTGCCTATTTCCTACTGTCAAATATGTGGGATTCTAATTGTTACTTCCAGGTAGTAACAATTGGAATTTCTCATATTGGGGTGTGCCTATTTCCTACTGTCAAATATGTGGGATTCTAATTGTTACTTCCAGGTAGTAACAACTGGAATTTCACATTTCCGTTTGTAATAAAATGCCACTTTATCAAAGTAACAATATGGCAAACACTAACATTTTCTTTTATGCATGCAGTTAGACCGCTTTGAAAGTGAGCAAATCAGTAGGGGGAATAAGAAGGACATGGAAGAATTCCGTAACATCTATGAAGAAGTCATAAAGGAATTAAAGACATTAGTGGTAAATGAAGATGAAGATGAAGATCACAATGAAGATGAAGATGAAGTCATTGGCAAAAAATTGATTAAACAACTCACCACTTACAATGCCATACTTGATGAGAAAAATGCTAGTTATTGGCAAATGGTTCTCACTGCAAAGGAAGAAATTGGGAAACTCAAGAGTGACAATTATGAACTGAGCCAAGAAAATAAGAAATTGAAAATGATGAACAACAAAGTTAAGCAATTACTCAATGAAGAGAAAGAAAAGAGAAGAAGTGATATAGAGGAACAACAAGTCCAAGAGGCCAAAACAAAATCACTCTTTGAAGAGATTGAGAAGATGAAAGAAACAATTTCAAGACAGAAAGAGATGATAGAGAAGTTGGTTAACAGTGGGAACATTGAGTGCCAAGCACAAAGGTCAGGCCCACTTATCTCACCTGAAAGAGACGAGCAAATGGAAGGAGAGCATCAAGCTGAAGATTC
Organism: Dryas octopetala; assembly: GCF_963921425.1. Taxonomy (NCBI): domain Eukaryota; kingdom Viridiplantae; phylum Streptophyta; class Magnoliopsida; order Rosales; family Rosaceae; genus Dryas; species Dryas octopetala. Next base: position 16,176,208 of record NC_141367.1, on the reverse strand, counting down.
TTTTGAGCATCAACATGAGCCTCAAGCTGCAAGGACTCCTCAACAAGGGCATACAGCTGAAGACTCTTATGAGCATCAAGATGAGCCTTCACCATCTTTTGCCTTTGAGAATGCTGCATCAGTTGAATTAACTCCCAATCAACCTGCACAGAATCAACCTGAACAGTCTTCTCCCTGCCTTGCAATTGTACAATACTCAATGCTGGGAAGGTTAAAGGAGAGAGAAGACAGAGTTAGGAAGGTTGATGATATATATGAATACAACTTTGAACCAAGGAAGAAGAAGAAAGCTGCAAGAAAAGACGTACCAGAATTGCCACACAAAACAAGAAAGATAAAGACAAGAGCTGAAAAAGGTAAAGGAAAAAGTGAACAACCAAACTTTGATTTGGACCTGGACCTGACACAAGAAGATGATGACCTGACCCAGGAAGGTGATACAGACTTAACACTCCAAGCTGCAAAAAGACCAAATCTCGAAAACATAAAGTGGTCAAAGTATCCGGTCTTCAAATTATTGAATGAAAGAGTTCAACAACTCCTAATTGAATTTTGGACAAATGCCCCACACAGGTACTATTGCATTTTTATGTTGAATTTTAAAACACCTGATTGCCACTGCAAGGCAGTAACAATAGCTTAAGCTACTGACTACAATATACTGTTTATGCAGCACCTTACTATGGCAGAAAGGAGAAGGTGGAATCAGTGCAGTCTCTAGACAAGATGTTCTAAACTTGATCATGGACAATGCAGTGACAAACAATGTAAGACCAATTTCTACACAAACTCAAATTAATTTAAAGAGTAAAAATTATTGTAAACTACTTAACATTGTTTAAATCTTGCATACCAGATGATTGATGCATTTGGAGAACTACTGCAAGAGGAAATGGACAAAATAGAATCTGAAACACCTGCAAAGTCAACATTCCTCACAACCTTTGCTTCAGTAAGTTCATTTAAAACTTCATTACTCAAAATTAACCAAGACTTCATCATTGTTACTGACAGTCAGTGGCAATTCAATAACAGATTAAGGATGCAGAAGATGATCAGTTGGGGATAGAATAATTCCTTTTTGAACCTCTCCTTAATTGCTTGGGGAAGTCGGACAAGATATTCATCCCAATGGTCACTTCTGAAGCTTTTCATCACACACTACTTGTGATGGACAAGGATGCGGGAAATTGGCTTCACTTCAACCCCATGAAGCAAAGAAGGATCGAGATGGATATATGCTACAAAAAAGCTCAAAGACTGGTATGAAATGTGTTTAGATTTCATAAAACTAAATTCTATGGACTTAAAAACAATGTACTTTAAAATGCAGAAAGCGCGCGTGGACAGCTGGATCTATGTCATGCAGGAAGTAGCGGATAGTATTCTAGAATCAAGAATAAGAAGAAAGCTAAACAAAAGAAGCACTGCAAGAGAGCTCAAATTCACTGAAGTTGAGCTCACAGATGACAATGAAGCAACACTCAGATGGTTGAAAGACTTCAGCAATGACTACGAACTTCACCAATCTAAAATTTGTCCACAGCAGTCAGAGACATCGTAAGTCGTCTACCATATGCATATAGATCAATTTCAACAAAATTATTAAAAAAATAATCTTAAACTGATGCCATTCAATTTTATAATTTGCAGATTGGATTGTGGGGTCTTTGTCATGTATTATATGGACAAAGTTTCAAAAGAAGAGCTGAATAACAACAAAATCACAAAAAAGGACATTCAAAAGTTCAAAGCAAATGTAATTGAAAGGTTCATTAACCATGAATAAAGCTGGACTTCACAGCAACTTCAATCCTTCAAGAAAATCCAGATGAAGGACTGATCACACTCTGTGCTGTGCCGAAGAAGGACTTTACCTACTGCTTTTTTATGTTTTAAAATTCAAGTTTATGTATTTTTGTTTCAAACATATTGCAGAATTTTATTTCTATGTTGAACTCTTTTGTCTTTTTTATATTGAATTTTAAAATGCTTAACAGGTTGACACTGCCAAACGATAGAACAATATGTGATTGCCACTGCCAGGCAGTAACAATATGCAATTGCCACTGCCAGGCAGTAACAATATGCAATTGCCACTGCCAGGCAGTAACAAAAAACGTGATTAAAACAGTAACAAGGGAAACACAAAACATGCATGGACTTCACAAACCACCATATTAAAACAAGCACAACAATTTAAAATCATAAGAATAACATAAACAAAAATTAAGAGATGAAAAAATATCATTTCCAAAAGCCAAAACAACATAGTAACAAAATGTTACTATGCAACTGTAACAAAAAATATCTATCCAAAATATCATTTACAAATGGGCTCCTATTAATCAAGTCACATATTGCCAATGCATAAAATTTCCTCAATTGTTTAAAACCTATAAACCAATAAACTGTCACGCAGTACCATTATTACTAAAACCTAGAGCAACCATAAAACTAAATTGGCTCTCTACATGTCTTCCGGTTATGACCATCAGGTTTTCCGCAGCGACTACACTTTCTGGCACGAGCAGCTTCTTCACCTATAGACTTCGCCCTCTTTGTCTTTGGCCTACCACAAGGTCTCTTAGTAATAGGAGGCTGAACTATCATAGCATCTTGACTAAAATCATATAATGCTTGAGAAATATTTGGAACCGGAAAAATTGGAAACTCATAAGAACCCTTAAAAGACTCCGTCTTGAAATAACTGTCAATGAAACTGTACATTGAAGCTCCATGTCTCTGAATGGCAGCAAAAGCATGAGCACAAGGGAAACCTGAAACACGCCACTCATGGCATGAACAAAGCTTCTTTTCCAAATCTACACACACAGTCACCTTCCCTTCAACTTGGTAGACATGAGATGAAGATCGAATCACCTTCCAGTGCAAACCAACTTTGGATCTCTCTCTCAACTTCAGTTCCAAATTAGGACAAAGCTCAGTAGACCACGATTCTGCCTCTATTTTTCGATTTGCCATATTCTCCATCACTTTGGTTCTAATGCCTTCAATCATATCTAAAATGGGGAGGGACCTCAGCTCCAAAATCCAAAAATTAAATGACTCGGACACATTGTTGCACATTTCCCCATACCTGTTACCTTTAAAAAACGCATTAGACCATTTTTCATATGGTGCTTCTGCCAAAAAGTCAATAGCAGGACGACCACCCTCTGCCTCCAGCTTCCCAGCAGATAAGTTAAATGCCTCCTCAGTACGTGCATAAGCACAACACATGAACAAAAATAAAACCCTCTCACGCATATACTTATTGTTTGTTGTCGGATACCTATTTGCAAGGTTACGTTTCAAATGCTGAAAACAAAAACTGTGAGGCCAACCCGGAAAAACAGTAGCAATAGCATTGATGAGACCAGCATTCCGATCAGTAATGAAAGTAACTATCCGCTTTTGAGGAACCAAAACATCAGCCAACCTTTCCATGAACCATGTCCAATTATCTTCAGTCTCCGAATCCACAATTCCAAAGGCAAAAGGATAGAAACCTGCAAAAACAAAGCATTATAAGAAAGCTACTAACTGACAGTAGCAATTAAATCAGACAGTTTTAACACTTCAAATCACAATGAAAACAAAACAAATTCACAAAAAACAATCACATTAAAAGCAAATAAATTACCTTCATTTCCGTTCTTTCCAGTAGCAGCAAGCAATTGGCCCTTGAACTTGTTTTTCAAAAAAGTACCATCAAGAAAAAGCATCGGCCTACATGCCATGAATCCCTTCTTGCAAGCACCAAAACAGATAAACAGCTTCTGAAAACGTTGTGTCTCACCATCCACTTGCAATTTCGCAACAGTACCATCATTACTCAATACCAAAGATTTCAAATACCAAACAAGCTGCTTGTATGACTCCTTGTCATCACCATAAACAACATCTTTTGCCAACTCCTTAGCATACCAGGCAGTACGGTATGACACATCTAAACCATAGCTATTTTTAATGTCTTTCACAATATCAATTGGCCTCTTCCCAGGATTAGACCTAATATCATCAACGACAATACTTTTCACAATACGAGAAACCAATCTTTCAGACTTTGTTTCCCGAATCACACCACGACATGTGTGAACATTATCCAAATGCCTAATGTAAAAACAACCATTGACTCTACAAAGATACGCCTTTACATGCCAATGACAACCATCAGAAAGCTTCTTAAAGCACTCAGCATACACATGAGTTTTTTCATTTTTAATATACACAAACTTAAAACCCATCTCAATAGCATACTTGCACAACTTCTCCCTAAACTCGATGACACCACCTTCAAATCTTTGACCAACACCTTCAATATACCTTTCCCAAGCCTTGGTCAAATAAACCTTCTCCGCCTCAGCCTTATAACACCCTAGATAATCATTTTCAACAATTGCTGAATCACTTGTTGAAATCCCACCACTATCAGCAGAACACAAAGAATTGCTACTAGAACCACTGTCAGTAACAAAAATATCAACTATTTGAGCATTGAATAATGACAAACAAGTAAACAACATCTTCAAGTCCTGATCATCTGCCAATACACATCCAGATTGACCGCCAAGAACATATTTCAACACAAAGGAACCAATCTTCAACATACTAAACTTTGTGCAAATCAAATTGCACAAACCACAAAAACTCCAACTAACAGACAGTGGCAAAACCACAGTCTGAGAACAGTAAATAACCCTCGCAACGAAATTTGAATCCATGATACCTAAAAAAGAAAAAAAAAATAACCAAAACTAAAAAGTTACGAACATGCAGTAACAATAACAATAACAATTCAAACAGTACCAATTCTAATAACAACAACAAACACAATGAAAAAATAAAACAAAAGCCACACCCTAAAATCATTAATCAAAACAAAAAACAAACAGATTCTAAACGTAAAAATCTTCAATCGATGTAAAATTCCATACATACAAAAATCGAAAATCAAAGAACAATACAAAAACCATACCAGATGAAGCACAAACCGAGAGACAGAGAGCCAAAAACAAACAGATTCTGAATCGAAAATCTTCAATCAATCAATCTAAAATTCAAAAAATACAGAAATTGAAATCAAACAACAATACAAAACCCATACTAGATGAAGCACAAACCGAGAGAGAGAAAGAGAGAGATAAAGAGAGAGAGAGAGAGAGAGAGACAGAGAGAGAGAGAGACAAAAACCATACCAGATCGACTACACAAAGCTTGATCGATCGAGTAACGAAGCTCAGTTTTACGAGCAGAGGCACAGAGCAACTATGATCCCGCGCATTCAAAAATAACGATTTATAACAGTAAGGGTAAAAATGGCATTTGAAAGAAAACAGTGGACCGGAAGAAAAATAAATGGGCCGGCAAAGAGAAAACTGGGCTGCACAGGAAAACAGAAAAATCACTAGGGCTGCACAGGAAGCGCAAGCCCAAAATTGGGTGTTATAATCATTATCTTTTCTTTTTTCCATATATATTAAGATATCAACCAAGAAGTAATTACTAATATCCAATTATAAGATGAATGGTGTTGGGAGGGGCTATAAGTAGCTCACCTATATGGCTATATATGAATATCTGATCCAAGCCCCTATAACCTATTGCAGTTGGTATGACATTTCACATTTGAATTAGACGTCCCATAAATACATTATTAATTAACACATCTACTTAAGTTCACCTCTGCCAAACCCATATAACCCTTTTTTTTATTTTTCAAAAGGGTGAAGCAAAATTTTCTGCAGTGACAGAAAAGGAAACAACAAAACGGTGGTCCCTAAATTAAGTTGTAAGGTGTGAGGATTTTGGTTGCTAATGTGGTTGAGGCTATACGGAGTTTAATACTCGTGCTTTATAAATGAGAAGTTTTTAAAAATTTGGATGCTAAGAAATGGGTATTAAGTGGCACCAAAAAAAAAAAATTTAAGTTTGGAGGAAAAGGAACCAATTCTTTCTTTTTTGTGCCTACCTATAAATATGTTTTTTTGTCAGACATTAGGGTATTAAAAATGTAATAAAACCTAAGAATAATGCTATATTTACCACATTCTTATACTATATTTTTATACCATCTTACGTGTCATTATTTTACTGGACAAAATTTTTCTTTTTCTTTTTATTTTTGGATTTTTGTTTTTAATTTTTAGTGTCCAATGCATGAATGCCATGTAAGTTGCCACATAAGGTGGTATAAAATTATGGTATAAAAATGTGGGATGTCTAGCACTACTGAAAACCTAATTAAAAGTTTAAAACAATATAAACTATAATATGTTTTTTTTTTTTTTTTTTAGAAAAACTATAATATGAGTTTAGTAATTTTATATAAGTTTATAAACTAAATATCACTATGGAGTATTTAAGTTTATAATTTTATATAAGTTTGTAAGTATATAAGTTTAATATAATTTAGGGTTTAGGGAGTGATTTATTGTTGATGGTTTATGGTTTAGAAGGTAGGGTTGAGTAAATTTAATAATATACGGTATAGGGTATATAGAGAGTATAGCCTTATAGGGTATAGCCTTACATGGTATAGGGTATATGGAGGGTTATAGCCTTACATGATATATGGTATATAAAGGGTATATAGTTTAGGGTTTAGGGTATGAGGTGTTATTTATATAATTATTAATTAGTGACCCATTTTTCTAATAGTATTTACATCCAGCACGCATTATATTCATCTTATATCACATGAAACCTACTATATAATTTGGTTTTTTCAATATTTTTTATCTATGTAGTAGATAATATGTTAAATAAACATATGGTCAAGTTTCATTCAAAATTTTCGTATTTTGATAGTAATTTCCGTCGTTTATGTCTAATTTTATCGAAATCGAAATTTTAATCGAAATTTCCACGAAAATTTCCGTCTAAATTTCCATCGAAAATTTCCTCGAAATCGAAATTACACTCCTTGAGTGTAGGATTTATTGGGATTTGGGGCTTTGAGCAATTAGAAAGAAAAAAAAGGATTTAGAGTTTTGTTTGGCTCTTTTAGGGTTTCGTTTAGTTATTTTTAAACCTTAAACCATAATACATTTTTATATAAAAAATAATTAAAAATACTCTAAAGGGCATAAACCATAATATCTTATACTATATTTTAAAGAATATAGAATATATAGGGTTTAGTGTATATATTATAGAGTATAAAAAGTAATAGGGTATATATATAGAGTATATAGGGTTTAATGTATAGATTATAGAGTATAAAAAATATACTAATTTCATTTATTCATTATACTAATTTTATTTAACAGTATTTGTCTCCAGCGCGCAATGTTCATTTTATATCACATGAAACCTACTATATAATTTGATTTATTCAATATTTTTTTATCAATATAGTTGATAATATATTAAATAAACATATGGTAAAGTTTCATTCAAAATTTCCGTATTTTGATAACAATTTTCATCGTTTCTGTCTAATTTTTGTCGAAATTTAAAATTTGTCGAAATTTCCATCGAAATTTCTGTAAAATTTGAAATTTTACTCCTTGGTTTTTCCCAATAAAAAGAGGAGTGAGAAAAGAGTTTAAATTAAAATATCTTATGTGTGGGTTCCCTCCCAAAAAAGTTCAGTCTAATCTCTCATGTCACGAGTCAATTTAAGATTACAATAGAATTTGGCAATATATGAGATCAACTCAATTGGGTTGATTGGCCAATGGCCGCAATCAAATTTGTTACATATTATTGTACTTTTTCATTCACACTCATATAATAATTTTTGTAGAACGACCATTTCACATCTAGATTTCCTTGTAAAGATTTGCTACAACCTCCGTTGGGCTATTGATTTCACATCTAGTATCAATAATGTAAAGTGTACATATTTTGGTATTATCTTGTATATCACATTTTAATATCATCTTATGCATAACATGTCTAATAGAGGTGAGGCCGTGAGACTTACCAATACAAGTAGGTCATACCGATGATGCCAAAATGTAGTACACTTGGCATTATTGATACTATTATAGCTTGGTTGGAGAAGAGATAAGGAGAGGCCTTCCCATGGTTTCGACTTTTGATTTAAATTGTGGGTCGTATGTTTACTGGCTAACTTAATACAAGTTCCAGAAAGAATTTTGTTCTTCCTAGAAGAAATTATAATGAAAGGTAAAGAAAGATCCAAAAGAACATCAAGATAATAATATCAAATCAAATTAATTAACACTAATTAACTAAGGAGCACTATTCACACTCCTAAAATACTTTTTTTTTTATTCTTTTGGCTTTTTTACTTAAATACAACTTGAATTATAAGGAGTGTGTTCTTGTACCACTCAAACTTTTTTTCTTGCTAATTTACTACTTGAAGTATCTATATGTGCCAATGTGGCACTGCCATCAATTTCTAATAATTTTGCTGTTAACTTGAAGGTAATATTGTGAATTCATATTATAAAATATCTTAAAAAAAAAAAAAAACTAATATCCAAATACACTTAAAAAAAAAAAAAAAAAAAAAAACTAGCCAACCCACCCACACCCCCAACGCTGACCCATCCCTGACTATGCTGGCCCCCCTTCCTCTCCTTCCCACTCTCTCCTCTCTCCCTCATTCCCACTGCCGAGCAGAGGCTTGGGCTGCTTGGCAGAGGCGTAGGTGCTGGCTGCGAGCTGGGCTTGAGGTGGCAAGGCAAGCCTCAGGCTGGTGTGTAGCGACGACGTTGAGCTTGGCTGGTCTTGGCCTTGGTGGCGTCTTGCACACGTGCATCCTCCTCGGCATGACCGTACAGCGGTGAAGCTGGTCATGGCGGCGGGAAGAAGCTCGGCCAGAAGGCCGGAGCTGATGGAGCTCCGAGGTGGCGCCATGTAGAGAGAGAGAGAGAGGAAGCTCGGAGGGCAAGAGACAGAGGGGGGGAGAGAGAGAGTGGGAGAGAGAATGAGGAGGCCGGTCATCGACCAACGATGGCACTAGCGATGTTGGGTCGGGGTGGGTCTGGACTTAGAGGGGGTGAGGAACATAAAAAATATCGTATTTTTCTTAATTATACTTAAGGACAAAGTAGGAAGTTAGACAAAAAATTTAATAATTTAGGAGAAAATTGATTGTAAGTGTGATAAATATTGATATTTCATGTGATAAATTGACAAGAAAAAAAATTTGGGTCATACAGGAGTACATCCCCTACAGTTCAGGTGGTATTTTGGTAAAAAAGCCTATTCTTTAATTCATTAATATATTTTTATTAATTCAATTGCCAAAATTACCCTTAATTACTTATCAAACAGAAGATGAACCCACTGTGCAACCGGCCAATTGGAAATACAAGAGAAGAAATGGCTGCTACTATGAGAAGCCAAAAAGAACAAAGTTTGAGAAGTCAAAATTGAGGAGAAAGCAACAGGGGAGAAGAGAGAGGTTTTGGATTCTTTTAGTTAATTGGGTCTTCCTATGGAGTGGGAGTTGGATAAAAAATGGGAATATATGGATATATATTGTGATTTATTTGTTTATGTGAACATGGGTGAGTTGCAATTAATGGAGGAAAAACGGGGTTGAACCCTGTATATCTTTTCTTTGCAGAATAAAATAAAAATGGGTGACTTTGATTCTTTTGTGTAGCTGAGGGAGAGAGGGTATGATATATGGTGTGGCTGGGAGGAAGGAGAGAATTTACTGGGCTGCATGGAAAATAGAGCAAATGATGCATGGTCATTTGCAGAGAAGAATTTCCGCTATAATGCTTAGATCTGAAATTTCTAATAGGTTCAATTCTTTATGATTTTGGATATAATATTTTGTAGACTGGAGTAAATGATTTAAATATATGGTTTTGGGTCATCGAAATTCGAAATGTAAAATCTCTAAAACTGATTTAAATGGTTGGACCTTTTCTTGCAGCAAAACAACAACCCATGGGGTATTTCAGATGTTGTTATAGATGGGCTACAATATGGTTCTCAAAAGTTTCTGGAATAAAATTCTTTTAGGATAATTTTTTCTTCATAAATTTTAGAGATAAATTTTGTAGAAGTTTCAGAGACAAATAGGTAAGGGGATAGGAACATAGGAGAGAGGTACGTATAGAAGATGGAGGAAACATTATGCTTAACAAAAGTCTGGTTTATGTAATTTAATTTGTACCCTAATTTTTAATTGAGGGTAATCTTGGCCAAGGAGTAAAATTTCGGTTTCGAGGAAATTTTCGATGGAAATTTCGACGGAAATTTTCGTGGAAATTTCGATTAAAATTTCGATTTCGATAAAATTAGATAAAAACGACGGAAATTGTTATCAAAATATGGAAATTTTGAATGAAACTTGACCATATCTTTATTTAACATATTATCTACTATATTAATAAAAAACATTGAAGAAACCAAATTATATAATAGGTTTCATGTGATATAAGATGAATATAATGCGCGTTGGAGGCAAAAACTGTTAAACAAAATTAGTATAATGAATAATGAAATCAGTATATTCTTTATACTCTATAATTTATACACTAACCCTAATACTAAACCCTATATACTCTATATATTCTAATACTCTTTATACTCTATAATCTATGCACTAAACTCTATATACTGTATGTTCTTTAAGATATGGACCATATGGTATAAGATATTATGATTTAGGCCCTTTAGGGTATTCTTCCCCACCAAGCACCAGCCCCTGCCTCTCTCCCCCCAACCCAGTCCATCCCCGACACACCCCCCCTCACCCAGCCCCTCCCAGCCCCTTTTCTGTGAGACCCTGTATTTTCCAAATAATTATTTTAAATATTTTGAGAATTTATTTTAAGGATTTTGAGAATTTATTTGGAATTTAAAAAGGTTTTAATTTAATTTTAATTATTTAATTATTTTTGTTTTAAATTAGGCTTGACCCAAAGTTAACTTTTAAATTTAGTGGACTTTTGATTCGGACTTTGGGCACGTTGGATAGGTCTCGAGTTCACGAGTTCGTAGACACGTAGCACGCGTCGATCGGAGTTATGGTTTGAAAGTTACGGACATTTGAAGTAAAGGGCAATTTTGTAATTTTTACAAAAGGGGTTTTAAAACCCAAAAATCAGATTTTTATCCCTTTCTCTCTCCTCTCTCCTGGTTCTCTCTCTCTCTCTCTCTCTCTCTCTCTCTCTCTCTCTCTCTCTCTCTCTCTCTCTCTCTCTCGCGTGCCTCACCTTCGCCGCGCCTGCCACCGGCGCGTGGCGGCGCGTCCAGCCATGGCTGGCAGCGGGACCGGCCCAGATCTCGTCGCCGTTCATCCTTCTTCCTCCCCCTGGTGGCGGCGCAGCCCAGAAACCTCCCCCGAGTCGCGAACCAGCTGAGGCCGATCCTTGGAGCTCCGGCGGCGATCTCACTTTTCCGGCGACGACGCGACCTCCCATCACCTGGGTTGTCTTCCTCTCGTCACGGTGAGTCTGCCCATGTGCTTCCCTGGCTCCGACGACCCCGCACGGCGGCGGATCGAAGATTTTGCCATTTTCCCGAAACCAGCCCCCAAATTTCGGCGAAATTTCGCCAATTTCGCCAATTTCGCCGAAATTTCGCCGAAATAATTACCGAAAACAATTGGGTATGTGATAAAATTTCGGTGACCCAAAAAAACGAAATTTCATTCCTTGATCTTGGCAATTGAATTAATAAATATATTAAATGAATAAAAAATAAAGAGGAGTGCACAATGACATTTTAGGAGTGTGGATAGCGACGCCTCCCATTAACTGTATATTATTAACTAAAGTATTGTATAAATTTTGTGGCAAATTGATATCAAATATGGCATCATCTATATATAAAGGGAAATTCCCTTAGAAGAAACCTTTATAATTCCAAAATTGTTGACTGTTAATAAAATTGTCATGTAGAAAAAATTTACGTAAAAAAGATAAAATGGTAAAATCAGTAAGAGTTTTTTTGTTTTTGAAGTCCATTATAGAAAATTGGTTTTTTTTTTAAGGCCGACTAAAAAAAATCAGGTCCTAATGTAGTCTATTTTAATGAAATCACATAAAAAAACTAGCTGGGCCACAACTAATTAGTGTGCCCAGCTTTTTTTTTTTTTTTGTTGTTGCGTCATACAGGATTGCCATTGTCTAAAAATGGCTATGTATAATTACTACTGAACAATGGCTAGTCTCAATGTGCAATAACCAACTTAAAATGACATAAACATGACATCCTTTGTTTTTTATATAAACATGTCAACAAATCATAAACCAATTCAACATATATAAAATACAAAAATTCAAACTTATGGAGTCAAAATTTTTAATTTTAACATTAACAAATCATTGCTACTGTCCAACAGTAACTATCGATAGAGTACCTCCAGAGTAAAGGTTATAGTTTTTAGAAAAATAAGAATCTCATTGTTAGGTAAGTATATATGTACGTAATGCATATATATATATCATACATAATATTCATATTTATCGGTATATATACATATATACTAAATAAATATGATAGATACTAATATATATTATTAAACTTAGTATATATTCTTTGAAATAATCTTAATATTATTTCTTTTAATACTAGTATTATACTAAACTACGTACCACTATTACTTGTACAAATATATATATCAAATATTATATATTATGCATCATATTTAATTAAATTGAAATTTATATTGATATATATATATAATTAGTATTATTATAATTAAATTGAAAATGTAGCAAAAGTATTAGGTACCAAAATTACCAAAATCGAAGTTTACAAAAATTATCGAACCGAAAAAATACCGAAATTGAAAAATAAGGAAATTTTTTGTTTTGATTTTGGTAAGCCTAATTATCGAACCTAATCGACCAATGAGCAGCCCTACTTAAAACTTAATTTGCTGGTCCACTTTGACAAATAAGAAGTATTAATATGAGCTAGTACAGATAAATCAAAGATAGACTAACAAATTAAATTAAAAGATGAAGCTACACATGTGAAACAGGAAAAGCCAATTGACGCGCTCGAAAGCACGTGGAGAGGCTAGTCAGTCTTATTTTATACAAACTTTAACTCCATGTGTCTTGATTTATCTTAACAATCATTGTCATTTTAAAGCAAAACAAGTAGAGAATTTAAATTTAGGCATAAATTCAATTTAGACACATAACTATATATACTATTTCAACGGAGTCTACGAACTTTCAAATATTTCAAATATACACTTGATTTATTATGTAAATTGAAAAATGAAATTTCGTCCATCAATTTATTGAGAGATCAGTTAAATGTTAGCTTGCCTTTTGCTAACGGGGATTAATTGGCAACGTGACACCAACTCAGCATACATTTCCTGCCAAATGAGTAACACATGTTCACTTGACACGGGCCCACACACCCATCACCTCTTTCCCCCTCGTCGAACGCTCTCCTGACCATTTAGTCTCTAAAAAACATTACGTTTTCCCCCAAATTCGAATATAAATCTCTCACTTGTGTTCAACGAGCGAGAAAGAGATGATGAGTTTGTGGACCCGTGTCAGGGGTTAGGTGGACTTGTGTCGCTCATTTGGCGGGAAATGAGCGACACGGGTCCACCTAACTCCTGACACGGGCCCACAAAGTCTCTCTCTCTCTATTATTATTAAATTATGGGCTCGTGTTGCTCATTTGGCGGGAAATATTTGCTGAGATAGCGCCACGTCGCCAATTAATCCCGGTCAGCAAAAGCTAAGCTGTCATTTAACTGATCTCTCAATGAATCAATGGACAGAAATTCATTTTTCAATTTAGATAATAGATCGGGTGTATATTTGAAATATTTTAAAGTTCACGGACCCCGTTGAAATAGCTTATATAGTTATGTGTCTAAATTGAATTTATACCTTAAATTTAAGTGTCATTTATCACGCATTGAAGTGTGCATGCCAACGAATGATTGAGCTGCCATATTAATTGGTGAGAAAAATCTGAGAAATGATTTGGTGACGGCGGATCCAAGAATGTTTCCATGTGAGAGCAAGATAAAAAAATATCTAATTGCTCCTCTTCTCTTTAGCGAATTAGTTGGCGAGAAAAATTAACTGTTAGTGCCTTGAAATAGAAACTATAAACTCTCAACCAGCTCTAATTTAACCATATGTGGTTGCAAATTTTAGATGGAACTCTCAATAAATTTGAGGGGAAAAGATGTGATAAAATTAATGATACCATGCTCACAATGTCAGCAACAATGACAAGTACGTTACAATATCCAAACATTTATAACGTATTAAGGTCTAGGCATTTCTTTAAATTCCTGATGGATAATTGTTCCATTTTTTTATTTATTGTTTCTTTAAACAACATGCAAACTCATATAACTTTCTGTTAATCAAAACAAAACCCTTCTTACAAAATTAGTTGCCTGGAATTTCTACAAACACGTTGCCCCTAGTGTAAAAAATCAAACTAACATTTATGGGGTCAAGAGTAAGATCAAAGGAAAGAATTTTGAACTAATGGGGTCAATTGACCCCTGTTGCTCCTCTGTAGATCCGCCCTTGGTGACCCTAACAATATTACTGAACTGATCATTTCACAATTTATCCTGCACAAATCTTAAATTAGAAACTCACTTTAAGATTAAATTTAGTTACAAATTTCATATATGGTTTCATGAAAATTCTTATTTGGGTATTGAATGGAGACATGCATGCACAAGATGAGCATTTATTGGGTATTGGCAATGTCTTCTTTGTATGAATCAATCGCAGTCCAACAATTAACATTAGCAAATGACTAAACCTGACACGTCCTTATAGTACTCATCATATATAAGTCATAAGTGGTCCTCAGTACACAAGTTTTTCTCTATCAGGACCCGTCTTTAAATTTTAGAGACCTAGCAAACTATAAAATTGAACTCTCAACTTTTGATATACGTTATTTGAGCTTAATATAACATATAAGTATATAAATTTATAGAATTTGGGGTCGTTAAAATTTCCGGGTTCAAGGAAGTTGCCTTAAGACCACCCTTCAAAATTTAAAAACTGGAACACGCATGTGTATATATATGTATGATTATGAGGAAGCATCTTGGTGCGCAGTTATACATTACTGGGAGGCTCAGAATGAGACAGAAAAAACGCGTATAATGGACAGTTGCACATGCAACGTGTTTCTCATGCAGCTACCACGCTGCATGTAATTTTTGTCTACTCTGAGTTAATTAATCTGGATCTCTATCCAATTGTCTGTCCCTTACTGTCTACATGCAAAATAGAAATCTGTTTGCATGCATGTTTGTTTTACTCAGACAACACTAATTGCCTTTCAAAGTGAAGATTGGAAATTAATTAATTATGAGATATATATATATATATATATATATATATATATATATATATATACCCTCCACTACTTGAGATTTTAAAAGTTTAAAATAAAACAAAAAAGATTCAAAAAAGATTAAATCATAGCAATATTATATAAACCACGGAGAGACATAACCCAAGTGTAGCTAGAGGACAAGAATCATGTGTGGCTTGTGATTCCTATGGCCGAATTATTAATTTCTGTGAAATGACTTGAGAATGACTTGACAGACATGTTCCATCTACGAATATTGAATAATGCAGTAATATGTTCTATGATACCATGTTAGTCAATTAGTGACTACCTTCAAGTCTTCAACATGTGCTTAAATTAATTCAGACTTCTAGCTTGTCGGATCAATAATGTTGAACTCCATACACTAATGATACCCCATTCAGGCCTAATTAATAATACATGTTAATTAAATGTGCTGCATATATTGTATAAATTAAACACTGGACAAGAAGAAAGGCCAAGTTTGGAGTTTGAATGTATTTCTTGCATGTCATGTTGATAAAAAATGTAACTTCATGATATTGTCATATACAATGCATGTTCATAAATAATTGCTTTATGATGATACCACTACTACAAATCTCAGCAAAGCCAACTAATATCATAACTAATGTTTAAGTTAGTTTGTGTTATTCTCCAAACAGTGCACTATTTACTGTGCCTGACATGAGCCACCTAATTCCACTACAACATAGGGGACAACAGTTATAACTAAAATGAACAATAGTTTCTGTGATGGTTAAATTTGTAAATATGTCATTTTATATTTTGGCTATTGATATGTTGGCCCAGCTAATATTCATCCGTTGGTGAATTGGTAGCCTTACGTTTTCTGACAACTCTCTCCTTCCTCACCATTGTTTTCAGACCGATCCCCCTTTTGTTTCCCTGTTAAACAACCAAATTTCAAACTGGTACAAGGTTAGTGAGAAGAAAAATCCATAGCAACTTATGCTACCACCAATATGAGCCGCCGCCCACCTTGTAACTGATGAAGGAACTAATTGCAGGCATCTGGCAGCGTGGGTTTGATTGACAACTATTTCATGGCTAAAGTTTGTTAATAGCATCAACAGATGATTATTGGTTCCTAAACTAGTTGCTTACTGTGTGTGTAGCTCTACCATACCAGAAACTTTATCTTTTCACAACTGATGGAATTTATGGATTGTAAATTGGTTGTTTTCAGCAATTCCTCATACTATCTGGAAAGGTAACTGTGTTCGGTGCAATATAACCAAGGAACTGGGAAGGTAACTGTGTTCTCTGACTTGTCCAGTTTTTCCCCAAACTCTATTGTCATTATGCTTTTATTTAATTATTGACCTGTGAAATTTGTTTTTGGCTGAAATTTGTTTGTGGCTGAAATTTGTACCAATGTGAAAACAAATATTGTAGGAGGTTAGATTGAATTACATTTTATAAAAATTCAAAAAAATTGGTGTTTGAGAAAACTAGGATTGAGGACCGGTCCTCACTCTTGAGGACCGGACCTACAGTAAACTCGTGTCTGTGTTTATGGTTTGAGGATCGGACCTCCAGTAACCTGACTGTGAAATTTATGGGCTTAAGAACCGGTTCTCTCCTTTGCTACTTTTTGAAATTTCTGGGCTTAAGGCGTCTGGCAGCATGGGTTTGATTGGCAACTATTTCATGGGTAAGGTTTATTAATAAGGTGGAAGACAACTATTGTTGTACTTGTGATAAGGTACGTGGAAGACAGCTATTGTTGTACTTGTGATAAGGTGGAAGACAGCTATTGTTGTACTTGTATACAAATTAACCTAGCTGTTGGTTTCTTTGGTGTGGAAGGATGTGCAACAACAGTGGTGGGAGGGAAACTTTTACCCACTTGGCGCCATGTCTGAAAGTTCAAAGTGAATCAAATCCATTTGCCCAAATGTTTTACCTCCAAATGTTGTAAAAGTGATGGGAATATATTATTTCTTTAACAAAAAAAATTGATTTCTAAAATAAAAGAGGAGTGGGATTATTTTGGGCCACATTCCTAAGCCATTATTTGGCCATATACGTGAAGGCTTTATATAAGAGACCTGCTGCTTCAGTGGGATACATAACTTTATTTGCTCTTTTACTGTCTTCTCTTAAGAGCTGCGCATCTAGTGGGTGTTAGGTGAAGGTGAGAGTTAAAGTTTGTTTGAGCAAGCATCAGGTAATTAAAACACAACTGGTTTTTGTTTTGTTTGGTTGTAGAGTCAAGATTCTCTTCAGTACATTAAATACTATTGGTGCTGGTAGTGGTGTATGTATGCTATTATTTTAGTTTATTCATTACTGTGTTGTAGGCAATCCTCACATGTAACAGTCCACCTTACTGTGTTGTATCAGTATGTTACTTTAAGTCTGCAGGTTAAAGATTTCACAGCACCTACTTCATATTTCTTGGACATTTGTGTTGTAGCCTTCCTCTAGAAGATGATCTAGTGAAAGTGTGTTTTGCCAAATGCGAATATTTTTATGCTCTTATAAACCTGCACACACACACACACAAGGCCTAAGTTTATTGCATAAAACCTGGATTCTTACTAGGGTTATGAATCTGGATGGAATAATAAGGCCTATTCTAACAGAATAAATTGAAAATCCTAATAGGGCCTATTCATACATGCTATACACATTGATATACAAAAATGACAACACAAAATTAAAATAGTGAGATTGAATCTTCAGTAGAAGTAATGAAACAATATTATTAGAAATATATGTCACTGAAAGGGGTGTAACAAGTATTGGATGAAATGTTTATTCATGACATGTGGACCAACAATGTTTTAAATAGAAGTTTATGCTGAAATGTTTTTTTAAAAAAGAATTTGAATAATGTCATGTATTTTAGAATTGGACTACTTTTAGAAGACTAAGAGCACATTTTAATAGTCAATTGTAATGCTCTGTAGTCTTTGGCATCATTACAATTGTACATTTCAGAGAACCGGTTCTCTCCTTTGAGGACCGGACCTACAGTTTACTTGCGTTTATTTTAACTGCTTGAGGACCGATCCTCACCAGTTGAGGACCGGACCTCCAGTACGTCCCTTTCAAATTTCTGGGGTTGAGAACTGGACCTCTAGTCAACAATGTTTGTTTTAAGGCTTGAGGACCAGACCTCACCAGTTGAGGACCGGACCTCCAGTAAGTCGCTTTGAAATTTCAGGACTTCAGAACCGGTTCTCTCCTTCGAGGACCGGACCTATATTTAACTATGTTTGTTTTTAAGGCTTTGAATCTGGATGGAAAGACATTTATATATGCTATTATTTTGATGTTATACATAATGTCTAATGGATTCAAATAACCTCACTAAGCAGTACATAATGTTAATACATTATTTGTTTGTTGGTGGCAGTTGAAAGGAATTTAGGACTAACATAGTTAAATATCTTTCGATTGTGCAGCTAATTTTCGATTAAGTGTCTGCACTTGGTAGAAATGGCAGGAACAAGGTAAATGTTTAAATCCTATATGACATCAGTGTGATTGTTTTTTACATGAAAAACATTTAATAATTGCATGTGGTCCAATTATGGTCTGATGAGTGCCTATTTTTTGTTTAAACAACCAGTGAAGCTGTACCTGACCCTCTGGCAGTGGGACTCGATGATGTGCAAGGATTAGGGACTGGAGATGGGGGTGAGTATGGTTTGGAGAATGAGTCTGAGACCCAAGCAATGGGAAACCAAGCAGATGTTCAGGCAGCCTTCGATGCTATTCAAGCACAGGCACTTGCTAATGACCAATTCATTCCGAATCCCATAGAGGTTGCGGTTCATGTTGGGCAGGCTGATGAAGAGGAGAATGATCAGGCCCATGGAGATGCACTTTGAGACTCGTGTTACAAGTGCTCTTGACAATTACTTCAGGAATGCTGTTTCTCCTACTGGAAGCACGCACGCAAGCAAGCTTGGGTGCGTCACTACAAGTCTTAGCAGAGTGTTCCGAACCACAGCTTCAACGACCACTTCCAGTTCATGATGCTCATAACCCTTTTGCTGCAAATAGGTCCTATCGTGGTAGTTTTCAGAATGCTTCCTCCTCTCCAAATGAAGGAACAAGTCAGCACGAAAGGCTGTCAGCTGCTAGTGGGGGGAACTTTGCCTCTCGGAAGTGAAATAGTTGGTGATACTGCCAGAGAGGTGTGTGATAGCTAGACTTCAATATATCTGCTGCAACACTTTTGTTTTTAAAACTTATTTTGGATAGTAGCACTTGTGCTAATATATCTTAGCTTGTTGGCCAAATATATAATAGCAAGTGTACTTCTTTTGGGCATCCTAGCGTATGGTTAGTTAAGTCTGCTGTGTTAATTTCATCAGGGATGAAACTTGCATTTTCAGGTTGTAATTAATGGTTGGTGAATGCAGACTTTTTAAGTAGTTGTGCATATTAGAAAAATGCTTTAGAGATAGCATTTGCAGCAGCAATGTGTGTAATTCCTCTAGCACTCATCAATATGAATATATGTTTATCCTTATGTTTGGAAAACAAGTTCCATTTGATTAGCTTCCCATTTGGTCTTTTCGGAATGTATGTTCTATGATGATTTTATTAGCCACAAAATCAATTCAGTAAATACAATAGTTTCAATGCAGCAAATCTAGGTAATGAATCCACTGTTTGTCATTAGTGTCTTCCAATTTTAAGCAACCAATAATTTTCATAACAGATGGGGTTGAATTGTATTAGTAATTCCATGTCACCATTTCCATATTAGTGGAATATGTTCAAACCATATATGGAATTAGTTGGTATTATTGGTAGCACATAACCAGGTTGCCACCAAATTGAAATAAATTTCAAACCATTTGTGAAAGAGTTGACATGTTTAACCAACCACTGCAGCAATGGTGAGGATCACTGTCAAACCAATCATCTTTGGTTTAATAAGGCATGGCTAATCAGTTTTTTATTATATATTTAGTTTCACTAAATCACCAACAAAAGTTCCTGTTAGTTGATTAAGCCCATGTCTACATCAATGTCCCCTTGTCTACATCAATGTCAGATTTGATCTTTGCAGCAACCGAAATTTTTGCATTGGCATGTATTGAGTATTAGCCACCTCAATCTGTACAACTAACAGTACATTAGAGGGTAGTTGGTGGCTAATAGCTTAAACAACTAAGCATTAGTTGTTTAATGGAGGGAGGATTCCCATGGAAATTGGTTGGCTTTGCAAAGATTTGTAGTAGTGCATGTACTTTCAGTTCCTAATCTTTCTTGAAATTTTCACTTTGGACATATTTTTTATTTTAGCAAGTTTAGTTATGTACTTCTAATATAATAGCAATTAAATCAAAATTATTAACCTCATTGAAATTGATGATAAAAAATTCGACGTGTATTGCACGTGAGTGACATTTTAGACATCTTACTCTACCTAGATGTCTATATACTCTCATACCCGCCCTTATACGCAATCAGTATATATGAAAATTTAAGAAGTTTTAACGTCAAACTGAATATATTAAATGATGAGTAGAGACTTAATAAACATCTAGGTGAATTAAAATATTCAAATGTCACTAATGTGCGAAGCACATGCTTTCCAGTCGAATTTTCCGTCAACAATTTAAATAATGTAAACTATTTGGACTTAATTGCTATCGTATAGAAAATATATTACTAAAATCACCAAAAATAAAAATAAAGAACTAAAGTGAAAACCTCACAAAAATATAGGGGCCAAAAATATCATTTGGCCTCTTTATTATTAAATGCATGCATTATATGCTCTGTAACTCATGACCACAGTCGTCATACTCACACCAAAAGGCAAAAGTGTGTAAAATGATTTAAAACTCGAGAACTTTCCACGTCCAACGCAAAAGACTCTGACTTGCGATTCAACACTCAGTTTTGCTTGCTATATATAAAACCCCCTAGCGTTTTATTCATCCAATGCTCACTTCAATCTCACACTTTTGCCTACACTTCTTTCCCTTCCTTTTTCCTTGTTCAACCTCACTTTAATTGAACCTCCACAATATTTACTATATATAACGTTCAGTTCAGTATATATCCATCTAGCTAGCTCTTCTTTGTTCCTTGAACTCCAATCAATATGGCTTCTGTTCTTAGAACTAGTTTCATTCCCATGCTCCATCCTCAAGATGGACACTCTTTTTCTTGCATTACAAATTTTGCCACTTCTAATCTTCTCCTTAGCAACCAGAAAAAGGTAACTTTCACTAATTTTGTGCTTTACGCACTGCCTTATTGTTCCATTCTCTAACAATTTAAGCATTTGAGTTCTAATGGTTGGTTAACGTAGTATCAAACTCTGGTTAATTTGGAAGAGATAATGAGTTCAAAACCTCTGATCCCCACTCTTTACCTCTTTGTTGGTTTGTAAGGTGAAGGGTGCATGAGACTGTACCTATATATTTTTCTCTATATGTATTTCTCTATCTCTGTACATATATGATGATGTTGCATGCATGTGAGAGAGTGTTAACTTGATATATTGTATACGTTGTTAGCCTATTTAATTTCTAACAATTTTAAGCATTTGGGGGTCTAATATATATGTAGTTCTAACAAAGAGAAGTAACAACTTTTGCAAAAATTTTCTGATATTGAAAATATTTCTATAACAATTTTCCTTTTTAACTTTTTTAGTTCAATGGGATAATTGCTGCTCGGGAAAATAATGCGATTGATGGCAAGAGCACTACTCTCATGAAGCTTGGTGATGATCCCCAAGAAAGCCAGAATGGGCAGTTCCCAAAATTGCTCAATTTCTCAGGAGAGAGGCCCTCCACTCCAATTCTGGACAGCATAAACTACCCTATTCACATGAAGAATCTTTCTGTGGAGGTAAAGAGAATTTTGGAACAAGGGTCCTATTTGGTTGCTCAGAAAACAATTGGAAATTAAGAAAATTAAAATTTGAAGATATATATATATATATATCTATGCTTTAATTCAGCTAGCTGGTTTTGTAATTAAAGTTAATTTGTTGGTGTTCTATATATTTCAGGAACTTGGAATGTTAGCCAATGAACTGAGAGAAGAGATTGTTTACAGTGTGTCCAAGACTGGGGGCCACCTGAGTTCAAGCCTAGGAGTGGCTGAGCTAACAGTTGCACTCCACCATGTATTCAACACTCCTGCAGATAAGATTATTTGGGATGTTGGGCACCAGGTATGTAGTGATGATCTATTGATAATTCTATTTAGGACATTATTGTTGTGTTGTATTTGTAACATGGGTTTCATATTTTTCAGTCCATTTTCTAATTGAATTAATTTGTGGGTTGTTTTTTGCAGACCTACCCACATAAGATTTTGACAGGCAGGAGGTCGAGAATGCAAACAATTCGACAGAGTTGTGGGCTTTCAGGGTTCCCCAAGAGGGATGAGAGTGTGCATGATGCCTTTGGAGTTGGCCACAGTTCCACCAGCATCTCAGCTGCTCTAGGTACAAAGATTCTCATTTTGTTTTTATCACTGAATACAACTTAGATCTCTATCTATTACGACCCTATGTTTACATAATTACATTCACTACCCCTTTTAAATATATTAACTACTACTCCTTTTAAGGTCGCAAAACTTTCTATATGAAGCGGAAACACAGTTTTTATCATTTTGAAAGTGCCTTTGACACTGACAAAAGCACTCCCAAACAAAAAGGATAAGTTAACTTATTCTATGATGGAAATGGTTCCATTTTATAGGCCTATTGGGATTAATTTATTTGTTAACGAAAATATGTAATATTCGCTTGCATTTCAGGAATGGCAGTTGCCAGAGATTTGCAAGGCAAAGACAACCATGTGGTTGCGGTGATAGGCGATGGAGCCATGACAGGGGGACAAGCATATGAGGCAATGAACAATGCAGGCTACCTTGATTCTAATCTTATAATCATCTTGAATGATAACAAGCAAGTTTCTCTGCCCACTGCCACTGTCGATGGCCCTGCCCCTCCCGTCGGAGCTCTAAGCAAAGCACTCACAAGGTTACAGTCCACTCAAAAGTTTCTTCAGCTTCGTGAGGCCGCAAAGGTAAATTTTCTACTAAATAATGTTAGTGAAACCACATTTTTAATTTAATCACATTGCGACCATGTCACATTATCTCAGCACCTCTTAATGATATATATAGTCTGAAATGTCATATGTACAAATAATTTTATTGATTTTCCACTCATCCTCATTCCTCACTCATTCAGTATGAGGTATTGTACAATTTGTACCCTATTGTCAAAAATTACAATTATCATATACAAGATGTGCTCTAATGATTTATGGGCCTGGGCCCAGGCCTCAGCATTGACCTTCTATTTTGAAATCCATCTGGGAACAACATGGTCATTTTGGGCCTCATGCCATGCTAATTATGGGCCATAACCTGTTAGTTGTTCATTTACTAATATTCTTCTTTATTTACATTCAGCACCAAATGTGGAACAATAAATATACATATCTATGCTACATTTGGATTTGGCTAGCCCAAGCTGCATTGGTTTTGTTTTCTTCATGTTACAAATTGAGGTCTTTGGATTCATCAACAGGGTATTACCAAGCAAATTGGACCCCAAGCGCATGAAATTGCAGCTAGAATTGACACCTATATGAGAGGGATGGTGGGTGGTTCTGGGGCATGTCTGTTTGAAGAACTTGGGTTACACTATATTGGTCCAGTGGATGGTCATAATGTGGAAGACCTTGTCTACATTTTGAAGAATGTTAAGGCCATACCAGCATCAGGGCCTGTTCTTATACATGTCATCACAGAGAAGGGAAAAGGCTATGCTCCAGCTGAAGGCGCCCCTGATAAGATGCATGGTACAATTTACAAATCTTTCTTTGTAGAAATAGGGTTGAGTATTGCTACTTGGGTAGGTCCCACATCTATTAGAGAGGTATTCAGTAAAATGGTCAGTTGCGATGATCTAAATAGTTTTATTCGATAGGATTGTCTGTTGATTTCTTGGTGCTAATCTTGTGCCTATGTTCAAAATGCGTATTTTTGGGGTTCAGGGGTTGAGAGAATTCAGACTCTAATTTGTAAAGTGTGTGTGTTCTTTTTTTATTTTTTTTCTTTCTTATTTTCACATCAACTTCAGTGTCTAAGCTGGCATAATGAGTTTTGGTTATATCATCAGGTGTTGTGAAATTTGACACTAAGTCAGGGACACAGTTTAAGTCGAAATCGAGTACTCCTTCATACACCCAGTACTTTGCAGAGTCGTTAATTGCTGAAGCAGAGAGAGATGATGCAATTGTAGCCATCCATGCTGCAATGGGAAGTGGTACTGGACTCAACTTGTTCCAGAAGCAATTTCCAGACCGATGTTTCGATGTTGGCATAGCAGAGCAGCATGCCATTACCTTTGCTGCTGGCCTAGCTACTGAAGGGCTTAAACCTTTTTGTGCTATTTACTCTTCTTTTCTTCAGAGAGGTTATGATCAGGTAAATATAGAACCACATAGAAAATGTTACTTTAATTTGGGCTGCTATCAACTTTTTCTAGAGAAAGTTGTGGTATCCTAATCAATCTAAGGTACATAATGGTTGTTGTTGGTGGTGCAGGTGGTTCATGATGTAGATCTACAAAAGCTCCCAGTGAGATTTGCAATAGACAGGGCTGGTCTTGTAGGTGCAGATGGTCCAACCCATTGTGGAGCCTTTGACACCACTTTCATGGCTTGTTTACCTAACATGGTGGTCATGGCCCCTTCTTCCGAGACCGAGCTTATGCACATGGTAGCCACGGCTTCAGCCATAGATGACAGGCCTAGTTGCTTTAGGTACCCCAGAGGAAACGGCATTGGGACCATTCTTCCACCAAACAACAAAGGGACTCCATTGGAGGTACAAATACCAAGAATTCTCTAATACAGGATGTGAGACAACTATGTTCAGCTTTTGAACACTGTCTCACATCCTGTATTTATCTCGCATTTTCCATCCGCATCTTTAAATACAGTCTCTTCTATACTTATAAGTGAAATTTTGTACCATACATGTTCTCAAGTCAGTACCTATGACTATGAGATTGTTGTGTATTATGCTAATTCAAAGTTGGAACATAGGTTGGCAAGGGCAGGGTGTTAAGGGAAGGATGTAGGGTGGCTATTTTGGGTTATGGTACAATAGTTCAAAGCTGTATGGCAGCAGCAGAGCTGCTTCAAATTCTTAACATCTCAACCACTGTGGCGGATGCACGATTTTGCAAGCCTCTTGATGGAAATTTGATCAGACAACTAGCTCAAGAACATGAGATCCTCATCACTGTTGAGGAAGGATCAATTGGAGGATTCAGCTCCCATGTGTCACACTTCTTGGGCTTGAATGGATTACTTGATGGCAACCTCAAGGTAATGTTCTTTTGATTTTGAATTCAGACCTTCATGAGTGATTTAATTGTATTTCTGTGCTTAATTAGCTTGTGTTTTCTTTTGCTGTTGCAGTGGAGGGCCATGATGCTTCCCGACAGATATCTTGACCATGGATCTCAGACAGACCAAATTGAAGCAGCAGGGCTGAGTTCTAGGCATATTGCAGCAACTATATTGTCACTCATAGGTGAACACAGGGATAGCCTTCAACTTCTCAACTTTTAGGCGAATACTACAGACATTTTGAGTGAGGAAAACTTAGCTGAGTGTAAATAGTGAGAGCCTAATGTATAATATTGTATGATCAAGAGAATAATGTTGTATTTGAAGAAATGTTAGTATTATAAATCACTATACAAGGTTACATATATCTTCCAATACGGGACAACACCCACGTTCTCACATATCTCCGCACGTCTAATTGGGACAACACTCCACATTCTCACAGCCAAACACGTGAACAACTAATATTGGGTAACGTAGAACACATGTGGCCGTTTGGCCCAACACGTAGGTGAACTTGCACTGACACCATAAAAAAATTTAGACATATCCATTTTAAAACTAATTGGCAATGAGTGGAGACACTCAACTCCTTAGAGCATGTGCATTGGTTTTAGCTATAGCTAAAAGCAATATTTAGTTATAGCTTTTAGTTAAAACCACAAACTTGTACATTGGTAAATACTATAACTAAAACCCACCTATTTAGCTTTTAGCTTTTAGCTTTCAGCATGGGACCCAGCTACAGGACATCCTCCAATCAGCATGCGCCACATCCTCAGTTTCTCTCTCATGCCAACAACATCTGTGCACATGAGGTCCAGCTTTTTCTTGGCTTTTGAGCTTGCAATAGCTACATTTTTAGCTAAATTTAACTATTACAATTTTAGCTTACCTAAATGCTAACCAATGTAGAGGATTTTTGTGACTTTTAGCTAAATTTTAGCTTTAGCTATTGCTCATAGCTAACCAATGCACATGCTCAACTACTTTACACATCCGGTGGACCTTGCTCTTTGTGTTAGTGGCATGAGGAAGATTGGTGATTCATTAGAGACAAACACATTGAAACCGTTTAAGGCTGAAGCTTTGCCCGGTATAGAAGGTTTCAAGTTTTTGGGACCATCTTTACCAATGAACGAGACAGATGATGCATCGTTTGAAACATTATGCCGAGGTACAGTATCCACATTTGGGCATTACCAGGGCGGATGCGTTGTGGGTAAGGTGGTTGATGGCGATTTGCGGGTCATGGGGATCAATGCATTACGTGTTGTTGATGCATCCACATTCAATTTATCACCAGGGACCAATCCTCAGGCCGCCCTCATGATGTTAGGCAGGTATATATGCTATATATACAAATTAAATTGAATCACAAGAAAATCATTATAATTGATTGGTTTTATAGCTTGTTCATAATGAAATTTGTGACATATTGTTGTTTTTTCCTCTTATTTTGTTTTCTTGGGCAGGTATATTGGCCTTAAGATGCTACAAGAAAGATCAACTTGCGAGGGATGTTCATAAAGTTTAACGACTATTTTGATTCTTGGTTCTTATTATTTTTATCCAAAAATTAGTTTAGTATAATCTATGTTGCATGTGAGAGAATAATCATATTTAATTGTGTTATTAAAATAAGCAGCTTTAAGGTAACTGGCCGGGTGCTTAGTAAACTGTATTGAGAGTATAAAAAGAAAGTGTTTGTTAGTAGTAAAGTGTTGTGACTCAGATCTCTACAATATCTAAACTGATCGAACATGATGTTGAAAGTGTTTTCTAATTATTTGTCCTTGTCTCATTTACCATGTTCATTGAGATTGTGCAACACCAAGTATCATAAGCGTGCTTCAACCTTCACCTTTATTTTTTGTTCTTGATGAGTTTCAACCTTCACTTTAACCTAAATAAATTGTTATATCGTATCTTAATTTTAGGGTGCCTTAAGCAAGATTCGAACCTACAATTGAAAAAGAAGAAATATTATTTAAGATTTATCTCGAGTTCTGACGGCTTTTACAAAATTATTTACAGAAGTTCCAAATAATGCAAGACTACTAACCCACTGACGGGTAGGTCATCATAGGAAACAGTCCTATCTTGTTCTGTTCCACATTCCAAACGAAGCCTATATTCACATTTAGGGGTGGGTTCAGTCCGGTTACCGACCCGAGAACCCCAAACTGGCAACCGACTGAACCCCCCTCAGATGGCCCTTTTGGTTACCGAGACTGGAACCGGAATGCCGGTAAACCGGCACTCGGTTGGACCGGCATTTTCGGTCGGCTCGGCTTGGTATGGGCCTTGACCGACATGGTGTGGCGAGAGGGTGGCGAGAGGGCAACGAGACAAAGGGTTTTCAATTTTAAGCAAGAACCCAATCCATTTATATAATTAGATGGAGAATGAAGAGAGGATAAACTTTGATACTTGGGTTGACGGAAAATACCGCCGGAATTTGAAGAAATCCAGTGAGGAAGGCGCGGCTTGGAGCGGTAATTCCGTCGCTTGGGGAGGCCGGCCGAGCTGGGTGGCGGCTGAGTTGTGTTGGCGCCGGCTTAGGGAGTCGACCAACGGCCTTGGATTGCTGGGAGGATTTGGCCAAAGGAAATAGATCAATTTCCAGAGATCTGTAAGAAAAGAAAATTGATCCAACACCCATTTGACCATTTATTTTCCTCCAATTATTATTCTCATGTAAAATATGTTATTCTGAAAAAAAAAACACAAATTGAAAACAAGATAACCCATAGTTTGAAGAGTGGAAAGGGTCGACATCAATAGTTAAAGGGTGGGATTAGAGAGGGGAGAGGAAGAGGGAGAGGAAGAGAGAGTAAAATCTATTTTTTTTTTTTTCTATTTGTATTTTTTTAGACTACCCAAATACATCTGCTAAACAATGAATCCTATATTTCTATTATACAAAAACTCAACATAACCCATGTGAGAGATTATCAATTTTTATTTATTGACGATAAAAAAAAAAACCCAGATCAAACTTTCAAAGTATCACCAGGAAACATCTTCAACTCAACAGTCTAATTAAAAATTAAAATTATTATAGCTTAGTCTTGCCATGCACTAAACACAGGACAATATTATTTGGCTTATCCAGGTTCATAGTCCGACACAACAGCAAACACAAGATAATACTTAGTCTATATAGCTTACTCTAGTCCAACACTATCCAATATAATCCATAAGAATAATCCAGTCCAACACAGTCCAGCGCGCGTACTAAACGTGGCCATAAGATATAAGATTTAAAACTTTTAAAATACACAATAGGGTTTAGGGTATGAGATATAGGAATAGGATATAGAGTTTAGTATTTTGTTTATAGTTATATGGTATAAATTGTTTAGGATATGATATAATATTAGTTTAGGGTATTTTTAATTAGTTTTTACATAG
The DNA here is from genome assembly GCF_963921425.1 of Dryas octopetala. Taxonomy (NCBI): domain Eukaryota; kingdom Viridiplantae; phylum Streptophyta; class Magnoliopsida; order Rosales; family Rosaceae; genus Dryas; species Dryas octopetala. The sequence continues at coordinate 16,147,115 of NC_141367.1, read as the reverse complement.
AAATGTATTATATAAATTAAAAAACATATAAATTATTAATCATAGGGTTTAGGGTTTATAAATTTATATATTTTTTATATAAATTATAGAAATGTACATAAATGTATATAGAAAGGTATTTTAGGATATAGAAATGTATAAAAATGTAATATTTAAATTATATGTTATATATACTCAGTTCGGTTCGATAAACCGACGGTTCTAGGATCTGAGAACCGGAACCGGAACCTAACATACCGGTTCGGTTGGCAAACCGATATCTCGGTACGATTTCTCTTCAGTACGGTTATTCTCGGCATCGGTTAGAGCGGTTTCGGGTACGGTCTCGGTTTTTCGATCAAACCGACCCAGCCCTATTCACATTCATTACCCCTTTTCGATATATTAACCAGGTACTACTTCTTTTAGGGTAGGAAAACCTTATGTATAGAGCGCTTTTGTTAGAAAAGTAAATATAGGATTACCATATATGATTATATGAGGACTACATATGGCTATGAGAAATTCTGTTTGTTAGAACTACATACAAAATTTCATTAAAAACATAAGTACTAGTACTCGATCTTTCATATATATCCATCTGAAAGTGTTTATTGAGAAAGCACTAATCATATCAGATGCTTCTCCATGAAGCAGTCAAAGTGTTTTTCTAACTCCAATAGAACTTATAAGGCTTAATTATATATAGCAACAGTTTGCAAACTTTACCCCGAGTCACACTTGAGTCCGCAAATTTTACTTTTAAATTCTTGAGTCCACGAATTTTTCCACGTTACTCACTTAAGTCCATTCTGTCAATTATGTTAAATATTCTGTTTATTTTGAGAGTAAATAAGAAATTTACCATCTTAAACATTAATTGAACATTAAAAATTCAAAACTATTCACTTTATCCCCATTAAAATTAGGGTCCATAATTTTAAATTCCCTAGTTACATTAAAAATTCAAAACTATTCATTTTATCCCCATTAATATTAGGGTCCATAATTTTAAATTCCCTAGTTACATTAAAATTTTGCAGCATCCCCCCACAATTTAGAACTTGCCTTTCCTTTTTCGCCCTTGATCCTGTCGCAAGGCCCATGTCTCCACGTTGGGGCCAATGTTGCTGCTGCTTCCTTTAATGATAAACTAACTCACCTAAAAAGTTAAAATGATGAATAAATTCACTTTGTAAAAATAAAGTCCACTTTATGTTTTGTTCATTGTTTTTTGCGCCGAGTGCTCGGGAGTTTTTTATTTTTAAAAGGGGCAAATTGCCACTGTCACACATTCTTACTATTAACCCCATAATATGCGACTGGCTAGATCCCATATCTTACTATTCATATTTTATTTTTTCTTAATAGCGCATAAGACTCTTGGAACATTCACTTGAACTCAAACATTCATGCATTCACAGAAGAAGAGTTGCATGAAGAGTCAAAAAGGACGATACAGATCGAATACGGGCTGCCAGTTTCTTAGATATAGAGTTTCCAATAGATAACTTGCTTAGGACAACAAGATCAGAGTTAATCTCAGCTAACCATGTGGCTGTAGTATTTACCCCACCAAGTGTTGGATAGACAGCAAAGCGAAACAGCAATTAATAACAAGGAGAGGGATTAAGTTTAACACTTCCCCTTAATGCCTTCCTGTTTGATTCCCAATAATTGCCTTAAGTTTTGAAACTTATCTCTAGGCAGTACACTTTGGTGAGTCATGCAAAACAACTTCAACCTTTTTGTCATATACAACATGTCTTTTAAGATGGTACTTGCTTGATTGTAATGTGTTTGAAATAGGGGTGTTGTTTTTTTATTGTTTTTATCTAATGGATTGATTTTCGACCGACTTTTTTGGTTTTGTTTCGGTAAACATTTTTTTTTTAATCCGAAAACCAAATATTTGAATAGAAAATTAGAATTAAATACCAAATCCTAATAATTTTTTGGTATAGCATGAGGACCATATAATATTTCAATTGAACTATTAAATTTAAATGTAGTTTTTTAGATTATGTCACAAACATGTTGGCTCCTTTGATTTGAGCCTTTTTCATTTGACATTTTTGTCTTTTGGCCAACATATAATAGGTGTTAGTTAAAATTTATAAGGTTTTGACAAAATTGCTTTGTGACTTTTATATTATCTTGAAAATTTGCTAATGTAGTCTCAACTTTACATTTAGTTGTGACTGTACGACACTCACAACTTCAAATTTTGTTGTGGCTTAATTGAATTTTTTTTAGAGAAATTATACTACAATATAGTATAAATAGAGGTCAAAACAATACTTTTACTTAAAATAATATATAGTATTGTGGTGTGAGTTGTTTCTTTCAATTTACCAAGATAGTCACAGTTAAGTTGTGACTGGATTGATATATTTTTTTTAATACAATATAGTATAAATTAATGTAATATTTGTGATGTAATATTATTTTTATTTTTTTATTGTAGTGGCATGTATGTAATATTTGTAAACTCTAATACTTTTTACTTTATTATTTTGTTTGACTTTTCAATTAGTACCTAATCTAAAATACTATTTAATTTTGATACCTAAACTAAAAAGTTATTGAAATTTAGTAGTTAAAATCAATAGATCTATATTTGAAATCATAAAATACTGAAAAATGCTATCATTTCGTTATTCATTGATACTAAATTACTAATACTATATTATTACGAAGAAAAAATATTAAGGGTAAATTACAATTTAATACCTCAACTTTACCTCGGATTTCAAGTTAGTGCCTCAAGTTCAAAAAGTTGCAATTTTATGTCTCAACTTTCATTTTGTTTCAAGTTAATACCTCCATTAGTCTTGCCGTCAAAAAGACCGTTATATGATGAGGTGACACACCACTAAAAGGCTTCATTTCAATTTAGTACCTCAACTTTATCATGTTTTTCAAGTTCATACCTCAAGTTAAAAAACTTGCAAATAAATAAATGTTTTTCAGTTTTTATCTCAACTTCACCCCAACTTTTGACCCATCAAATCTTCACCAAAATCAACAATTTTATACTCATTTTGAAGCTATGAATCTCCTCTTTATAACTATATAGAAATAATTCAAAAAAGAGCTATGAAACGCGAAAGAAGTAGTCACAAATTAGGCTACCCAAAATTGTCAATTTGTTTGGAAAATTTGGCACTTTCGGGTAGCCTACTTTGTGACCAATTATTTTGGGTTTCATAACTCCTTTTTTCATGATTTTTATATGGTTGTAAAGAGGAGATTCATAGCTTCAAAATGAGTATAAGATTGATAATTTTGGTAGAGATTTGATGGATAAAAAACTGGGGTGAAGTTGAGATAAAAACTGGAAAACATTTATTTATTTGCAAGTTTTTGAACTTGAGGTATGAACTTGAAAAATATGATAAAGTTGAAGTACTAAATTGAAATGAAGTCTTTTAGTGGTGTGTCACGTCATCAAATAACGGCATTTTTTACGGCAAGACTAACAGAGGTATTAACTTGAAACAAAATAAAAGTTGAGGTATGAAATTGCAATTTTTTGAACTTGAGGTACTAACTTGAAATTCGAGATAAAGTTGAGGTATTAAATTGTAAGTTACCCAAATATCAACATATAAATTTATGAATTGTGCGCTCATTGTTTCTCATGTTCTCCCTTTTCCACTTGCCAAACGATTGAGATGTGAAATGTTGGACCACATGGTTTTGGTAATTAAGGCAAGACTTTGCCTAGAATTCAGGGCACCGACCTTATCTCCAGTACATATGTACGCATAAAGTTTAGGCACCCATAGGAGAACAATTTGGAGCTCTTGGATATTTATCAAGAACTCTATCTCTTACGTACACTTGGCCTTTATATAAGTATTTGAAGACTTGCACAAGATTTACGTCATTGTGTGTAAGGAGTTCTTGACGATACAAAACGCACTTACGTATTGTTTTGGTCTAAGGTAAACTCTTAACTCCTTTATATGCTTATGATCTCCACCGATTGAGGTCCATAAATATTTTAAAATATGTTTTTTCGGATAGGAATATAATCCAATATTATTGAGATGCAATCTTTTCTCCTTTTCATGACTTTTTGTTGCAAGCATTTGATAAGAGCAAGTATATATGTATATAGAGAGCTTCAAGTGTGGGATCCCACATTTAGGGTTATTTGTGGGATCCCTCATGGGCCCCACTCCACATTGTATTTTGATAATTAGAACCGTCTATTTTTTTGGTTTCTATTGAAGGATCGTGCTTGTAAAAAATTAGGTTAATCGGAAACTATTTGACCGTTGATTAAATGATCACCATTTCAAGTATTTATCGAAAATATTTTGTTCGTTTATTTATTTGATCTAAGTTTGATAGCTTAATAGTTTCTGATTTGCTTAATTTTTTGTAAGGATGATATTTGAATATATATTTAAAGATAGACGGTTTGGATTGTTGAAATACCATATGGAGTGGTCATGAGGAATCTCACAAATGTGAGATCCCACATCTGAAGGGGCCTATATATAAATATATATATATATATATACATTATTGTTTTATAAATGAGTTTCTGAAACTAACTGATTAATAAGTTAATACAAAACTAACCACTCTTTTAGACTAACCAAATGAAGTAATCTATTTTAAGAGGCTTCTATTTATAAAGTTGACTTTGGGAATTCATGCGATTGTTGAAATATTAATAGCAAAATAAAATTCACTGAGCAATTAGTTTTTGGTTTAGTTGGATAGGTCACAAGTTTGTATATTTCTTAGAAAAAAAAAAACTTTACTATATATATCTACACTCTCATGTACATCCACTATAAATTCTATGAAGGATAGCAAAAAAATTAAAAAAGTCATATATACGGTATACCATGTATAAAAGCACATGAAAGTGTTTTTAAATTGGGTCAGGGAGAAATAGGTCCAAAGAGAGAGTCCATACGAAAAATTGTCTACCCCTTAAAAAACAGCACAATCCAGTCCACTTTTAATTAAGTGTTCGGGGAACAATTTCATCGAGCATTCGAATGTTAGCAACGAGCATTCCCTAATTTTCATAAGCAGATAAGCTTATTGTCACTAACAAACAATGGAAAACCCCAAAATTACGTTAAAAATTTCAGCTTTCCAAGAAGTTTGAACACTTAGGGCCTGTTTGGTTCAAGTTTTGGAGACCTGAGAATGAGAAATCAATTTCATTCCCATGTTTGGTAAATATAGGGAAGAGAAATCAATTCCTGGCCTAAGAAATTAATCTGATGCCCTTGTTGGAGCAATGGAATTGATTTCCCCCTCTCGGGAAAGCATTTATTGCTTCTTTTTGAACAAAACTAACCCTGCTATTATTTTAAAATAAATAATAGATTATGATACAATTGGAAAACTGACCAAACACAGCATTTATTGCTTCAAATTCCTAATTTACCTTCCCAAACTTACTAAACACAGGAAAAGAAATTTCACATTTTCTTCCCCCTGAAAAATGCAAAGGAATTGATTTCCCAAAAAATCACGTTAAAAATTCCAACTTTCCAAGAAGTTTGAACACTTAACTCAAAACCGGACTGGTTTAAATTTTTTCAAAACGTGGGATTTTTTCATTACGAAGTCTGGTAGGGGGCTTTTAACATTTATTGTTTTGAATTTTGCAGGGAAAAACGACTATCAGATCTCAAAAACATGAAGGAATCCACAAGTGTCGCTATACTACTTTTCTTGCACCTCTTTGTCTTTAATCCTCAATCAAAGGTTCACTCGTTTGCCACTCCAACTGAACATGGTAAAGTATTTAGTTTATGTATCTTAAAGCCACCCATTCTTAATTGGTATAATGACATGAAAAATAAATTAAAAAATCAAAAAGGGAATTTCAAAATAGAGTAAGAATTAAACTTTATATTTTAGCATTGAAGGTATATATAAACAAAGCAAGCATCTTACAATATTAGAAAAGAAAATGGATTATTATTTTATATACCGTAACACGGACACATAGTGTAATCACAATTTACATATTATAATATGAGTTTATTTTATTAATACAATATCCTACAATTATAAACTCGTTGTTCACTCATTATAATATGTGGATTGGTTAAAGCATGTGTCCGTATAATGGACATACATAATATTTTTATCAAAATGAGTCATTCCACAAAAAGTTTGAAACTCAGATCAATAATGGATCAGAGAGCTCCTTCAAAAAAAGAGAGACATGTCAACCATAAGGCTGCTGTCTTGCTGCTGTATTAGGGCAAAAATCTACAATAGGTAAAACTTCCAGCAACAAATAGTAGAAAAAAAAGAAAGAGAATAAAGTTATAGAATCAAAGTTATAGAATCTACAGGTAGATCAGCCTATAACTGGTTTTGTGGGGGTGGACCGGCCTATATATCTGACCATTTTTTTATTTTGGGGCCTAAAAAAAAAGTCTTAATTATATTTTCTTTACTAAAACCTTAGTTGTAGCTAAAAGGCTAAAATTATTTTTCAGATGTTGTTCCTAAAACTATTAATTACAGGGTTTTTAGTTACAACACAGTCATGACACATTTAGCTATAAAATTTTAGAGATTAATACCATTTTGCTCCCCAGACTATTACACTTGTATCAGTTTGCTCCCCAGACTTCTAATTTGGAAAATTAAGGACTCTGACTTTTTCAATTTTGCCAATTGAGGTTATTTTGTCAATTTACACATTTTTTATCCAAATCTTTGAGGGCAAAATGGTCACTTCCAATTAGATCTTATCATTTTTTCTCTTTTATTTCTTGCTAAATTTTGCTTGATCATCTCGACATTTTAGATGAAAAATGTATAAATTGACGGAATAACCTTAATTGGCAAAATTGAAAAAGTCAGGGTCTTTAATTTTTCAAATTAGAAATCTGGGGAGCAAACTGATACATGTGTAATAGTCTGGGGAGCAAAATGACATTAATCCCAAAATTTTATGATCTTACTTACAAATTTTGTTGTGACTAACTCAGCTAATTAACTTTTTTTTTTTTTTAATGCACAGTACATTCTTCATGTATACTTAAATTTTCTTCATCCCTTCATATTTTTCAGATTTTAGCTACATGAAATTTGTGTATAATGCCACTGTTCTCCCGTCAGAAGAAGAATATGACTACATTGTAGTTGGTGGGGGAACAGCAGGCTGCCCTTTGGCGGCAACTTTATCGAAAAACTATAAGGTGCTCGTTTTGGAAAGGGGCAGTGTTCCTACTGCATATCCAAATGTGTTGAGTGAAGAAGGGTTTCTGACTAGTCTCATGCAAGAAGATGATGGTGAAACACCGGTTGAAAGGTTCACGTCAAAAGACGGAGTTTCTAATGCAAGAGGAAGGGTCCTAGGTGGGACAAGCATGATCAATGCTGGTTTCTACTCCAAAGCTGATAGAGAATTCTATGAGAAATCAGGAATTGAATGGGACATGGATATGGTTGATAAGGCATATAAGTGGGTTGAAAATTCTCTTGTCTTCCGCCCAAATTTGGCACCTTGGCAATCTATTATGAAAGAAGCATTGTTAGAGGCTCGCGTTGGTCCGGACAATGGACTTAATTTGAATCATATTCTAACATGTCATTTTCTACTCCACTCCTTAGTCTTTTTCCTAACCCATCAATTCCCATAAAATTAAACTTAAGCGTGGCACACATTTCTTCGAAATTACCAGGACCCTTGTCCCATGGTTCTCTTTGGCTGCAATCATCTTTTGACGTGAGAGTCGGTCCAAATGTCAACTTCAACTACTTTACACATCCATTGGACCTTGCTCGCTGTGTTAGTGGCGTGAAGAAGATTGGTGATTTATTGAACACAAGCTCATTGAAACCATTTAAGGCTTATGCTTTTTCGGGAACAAAAGGTTTCAACTTTTTGGGGCCATCATTACCAGTAAACCAAACAGACGATGCATCCTTTGAAGCATTTTGTCGAAGTACTGTATCCACAATTTGGCATTACCATGGAGGATGCGTTGTGGGGAAAGTGGTTGATGGTGGTTTGCGGGTCATAGGAATCAAAGCCTTACGTGTTGTGGATGGATCCACATTCAATTTTTCACCAGGGACCAATCCTCAGGCCACCCTTATGATGTTAGGCAGGTATGTTATATATATAGACTTAAATTGCAATCACAAGAAATTCATGATAATTGATTGGTTTAATGGCCGGCTTGTTCATAATGAACTTTGTGACGTATTAATTGCTGTTTTCTTCTCTTATTTTGTCTTCTTGGGCAGGTATATTGGCCTCAAGATTCTGCAAGAAAGATCAACTTGCGAGGGATGTTCTAATTGAAAATTTAACTGTAAATGTTGGATTTCTGTAAAATCCGACTATTTCGTCTCTTGGTTTATAGTATGTTTATTCCAGTAAGTTTAGTATTTCCTGTGCTGTATTTGAGGGAATAATAACTTTCAATTGTGTTATGAAAATAAGCAGCTTTAAGGTAGCTGATTGTGTGATAAAACTGTATTTATAGAAGTGTTTAGAGTATCAAAAACAAGTGTTTTTTAATGTTGAAGTATACGTTGTGGCTGTTTGTAATGAATAAACTGGACATGATGGAAAGTGTTTTTACTCATTTGTCCTTGTCATAATTTCCATGTTCATAGAGATTGTGCAACACAATTATCATATAAGCCTGCTTCAACCATCATTTTTTTTTTCTTGATGACCTTCAATCTTCACCTTAACCTAAATGAACTGTTAAATCGTATATTATAAGAAGTTTTAAGAAAAATTTGATCCAACAATTGCAAAAAAAAATCAATTAATTATATATATATATTTTTTTTTTCCCGATTCCTACATGCTTCTACAAAATTAAACCCTTAATTTGTTCATTCTTGTAATCTTGTAATCTTGGAACCTTTTACCAAGACTCCAAACCAAAACAAAAAGACAGGAAGAGAGTTTTATTAAGAGAAAGTAATCTTGATTATACAAAACATGCCTACAAATTAATGCACAATATTATTAGCTACCTTATATAGCTTGGTTTGCATGCTAGGTTTCCTTCCTCCTAAAATTTACATCCTCCTAATTACTAATCTGAGTGATAATTGTTTACAGACTCCTCAACACACTTCTTGATCTACATTGTTACAACATGACAACACCTCATATTATTGTCCTATAAGCTCCAATCTCAAAGAGAAAGGCCTTTTCCATCCAGTGGTGGAGCCAGCCCAAAAATTTAAGGTGGGCTGGAATGATGGAAAATGATTTTTTCTTCTGGATTGAGTGGGCTATATAGCAGAAATTTATTCCAAATTTTACCTAAAATACACCACAATCTGCTGAAATTGGGTGGGCTATATAGCACGGGTTAGCCACCCCTGGCTACGCCAGCCCCTGCTTCCATCCACAACCATATCATTGAATTGGCTGTGATTTTTCATAAAAAGCATATATCCCCTGTTTTACCAAATGGGATGTGTAACTAAGTTTTTTGGGAGCTTATTGGACAATACGTGGAAGTCTTTCATGTAAATGTACTTGAAAACGCTTTAGGTGCTTCTTTAGTATAAAGCTCTTATACTAAGTACGTATCAGCCCAATATGGTTCAAATCAAAAGGCTTTGGGCCTCGCACAAGAGGAGGGTCAGTATCAATGACCAAAGGACAGTGGTCTGATCCCAACATGCGGAAGTGAAGACTATTATATATCCGACCATTGTTCCAGCCACTTTGGTTGACCACTCTCCTGAAACCCCAATTTTCCCAATTATTTTTCCAGGTAAATTTTTCCCCCTTAAAGCCGATATCCAGTAGTTCAGTTGCATCCATGTATCCAGGAACAAAGCGTCACTTATTAGGCTCCCAATTCTCCCACCCTCCTTTTCATGCGGCCACAGGAATTCATTGAATTCCCCAAAACATAGCCATGGGAGCTTTTTAAGTAATTAAAGCCGATTTGTGAAAACCTCTTATCTTTTCGGCCAAGCGAAAGTTACAAAAAAGAAAAAAGCTTAAATGAAAATTGAAGTACATTGAACACAAATGAGTAAAATTGTAAAAGCACCTTCGACATCATCATGTTTATTTTAGTCATTATAAGAAGTCACAATATTTCAATACTAAAATTTAACAAACACTTAGACATATATTGCTTTTTATACTCGGTACTTTTTAAAACACATACAGTTTTAAAACAAATTTAGCTACATTATTTCAAAGTTGATTATATATTATCACGTACAACACAATTGAAATGATTATTTCCACAACAGAACAATACCAAATTGGATAAACATACCAAATTGATGAATTCGTCTTATTCTAATTAAAGACATCCAACATTTACAGTTAAAATGTTGAATTAATTATGAACGTCCTTGGGAAATTGATCTTTCTTTTAGCATCTTAAGGCCAATATACCTGCCCAAAGAACACAAAATTAGAGGGAGAAAATAAACAACAATATGTCACAGATCTCATTGTAAACAAGCCAGTAAAACCAAACAATTACCAAGAGTTTCTTGTGATTTCAATTTAATAGACATACCTGCCTAACATCATAAGGGTGGCCTGAGGGTTGGTCCCTGGTGAGTAATTGAATGTGGATCCATCAACAACACGCAATGATTTGATCCCCATAACTTGAAAATCACCATCAACTACCTTTCCCACCACGCATCCTCCATGGTAGTGCCAAATTGTGGATACTGTACTTCGACAAAATGTTTCCAAGGATTCATCATCTGTTTGGTTCACCGGTAAAGATGGCCCCAAAAAGTTGAAACCTTTCGTGCCCGTAAAAGCATTAGCCTGAAATGGTTTCAATGAGCTTGTGTTTAGTAAATCACCAATCTTCTTCATGCCACTAACACAACGAGCAAGGTCCACTGGGTGTGTAAAGTAGTTGAAGCTGACATTTGGACTGACTCTCACGTCAAAAGACGACTGCAGCCGAAGAGCACCATGCGATAAGGGTCCAGGTACTTTGGAAGAAATCACTACCACACTAAAATTTATTTTTAGCGGATTGTATGGATCGGGAAAAAGAGTAAATAGTGGAGCAGAAAATGACATGTTATATGAGATGGGCACTATGTAGAAATCTCTTGTAATTCCAGCAATCTGTTGAGTTGATGGCTCCACCGGAATTGGGGACAAAATGCTAATGGAATTACGAGGATTGTCATACATAAACTTTCCAATGTAAGGCTGTGGGTGAACAACTGGTATTTTGAGAGATGATAGGTAGGACTCTGGGCCAACACCACTAAGAAGCAGAAGTTGAGGGCTCCCAATTGCCCCAGCACTTAGAATAACCTCTCCCTTACCACGTACAAATGCCCGATGAGACCTTCCGTTAGAATCACTGTATATGATCCCTTTTGCAGACAAGCCTGCATTTGCGAATAGCTTATAATTAATAACATACTATTGGAACTAAACATGTTTGAGTCGTGTCACATTAATTGTCATACCAAATTGAAACTGACACTAAAGTATGCAAGGTCAAATGTAATTGTTAATCACAAATGAACATACTTGATTCATTTGAGGCGAAAATGATCCTCTCTACAATGGCATGAACTCCAACTCGCAAGTTGTTTGCGTTTCCTCTGTTCAGTAGTTCCACAGCTCCATGTCTCCTTCCATGTGTGTCAAATATTGAACCACCAATTTTAGTTCCGGGAATGTGATTCAAATTAAAACCATTGTCGGGACCAACGCCGGCCTCTAACAATGCTTCTTTCATTATAGATTGCCAAGGTGCCAAATTTGGGCGGAAGGCAACAGTATTTTCAACCCACTTATACGCCTTATCAACCATATCCATGTCCCATTCAATTCCTGATTTCTCATAGAATTCTCTATCAGCTTTGGAGTAGAATCCAACGTTGATCATGCTTGACCCACCTAGGACCCTGCCTCTTACATTAGAAACTCCGTCTTTTGACGTGAACCTTTCAACTGGTATTTTACCATCATCTTCTTGCAGGAGACTAGTCAGAAACCCTTCTTCACGTAACACATTTGGATATGCAGTAGGAACACTGCCCCTCTCCAGAACAAGCACTGAGTATTTTTTTGATAAAGTTGCCGCCAATGGGCAGCCTGCTGTTCCCCCACCAACTACAATGTAATCATATTCTTCTTCTGACGGTAGATCAGTGGCATTATAAACAAATTTCATGTAGCTAAAATCTGAAAAAATATGAAGAGAGGAAGGAAACTTTAAGTATATATACATTAAGAACTGTGCAACCACTACAAAAAAAAAAAAAAAAAAAAAGGTTAGTCACAACAAAATTTGTAAGTAAGAATAAAATTTTATAGCTAAATGTAAAATCACTAAGTGTCATGATTGTGTTGTAACTAAAAACCCTGTAATTAAAAGTTCTAATGACAACTGTCGTGGCTAAATATGCTAGTTTAACAACATCTGCAACATCTGCGACTAAAAGTTTTAGCTACAACTATATTTTCTAATTCCCGAAAAAAAAAAAAAAAAAAGTTCTAATAGGCCGGCCCACCTCCAAAAAACAGTTATAGGCTGGTCTATGCGCTTGGCAAGGAACCCAAACGCACGTCGTTTGCAACAGTGACTATAAAATGATGCATAAAAAATTGATGTTTACAGATATACCTTATGTATTTTCTTACATAAAATGTAAGAATTTATAAACCAGCCATCATAAAACTCAAAAATTCAAGTTTGTGAGGTCACATTCCCCCTAATTTTAACAGTAACATTAATGACATGTTACTGCAGAGTTACTGTCGAATAGTAATTATCGGCTCAGTACAATGCCTCATGTTTATTCAGCTTCTCCTTATTTTGTCAATTCCAACATCTCCTTTTTAAATCATGGGCTTAATTGTCATTTTGTGACCTTTTTAACATTCCAAAACAAGTGGGGGTTGATTTAACATTTTTTATTTATCACTGGATTGATTTAACATTAAAGAGTGTAGAATGAACTTATTTATCATTTACTGATATATTTATTACTAGATGTATATTTAGGGGGGTGTCCCCAACTTGGATTTTATTTGGATTTTAAAAGTTCAATGAAATCTAGGTATCTTCAACTCAAATTTTAATGAATTCCAATGAAATTCAGGTGTCTTAAAAAATTCATAGATTTAGTTAAGGATTTGGATGTATTTGGATGCATTTTTTATACATAACAAATTTTAGCCAATTCTCCTTAGATTTTGATGGACAATCATTTTTCATTTGGTAGCTTAATACTATTTTTGCAGTAATAGTTGATTTTTCTATTGCAATTTATTTCATCCTAGCGTACGTACTGTGATTCTCTTCCTTACAACTAAAGCCTATTATAGTTGCTGCCTAACCCACAAAAACTTAAATAGTGACATGTGTGAGTACCATATTCAATTTAGAGATAATTAGACTTAGATCTTTTAGAAAAACAGTTTTTAGATGGAGACCGAGAGTGTTTTAAAATTTATAAGAAATCATTTTAATTCATAATAATTTATAAGAAAATCATTTTAATTCATAATAAAGTCCTTTTAATTTTTAAGAAAATCATTTTAATTCATAATAAAGTCTTTTCCCAATTTCAAGGATAATTCCCCTCCTTGGGTGTAGAGTGGGCTTTGTAGAGGCTGCATGTTATGTTTTAACTTCGAGCCCAAATCTTGAAGTTAAAACCTAACATAAAGCTGTCAAAGAAGAAAAATAAAAGGATTTAATTAAAAACTCTAAATCACTACCAGTCTGAGTTTAAAAAAGACTAATAAAATGGACTAAACTCTAAGTCTCTTTTAAATTTATACAGTCATGCTGACAACAGGTTGCCTATTCACAATTTATTAGTTCTTTAACTATTCTATTATTCTAAATAATATACATTTAATTAAATATGAATTCAATTATTTATGAATTTTGTCCAATATTTTGGCATGATTAATATTGGAAAAATCTGAAACTGTCAATGATGCTGAACACTAAACAAACTTTCCTACTCACATCAAACAATTATTCCAAAATACCATAAAATATAAGAGGAATATGAAATTTTATATATGTTCCACACCAAATATACAAGTATTGCTGCTTGCATAATTGTTAGAAATGAAGGGAAAATTTTAGATAAAAGATTTTAATTTTACCCCATGTTCTTATTTAGGATATAAATTTAATGTCGTGTTAATTAAGGATTACGACTTTCATTTTGTGTCAAGTAAGAACTTTTTACTAATGATGTTACATTTTTTGTTAAAAATTGGTCACATGCACGCATATAACCAATTTTTAAGGACACTATTGTCTATTTACTTAAAAAATAATTAAAAAAATGAATTAAACAAAAAGTTATAGTGAAATGGGGTTGACATAGATGGCCTAATTGGCCGAGGACAATAGCTCATTCCTACAATCCTACACACCCGAATTTAAACCCTCCTCATCCCCCTCTCCTGTCCTAAAAAAAAAATTATAAAATTAAACAAATAAAACAAAAAGAATAAACAGAAGGAATCAAACAAAGAAAACAGACAAAACGAAAAAAAAAACAAAATGGATCTAGAAACTTCCCCACCTACCACCCCCGACCCTCCTCCTGCCTTCACCTCCCTCCCCATCTCCGACCACCGGAAGGCGACCCCTGCCGGCAACCCTCCACCCCACCCCACCCCATCTCCGTCCCATCTCTCTCTCTCTCTCTCTCTCTCTCTCTCTCTCTCACTCTCTTTCTGAATTCTGAGCCAACCCAGTCGGAGTCAGTGTGGGTCGAAACTGAGCCCGTCAAGGCTGGAAAGACTTAGTGGGTGAAGCCACGGGGAGCTTTGTTGTTATCGTTGTTTGGGGAAAAGGAGGGCGATGGTGAGGATTCTGCTGCAGTTTCAAAGTGGTTGGGAATTTAAAGCTGCAGTTTCAAAGAGCCGAGTAAGCAATGAGAAATTTAAGGTAAAGATGGTTTCTTTTGGTGATTTGATTGATCTTGTTTGTGTACTATGTTAATTTGGTTGCTGAGAAACTCAATGACCCTTTCTGTTCTTGTACTGTAGTATTATGGTTTTTTTTTTTTTTAATTTTTTTTTTTTAGAGAAACGTATTATGGTATTGTTGAGGGAGAGTTGCCACTTTGTCGTGTAACTCAAATGTTGTATAATTATAAAAAATAAAACTAAAAAGTCCTATAAATTAATACTTTTCATGTCATTATTTGGTGGAACTACTAAATTTAAGGTGCATTAATTATGGAATAATCATATACTTACTATATTTTTATACTATATTTTTATACCATTTTACGTGTCATTATTTTACTAGACAAATTTTTTTTTTATTTTTTTGAATTTTTGATTTTATTTTTTAGTGTCCAATATATGAATGTTATATAAGTTGCCACATAGAAATTGTGGTATAAAAATATGGGATGTTTAGCACTACTCTTAGTTATGCAAAAAGTAATTTACCATGATCAGATGAAGTGGCGAACGAGTGAACCTTTGATTGAGGATTGAAGACAAAAAGGTGCAAGAACAGTAGCATAGTAGCAATTGTTGATTTCTCCATGTTTTTGAAGCCACAGAGCTGGATAAACAATTTTTCCCTGAAAAATTGAAAAACACTTTCATGTCCAAGGGTAAGAAATAAGATATCAGGAAGGACTGAGACTCTTGTTTGGAAAAGCTATGGACAAGCACCAGAGTACCAAACAAAATAAAATTCTTCTTGTGGCAGACCACAATGTGTACTTCCTACCATTTAAGAAGATCGAAAATGAATTAAATCTGTAGAGATATAAATTAACAAGAGATCACATGCATATAAAAGAGTAGGAAACTCTTTTTGATTATGGACCACATCTGATCGAGATCAAAAGCAAATAAACAATTAGTACGAGTATACCTTAGACCAAATTAAACAGTACGTATGGTATAGAACTCCTTGGTCCTTACAAACAACAAGACCTTATATATAGAGGCCAAAGAGCTGCAAAAGAGATAAGAGTTGTTGCTGAATATCCAAGGGCTCTGAGTTGTTCTCTAAAATTTTAGAGATAATTAAGGTCTGTGCCTATTCTTAGTCATCTGGTGTTAATAATTGTCAAACCTCTTAGTCAACTGGTGCTGCATATTTATATATGGAAAAATTATGCCTGATGTCTCCCGATTATTCAAAGTGTCAATCCTTCAATAATGACTTTTAATTTAATTAGCAACGTGCATGACTAATGTGATAAAACGACAGATAGTCATGACCAATTATTCAAAATATCAATCCGTCAATAATGACTTTTAATTTAATTAGCAACGTGCATGACTAATGTGGTAAAACGACAGATAGTCATGATCGGGATGTGGGAACTGTCACCACGGATCTACATCTCATATTGTCAATTCTAACATACTATATATATACAAAAATTCTTTAAAACTAAATGGTTAGTAAGCTAATATAAAGCTAATCATCCTGTTGGGCTCACTGCACAATATAATCTCAAAATCCGAATCGTCAATTTTGTAAGCCCTACTTCAATATCGTCAAGAATGAATCCAAGAATTTAAAATAGAGTGGGCTGAACTTTAAGACTACCAAAATATATTTGGGCAACATATCATTTTTTTTTATAACATTTCCCAAATTCAAATAGGGTGCCCCTTTTCAAACCCAACTTTTTAATTATTAGCTCAAACAGTTTAATGATTTATTATTTTATAATTTATCCTAATATAAATTGACTATTTAAGATAAATATTTAAATAAAAAATTAAATAACCAACTAGCCCCATGGAGATCGAAGGGATATGGAGATGATTGTCCTAAATCTCATCAATAGCTTTCCAGATAGGCATGTACTGGGATTTTTTTACTTTTCAGTTCTTCTTTAATGGTCTCCTTCACTTGATCCATGGTTTCATATATGTACCCCACAAGTGGCTTATCAGCCTCAAAGATCAAATTTAGAACACGGACCAGCGGCATAGATGCTTTCAAGACCGTCTGAGCTCCAGTCCAGAAAGACTGATCCTCCACCATATCCATTACCCTCTTAATTGCCCTCCGCCCTTGAAGCCCAGATTGACTGTTTCCACTGGGATGAGGAAAACATGTCTTTTAATTTCTGCTTCTCTGATACAATATTCTCTAAAGTCATAAAGGGCATTGCTGACCTTATCTTGGAGGGCTTAATTAGGTCACTACCAACAGTATGTTTCTTCAAAAGCTCCCAAACTGTTCCATGTCCATGAATGAACTTTGTAATAGTCTTGGCTTTGTCTAATATTTCTCTATTGGAGCCAATCATCCCAATATTCTTCTCTAACATCAGCTCAATGCAATGAGAAGCACTCACTGCCCAAAACACTCATTTGCACCTATTGGAGGTGGTGGTGACGGTGATGGTGTCGTTGGTTGGTGTTGGGTGTGTGTTTGATTTTTTTTTTGGTCAATGGGTGAGTGTTTGTTAGGTGTATATTCGTTGGGTGTGTGTTTTTTTTTTTTTTTGAGAGAAGAAGGCTGTAAATTTTATTCAAGTTGCATCATTATGCAGAATTACAGCAAGCCAATTTGGCCAGTTATTAAGACTAATAAGAGAGCCAACATGAGAGACAGCATACTTGGCAAGGTGATGTGCTGCATTGTTGCTGGTTCGTCGGCAGTGGCAACAGGTTGTCGATGCGAAGCCCATTAAAAGGAGTTTGACATCCTCAACAAGGACCCCATCAGTTGCCAGGCAGCTAGAAGGTTCATTGATGCAGTTCACTGCATCCAGTGCATCCATTTCCAAAACAATATGGTGAAGACCAAGATCTGAAGCAAGTTGCAGCCCCATGATAGCCGCCATGAGTTCAGCTTCGCGTGGCGAATGGGTGCCAGGGATATGCTTGGAAGCAGCGAGAAGGGCCTCCCCACAGCTGTCCCGAACCACCACCCCCAGACCACACGCCCGAGTTCGTGTAGAAACACCTGCATCCACATTGATCTTAAAAACACCCTCCGCAGGCTTCTGCCCTTTTTCCACAGGTCTGTTCATCATGGGGCTCGGTTGGAGGCGAAGCCAAGCCTCTTTGTATTCAGTAGCAAAAGTAATCATGCGGGTATACTGATGCAATCCATCTCCAACCACGCCAGTATGCACAAAATCATTCCTCATATTCCAAACGCCCCAACAGATAAACGCAAATTCCTCCTGCTCGGCTTTGGAGAGAACAAGTAGAATTGAGTGGAAAAAATCAGTGAAGGTTCCCTCCCTGTACCAGCGCACTAGCTCACCAAGAACAGAGCAGTGCCAAACATTTTTTGCAGCACTGCATCCCCAAACAGCATGAAGGACCGTCTCTGGTTTTTTCCAACACCGAGGACAGACAGGCCGAGGGATGATCTTGCGATTGAAGAGATTGACATTACATGGAAGGATTTCTTGGCAGCAGCGCCAGAGGAAGAGTTTGATCTTGCCCGGGATTCTCAAATTCCATAAAGTGCGCCAGAGTTGCTGATTGGGCCGATGAGAGGAGCAGCTGGGGAGGGTCGAAATGGTCGCCGAATTCATGGCAAGCCAGTACCCACTCTTAACGCTGCAAAGCCCATTTTTAGTATAATGCCAGATTTGTCGGTCAGGGTGATGCAAACTGCCAAGGGGAATACTAGCAATTATGTCGGCTTCCTCCATCGAAAAATAGTTGTAAAGCATCTCATTGTTCCAGACACCTGACGGAGTGATGAGGTCGTTGACCAAACAGTCAGTGGGAAGGGGCCGTGGAGATTGCACCGAAAGAGTGACAGGTGTTGGAAGCCATTTGTCATGATATACCTTGATGTTGCACCCATTACCAACACGCCACCTGATGCCATCCTTTAACAGACCACGGGCCCAAATGAGAGACCTCCAAATAAGTGAGGGTCGCTGGCCAATGGTGGCATTCATAAAAGAGCCGTGAGGGAAATATCTGCTTCTCAAAACCCGGCTGGCCAGAGAATCAGGGGAGTGCACGAGACGCCAGCCCTGCTTGGCAATGAGGGCTTTATTAAAATACTCAAAGTTTCGGAAGCCCAAACCCCCATCCAATTTGGAGGTGCACAATTTCTCCCATCGTAGCCAATGTATACCATTCCCCTTTACACCACTACTCCACCAAAACCGAAAGAACATCGCACGAATCTCCTTACAGACACCCTTGGGCATGCGAAAAACACTCATATAATAGGTAGGAATAGCCTGAACCACTGCCTTCAGTAAAACTTCCTTCCCCGCCTTAGAGAGAAACTTTTCTTTCCAGCCACTTAATTTCCTCCAGATACGCTCCTTTACTGATTGGAAAATGATCTTTCGCTCTCGCCCCGCCACACTGGGGAGGCCAAGATATTTTTCATGACATTCCACTTTCGGCACCCCCAGAACCTGAGAGAT
This sequence comes from Dryas octopetala, assembly GCF_963921425.1. NCBI lineage: Eukaryota > Viridiplantae > Streptophyta > Magnoliopsida > Rosales > Rosaceae > Dryas > Dryas octopetala. The sequence continues at coordinate 16,127,774 of NC_141367.1, read as the reverse complement.
AATAGTGGAAATTAAATGGTCAGTATTTTTGCTGAAACACACCGCTGATTTAGAGAAATTCACCAATTGGCCAGACACTTCGGCATAGATATTGAGCATGGATTTTATCGCCCAGGCACTTCCTGGTGTGGCCTCAAGAAAAGAGTAAGCTATCATCTGCATAGAATAAATGTGTCAGTTCTGGGGCATTGGGGGCAACTTTCACTCCTTTTATCACTCCCTGGCGGTCTGCATTATTAAGCAGGGTGGTAAAGCCTTCAGCGCACAAGAGGAAGAGATATGGGGATAGAGGGCATCCCTGCCGTAGCCCCCTTTGAGGTAAAATATTCCCCAGCGGGGCACCCCGCCAAAGGACTGAGAAACTCACCGTTGTCAAGCAATCCATAATCAGAGAGATCCATTTTTCATGAAAACCCAGTTTTTCCATTAGCGCCCGTAAGAATTCCCATTCCACACGATCATACGCCTTAGCCATATCCAGCTTTAGGGCCATTTTCGGGGTGCCATCCGCAGGCAAGGTCTTAATTGCATGGGTCGTCTCAAAAGCCACAAGAACATTATCCAGAATCAGGCGCCCCGGGACAAAAGCACTTTGGTTTTCCGAAATGAGTTGGGGGAGGATTTGCTTTAGTCTATTGGCAAGAGTCTTGGCGACCAACTTATAAAGAACGGTGCATAGGCTGATAGGCCGAAAATCACCCACATTTTGAGGAAGAGCCACCTTCGGGATAAGGGCCAAGAGAGTGTGGTTGACACTGCGGACACTCTCGTGCCCATTTAGAATTTTGAGACAGAAGTCCGCAACCTCATCACCTACAATTGACCAGTATTTTTGATAAAAAATCGCAGGCATCCCGTCAAAACCCGGGGCTTTGGTGGGGTACATTTGCTTCAATGCAGCTTCAATTTCCACACGAGTGAACGCCCGGATAAGATTGTTATTTTGTTCAGTCGTCACTTTGGGCTCCACTAAAGAAAGAATTCTGTCCATATCCACCCCACCGGTACTGGTGAATAAATTAGTAAAGAAATCACAGAAAAGAGCCCCCAGCTGAGCATTGTCGGTGACCCACACCTGTTGATTATTATACAAACCTGCAATATAATTTCGCTGCCCCCGCTCTTTTGCTGATTCATGGAAAAACCGTGAATTCCTATCCCCCTCCTGTAGCCATTTAATTCGCGACCGTTGCTTCCAATAAATTTCATCGGTTTCAATTAGAGATTCAAGTTCTCGTGTGATCTCCTTTTTGCGAGAAGGATCTTCGTTGGGTTGAGGGAATTTCTTTAGTTGTTCAAGCTCAAGTTGTAGCCTTTTAATTTGTATCCGTCGCCCCCCATAGAGCCTCGAGCTCCATTTTTTAAGTTGTAACGCACAGTGATGCAGGCCTTGTGGCACCGAGCTGCTGCGTGGGAGAGAGAAATTCCAGGCATCACGGATGACCTCTTCACAGCCCTCCTCTAAACACCACCGCTGCTCAAAATGGAAGCGTCGGGGAGGAAGCCCCCTAGTCGAAGTGCACTGTGATTGCACCTCAACAAGAATAGGTAGATGATCGGAACCAGGAATCTGAAGATGATGCTCCATAATATACTCAAAATAATTCCGGAAACTGGAGTTAACCACACAGCGATCAAGGCGTTCCCGAAGACAAAGTTCCCCATTCTGATATCGCTCCCAAGTGAATAAATCGCCAGCAACACTGACCTCTGATAAACCACACTCTAGGAGCACATCCCGGAAGGCCCCCATTTGCCCTGGGGGTCTCACCAAGCCACCAATTTTTTCTGAGTCAGTCACAATTTCATTAAAATCCCCAAAAACCATCCAAGGACCCGTCCTCATCCCATGCAGTCGTCTCAGCAACTCCCACGAATGATGTCTATGATTAGTCACCGGGTTCCCATAAAAGCCAGTGAGACGAAAAGTGGAGCCAGATGGTTGTTCAATAAACATGTCAATATGACCCACGGAATAAGACATGAGGTTAAGATGCCAGCCATGCCGCCACAACATAATTAGACCACCACCCAGCCCCCGTCGTCCCACACGCATAGCACCTTTCAGTCCCAAAAAAATTGGAAGCTTTTCCATTTGTAACTCCGTCATTTTTGTCTCCATTAAAAAAAATGACGTCCGGCATATTAACTCTCAAGACGTGCTTGAGAGAGGCGAATGTTCGAGGATGCCGGAGACCTCGAACATTCCAGCTTAAGAGTTTCATTGCTTGTGGTGGGCCGGCTGTCCCGGTCCCACCACTTTGCTCCTAGGCGAGCCTGCTATAATTCCGGTATCAACAGACGGTTGGAGAGAGCGACCCTTCTTATGTGACCCCACCATCATGTCTCTTTCCCCATGCATATCTTTCCTTTTACCCCCCAAGACACTAGCCGCCTCATAATCCATAGAAGCTGGACTGGAATCATTCTTGTCTTTTCTTTGTCGGGGCCCAGGTTTGGCCTTAGAATGTTGCTTCCGAGGAGTCGCCCCATGCAAAGTGTCACGCATAAGATTCCCCAGGTCCTGAACTTGTACCTGGGAGGGCGAGTTCCGTGTCGCCAAGGCTTGTTGCGGTTCCTTAGAGGTGATTAGGGGTGCAAGGTTGAAAATATCTTTTTCCACACTCTGGGTTAAGCTCTCAGAGGTCTCAATTTGAGTTAACAACAACTCCGTGCCCAACGACGTAGAAGAGCCCCCCTCTCTCTCCGTTCGTTTTCCCCCTGGTGGTGCCCCAATGAGGTCTACATCGACCATCGGACCTCTTACGTCCTCCTCCTCATGTCGCATTTGCTTTCCCTCAGTTTTCTTAAAAGCGTCTATCCGTTTCAGCCGTGCAGCCTCTTCCTGCTGTCTCCTTTGTTCCCCAATAGCAGCAAGCTCCTCCCGAGACACACGTGTTTGTTGTGTCACTTTAAAAGCTGGTATAATGGATCCCTGGTTGCCAATCAATTGGACCGTGTGTTCTTCTCTTTCGTCCTCAGCCTCCTGCCCGCTGGCCTCAACAGGGCGATACTTTGTAAATGCTGGTTCCGCTTTCAGCCAACTCCCCCATTGCTTTCCGGGGTCGGCACGGTCAGAATCCGTGGTACAATCACACTGTTTGAAATTGTGTCCAATCCTTCCACAAACATAACAGAAGATTGGAAGCCGTTCGTAGAGCAGTTGTATTCCAACCCTTTCCCCATCTTCCAGAGTTAGTCTTTTAATCCGAGGTAGTGGTTTCGTGGTGTCGAGTCGCACCCGAATACGAAGAAACTGCCCTACCAAGTGGTGCTCATATCCTCCCCCAACTTCCAGACACGTCCCCAGGCCATTCCCGATCAGCATCCCCACTTCCTCCGTCATATATAATAGTGGCACATTGTGTGCTTGAACCCAGAAATCGGCATGTATCAAAGCCATAGCATTCGGGGCAACTGTACCATTAGGTTCCTCCAAAACAACCAAAGCTTTGTCAAAAGTCCAAGGGGCTTGATTAATGACCCGTTGCTTATCCCCCTCGGAAGAAAAGGTGAAGAGAAACAGGTTTGGTCCAAGGTCTTTTGCGGAAACATTCCTCGTAGTGTCCCAGAGTTTCAGCATCGTGTTTTTGAAGGCAGGCCGATTGAAGCTCTTGGGTGTTAGGACCTTCGCCACCAAGCTCTTCCGGAGAACCTCTTTGTTAACTTCCGCCCCCAGCTTGCGAATCGGAATCTCCTCCTCTTCCCCTTCAATCAGAGTTAAACGTTTGGAGAAGGCAGACTCAATGGAATCCATGGCACTGATCTCCCCGATGACCAAGAACAGGTTGGGTTCAGAACTTAACACTGAAAAGCCGCCGCCGGAGGGAACAAAAACTGGCACAAGGAGCCAGGAAACCCTAACGTGAAGTTAGGTTGAAAAAACTCCTACAAAAGCGGGAGGAGAGCCGCTACGTACGTGACTCATATGGGACAGTTGTATTTGATCGATATAATACTAACCCGTTGGGTGTGTGTTTGTTAGGTGTATATTCGTTGGGAGTGTGTTTGTTAGGTGTATTAATTAGAATTGATCGATAGGTGTTACTTTGAGTTTAGTTGTTGGGTTTTAGTAATTAAGGGTAGTTTAGGAAATGATGTTAGGTGTACCAATAAATTTTAATATTTTTAAAAATAAATGTGGGTGTAAAGAATATGTTAGAGTTATTAATTAAAAAATTGGGTCCAAATAGCGACACTCATATATTAATAAATAACAAAAAATATAGCTACTTAAGTTGTTTCCTACAATTCTTCATAATATAAAAATTATTAATAACATAATCATAACTAATAGTATCAATAAGATCTTTTTCAATGTCGGCGGGCTGGGGGCAGCAACTCACGAGCAGAAGAAGAACTGAAGTCTAAAGAAGTCAAGGGGCTGTGCGTCCGTGCCTGGTCATAAGGCTGGTTTTAGTTTACTCATTGGGCTATTGCCTTATTGCCTTATTGGGCTATTGTTGTCGTAAGGCTGAACTAAATATACTACCAACAGCTTACTCCAGCCCCTTAATAGGTCTGTGCATGTATATCGTATTGCCCAACATAAAAAAAAACATATTGTATGCATAAAAGTTTTTGTCGGTATAGCCTTCGTTGAATGATCATGAAAGCATGATATTGTCAATCAGCTGTGAAACAAAACAGTTTAGTATTTGTTGAACTATGTTTTCAGAGTGCTCTGACTTTAACAATTAGTATTAAATTGTTTAGTAAATTTTAATGTGAACGTGTTGTGACTATGTATAATAAATAAATTTTAGAGGAAATTACAGATTTAGTCCACTTATTTTATAGCTAGTTCAGTTTTGCTCCATAATTTTTGTTAAGTTCAATTTTGGTCTACTTATTATCTAACTTGTTCGGTTTTGGTCCATTCCGTCTATTTCAGATAGATATCATTAATTTGAGGGGAAAATATGTAATTTTCTCATAAAAAATTATAAAATAAAATAAAAGAAACAAAAATAAATTTAAAAATTAAAACAAACCACCATCTTCCCCAGCCCAGCCACCACCTTCTTCCCCTCCCAAACCAGCCCCTCTTCCCTCTCTCTCTCTCTCTCTCTCTCTCTCTCTCTCTCTCTCTCTCTCTCTCTCCTTGTTGTTACCATTAGGGAGGGCCCACTATTTTTTTATTCTATACTGTAAATTTGACATTAACCAAAATTGTGTATTTATTGATAACAGTTAGATTACTAAACAACTTTCTGATTTTATTGATAGATTACTAAATGTTTATACCCCATTTTAAAACGTGCTACATGGCACTAGTGTTGAGCCCTAAACTCAAGCCCAGTTCAAGATTTAAAGTCCAGACAAGCAAGGATGGCTCTAATAGCCCATTCTCTTGACACACTGACATATGTGAGACTATAGCTCTGCTACCTCTTGTTTGTTGTTTTCTTGTGTTTTGTGTTTTTTTTAGAGTTTATTTAATGCTTGTATTCAGTTCCATTTAAGATGTATTTTTTGCCTATATTTCCGAGTTTAATCAAGTTGAGATCTAGTTTCTTTACATTAATTACTAGCAATTTATTACTTCTCTTTAGTTATCATCAGTTTATCATGATTCTCCATTCATACTCATGGCTAGATTTGTGGTAAGAACTACCATCTTGTATCAGCCAAATATGAATGCAATTAGATTTACTTCTTTTTTTTCAAGATATATTGTTTTTACTTGAGCCCTTTTACTATTAGTCCAACGGGTCACGTATTTGACTTCACGAACACCATAACTATTAGAACTGAGCACTAAAGTCCTGGAATGCCCAGGCAAGATTAGAGAACCCTAGCTGAGTTGGTTTCTCTTGGCTAACAATCATTTGATTTCCTTTTATTTTATTTTTATTTCCTTGTTGTTATTTTGTAATCGTCCAAGTATGAACATTACTTGGTGGCACGCCTGAATAAAAAATAAAAAAAACCAATGAAATGGAATGAATCCTAGCTGGGACACATGGCTAGCTAGAGGCTTTTTCATCTCGAGCACTAAACAATTTTTCAATTTTGTGTAGAGATAATATTTAAGACATGACATAGAAAATGAACAGTTTTGAACATAAGATTACATTGCAGAATGACCAAGATATGAGAAAAGATAGAAGAGGAAAGAGATATGATATCCACATGTGTATAATAATTCATGACAAAGCGATTATCTATAGCTTACTTAGATTAGGCTCTACCCTATTCCATATAGGTTCAGTGAATGGGTTAGGCTTTTATTTATTTTATGCTTGGTCCATTAAATAAAATATTTTAAGGTCCACTGATTTTAGAAACTAAATTTTAATAATTTTTTAATTTAAATACCAAAATTTAATAGTATTTTCTATTAGGTACTAGTTGAAAAGTAAAAAAAATAATAATACAATAAATGGTACTATAATTCACAAATATTACATCACAAGACACTACAATAAAAAATATAAAACATAACCAACCACCTACCTTCATGGCCGGCCGCCAGCCACACAGAAAATCAATTTGGTATACAAAGGATTCAAACCCATCTCAAGTAAAAGGAAGAGACACCTCCCACCAGTACACTAGTTATTATTTTATGTTAAAGCACTACTTTGACATCTATTTATACTATATTGTAGTACAATTAAAAAAAAAAAATTCAATACTTAATTGTAACTGTCTCACAATTAACTGTACTATACTTAACTGCGATTGTCTCACAATTTAGTTGTGATTGTTGAAAAAAACACTTCCTATCACCACACTAGTAATTATTTTGTGTAAAATTCTTACTTTGACCTTTATTTATACTACAATGTAGTATAAATTCTTTAAAAAAATTTAATCTAGTCACAACTTAACTGTGATTATCTCACAATTTAGTTGCGACTATCTTGTAGTCACAACTAACTCTGAAGTTGTGACTGTTACAATTTAGTTGTGATTCAGAATATTTTTTCACGCATATTTAAAAAGGTATATTTATTTTCAATTTCAGTTTACTTTTTTATTCATATGTTGCTCTAGTGGCATGTTGAGCAACATATGTAGTGGCCCGGTCATGGTGTAGTTGAGTATTTACTGTAAAACACAATTGTATATTTCAAAAAAGGCTAGAACCTACCTATATATCCTTTGTTGTATACAACATATGAGACATACTCACAAGCATTTACACTTCTTTAGTTTGTATTAGAGTAAAACTTTTGATTGGTTTATGGAAGAGGTGATGTGCGGTGCGGTGTGTTTTTGGTGTGTGTTAACTTTCATCCTTAGGGAGGAAACCTTGTGAGTGGCTGGGGTTAAGTGAGAGGGCGGTGGAAGAGGTGTGTGTGAATAGTTTTTCATATACTCTATGTTTTTCTTAAACTTTGATTTTGGTGATCATTTCTGGTTTTGGTGAGGTTTATATAATTGTTAGAGATCTTTTTAGGAGCACAAGCACCAAAGCAATTAGAGGAGAAGTGAAGGAGAATTCGGTTGGGTGTAGAGAATAATTTCAATTTTGGGATTTGTGTTCTTGATTTTAATTTTGAATTTTAGATTATTTTGAGGTTGGGTAATGGATTGGGAGGTTTCAAACATGTTTCTAGTAGCCTAAGAAACCGATTTGGGGTGTTGTAATTCAAAGAAACTGAAGTTGGAGGAAGTTTGGGAAATCTAGAAATTTTATGGGGAAGTTGACAAGTAAAAAGTATTAATATAAGTGCATCTTATTTGTTAAAATATAAATAAATAAACAAATCAAAGTACTACAAAAAAAATGGATTAAATAATAAAGGGCTATTTACAAAAAAAAATCAATAAAACATTTCAAAATTAAAAATCGGTCAATGAATAATTTTGAAATCCCAAAATAGTCACCATTAACCTATTTGTAATAAATGAGATTATGCATTTTACAAAAGAGGACATAACAAAAACTATAAATTACAACTACTGCCACTAATATCACTAATTAACGTATGAAAATTTTAATAAATTACAAAAAGGTCAATCAATGCTTACCCATTGATGATGTCAACAATATATCCTAATTTTGAAAATTACAAAAAGGTTAATCAATGCTTACTCATCGATGATGTCAACAATATATCATAATTTTAAAAATTACAAAAATGTCAATAACTAACCAGAAGCTGACACATGTCTAAAGCAAAGGTCAACAACAATTTTTCTTCCCTTTCTCCTTTTTTTATCTACAGTAACGTGTAACTTTTTTTTTTTTCCCTTTCTCCTTTTCTTACTTGCAGCAACGTGTAATTTTTTTTTCTCATTTCTCCTCTTTTTATTTGCAGGAACATGTAAGATTTTTTTTTTCTCTGTTATTTTTTAACTTGCAGCAACGTGTAATGGTTTTTTTTTTTTCTCCTTTTTTTCCTTGCATCTTGGGTTTAAAATGTACATATTAGACACTATTTTTTAATTGAAAACTGTCGCATAGTTACCGATTTTAAATTGAAAATTGTCGCATAGTTTCAAAAACATATTAGAGGCAGTGTCTAATATGCCAATTTTAATTTGGAAATTGTCACACAGTTTCAGAAATATATTGATAGTGTCTAATATGCCGATTTTAAATTGGAATTGTCACACAGTTTCGAAAACATATTAGACACTGTATGACAGTCACTTATTCGAAATCAATAATTATGTGAGAGATACTGAAAATCAGTATATGTAAAACCTAAACAAATACTGTCACACAGATACTAAAACTGATAATGTCAAACATATACTAAACAAATACTGTCATACATATACTGAAATAGATATTATCACACAAATACTGAAATTAGTATAGATATTGTCACACAGATACTAAAAATCAGTATAAATATTGTCACACAGATACTGAAACAGATATTGTCACACAGATACTATGCGACAATCACTTATTCGAAATCAATAATTGTGTGACAATCACCTATTCAAAAGTGCTTATTATGTTGTTGTGATTTTAGATAGATTAAAGATTAGAAAATTTGGACACCCCAATTTTATATAGGAGACATTTGTCAACTTATCATTTTAGTGCATAAAACTTCAAGCAAAAATTCAATGGGTATTGTTGACTTCACAAAGGGATATTTTACTAATTGCGATCCAAATTAGTTAATTAACATCAATTTTAGCCACTGTCAAACAATATGCATATTAGACACTGTCAGACAATGTGCATATTAGACATTGTCAAACAGTGTGCATATTAGACACTGTCAGACAACTAGTGTGCATATTAAACGTTGTCAGACAGTGTCTAATATGCCGATTTTAAATTGGAAATTGTCGCACAGTTTCGGAAACATGTTAAACACTAACAAGAAATTGGATATTGGAAATTGTAAAAACCTAAACATATACTGAAACTGACACTGTCACACTGATACTGAAACAGACAGTGTCACACATATACAGAAACATACATTATCACACAGATACAGATGCTGAAATAGACACTGTCACATAGATACTGAAACATATGGCAACCAAGAGAAAACAAAATAATATTAGGTCCATTGATTTTAACTACTAAATTTCAATAACTTTTTAGTTTATGTACCAAAATTAAATAGCATTTTAGATTAGGTACTAGTTGAAAGTCAAACAAATTAATAAAATAAAAAGTATTAGAAATTACAAATATTACATCACATGCCACTACAATAAAAAAATAAAAAAATATTACATCACAAATATTACATTAATTTATACTATATTGTATTAAAAAAAAAAAAATCAATCCAGTCACAACTTAACTGTGACTGTCTTGGTAAATTAAAAGAGACAACTTACACCACTATACTATATATTATTTTGAGTAAAAGTATTGTTTTGACCTCTATTTATACTATAATGTAGTATAATTTCTCTAAAAAAATTTAATTAAGTCATAACTTAACTGTGACTGTCTCACAATTTAGATATGACTGTCGTTCAGTGACAACTAAATTTGAAATTGTGAGTGTCGTACAGTCACAACTAAATGTGAAGTTGAGACTACATTAGCAAATTTTCAAGATCATATAAAAGCCTCAAGGGCAATTTTGTCAAAACTTTATAAATTTTAACTAAAACTCATCATATGTAGGCCAAATGATAAAAATGTCAAATGGAAAAGGCTCAAATCAAAGAGGTCAACATATTTGTGACCTAATCTAAAAAATTACATTTAAATTTGGTAGTTCAATTGAAATATTATATAGTCTTCATGCTATGCCAAAAAATTATTGGAATTTGGTATTTAATCCTAATTTTCTAAATAATATTTGGCTTACAAAATAATATGACAATATTTTAATTTTAATTTAAGTCTACTATAAATCTCATTTAAATATTTATACCGACACATCGATCATTTAAAAAACAAATTCGATAACTCTAGCATATATTATATATTGTGGCTCTATATGTTGAATCTATCTGTACGGTTGTAAATTCACGTTACATTAATTTGCCAGTTAAATTCCTGAAAATTTGCGGCCGCAGCTAAAGAAAGCACCAAACTTGGAGGTAAAAAACATACTAAGATCCTACAAGCATCATAATGAAAAAACTAGGTGGGGGTTTCTATCCTTGCCCCTACCCCATCAACAATGATCTAGTATATCCTCATTGTAAGAATGGTATATACACATCAGGGTCAAGTGTGAGATCAAATAAGAATACATATAAACAAATTAAAAAAAATTATATATATATAATAATCACATAATACCAAGGAATAAAATTTCGGGTTTCGAGGAAATTTCGATGGAAATTTAAATTTCGACAAAAATTAGACAGAAACGACGGAAATTTTGATCAAAATACGAAAATTTTGATCAAAATACGGAAATTTTGAATGAAACTTTACCATATGTTTATTTAACATATTATCTACTACATTGATAAAAAATATTGAAGAAATCTAATTATATAGTAGGTTTTATATTATATAAGATAAATATAATGCGCGCTGGAGACAAATATTGTTAAATAAAATTAGTATAATGAATAAATAAAATTAGTATATTCTTTATACTCTATAATCTATATACTAAACCTTATATACTTTATAATTTATACTCTATATTGTTTATGATATGGTATAAGATATTAGAGTTTAGGCCCTTTAGGGTATTTTTAATTATTTTTTATATATAAATATATATTAATTTAGAATTTAAAAACAACTAAACGAAACTCCAAACTTTTTTTTTTCATTCCAATTGCCCAATTGCCCAAATACCCCAAACCCCAATCAACCCCTTAACTCTTTTTTTTTTTTTTTTTTTTTTTTCTTTTCTTTTTTTTTCTTTTATTCCTTTTCCTTCCCGTGAGTCCTTTGACTTCTTTCTTTATTTGTTGTTCACTTTTTCACTTTTCAAATCTTTTTCTTTCTTTTATTTAATCTTATTTTTATTTTTATTTTATTATTTCTCTATCTAGCCAATCCCACATTCCCACCTCCTTTTCTCTTTTTATCTCCCGAAAGGGCCAAAACAACAAAGCCCATTTCTTTCTTTTATTTTATACTAACATTACTGTTTGAGCATTACATTTATTCCTCTTGGCATCTTCGGTCTTCCCCACTCAGCAACTCTCTTCTTGCATCTGTGATGTATTTTGAAATCAAACTGTATGTTTTGGGTCCTACGGCTGTGACTTCTTCCCTCTCATCTCTCTCCCTGCCCAGTCACATCTTTTCCTCCTTCCTTCTTCTCCTCTTCCTCTTCTCCTCCCTGATCTTTTCTCCTTCTCTTGGGTCGTCGAGATCTGGCCGGAGTTGGTTGGGTTTGTGCAATTAAGTGAGCGAAGAGTTGGGCCAGTTGGCTGGGTTTATTTTCGTTTGGCTGGGTTTGATTGTTTAGTTGTTTGCATTGTTTCATTTTGCCAAAGACAGGGAAGGAGAAGACAGAGAAGCGGTGAGAGCGAAATTTCGGCGAAATCTTGATGTTGACGAATGCATGTTAAAATTTCGATACCCCTGAAAATCGAAATTTAACTCCTTGCATAATACTAATACTCTAAGCAGAGATGCAAAAAAAAAAAAAAAAATACTGAAAGACAATACTTTACTGTTAAAGACCAAGTTATTTACAAATACATTCCAGTAGAGGTCAGCATACCAAGCCTTGTACATCCAATATAATTGTTGTTGAAGAACTTTGTTTCTTTGCTGCAATTGAACAAGCAGGGAATTTCTCCTGTAGAGCTCTCTCAAACTCTTGGACATGGTACCTTATGTATTGCTCTATACTGGTGATTTGCATAAGCCTACTTGGATGGGCCTTTCCCAGTCGCTCAATGTAAACCGGCCTGCCTTCTTTATCAACCCCATGGTACCCTTGAGGGTAATATTGCAATACTTCATCGTGTTCTTCAAATTCAAAATCCTTCATATTGATTAATTTGATAAGATGTTACAGCTAAGAACAAAAAAAACATAAATGAATTAGCAAAGTATGTACTTCAACTATACTACAACATTCCACCTGTTAGAGGCCTCTTGTTATAATTCAGATGTTAATGCATCATCTGCCAAAGACGAATTCAGTTTCAAGGTTTTAGTTTAATTTTTTATTAATTCTATAAGAATGTTTAATAAAAAAATTACAGAGTAACGTGGACAAGAGATCTACTAAAAAAACAATCTCATACAAAATCACATAAAACACTCGGTCGATAAGGATAACACAAAAAGACATGCCTTTAAAATGCTTTGCAAACAAAGCCCAAAGGCAACAACAGAGAAGCTCTTCTTTCGTAGCACACCAAAGACTCTCCAGTCTAATAAATACTACATCTATATCTACATCATTTGGCAAAATTTAACATCATTACCTCCAAAATAATGTCTGTTCCAAATTATTTTCTCTATTTAAGCATTTCTTCCCACAACTGGATTGTTTTGTCAATAAGGTCTCTAGCTTTCAAAAATCTACATGAGGGGGTAAAAAAGTAACATTAAGCTACTAAAATCAAATAGATCTTAAATGGAAAAGGAAAGGTAAAAAGATCTATTAAAACAGCCACTTTGTTAATGAACAATGGATATTAAGAGACTTGACTGACCTCAACAAAGTCTGGTAGTCATCGTGGACGATTAATGATCCAGGACCACCTTCTTGCTCAAAACGACGAGAAAAAGCTTCCTTAGGTGGTCCGGAAAAGGAGTGGGCTTTCAGTTTTGCTGGGTTACTGGGTGATCTAGGGCATGTTGAGGAAGATGAGGAGGAGAGGAAGAAGATGGGAGTGTTCCCATCGCTATCTGCCGCCGGATGACGGAGAAATCTCCTGTCAACGGCACTGCTGCATGAGAAAGAGGAGAGAGAAGAGAGAGATTGGGGAGAGAGAGTGCGTGAGAGAGGAGAGGGAATTCGGCTAGGGCAAAAAAGTCTAAAAACTCAAGGAAAAACTAGTAATTGGCTGGGGCCATAGGGCTATTGACCAAAACATAATTTATGAAATTGAGAAAAATGCACCATTGATCCACGAACTTTCTCTTATTTCCCAAATTGATATACGAATTAATTTTCGTATCACAGTGATCCTCGAATTCAATTTCTTGGTCCAAATTGGTCCATTCTTTTATGTTTGGCCCATTTGGCCATTAAAATGCATCATGTGCGCTCCATGTGCCATTTTATGAGGGCAAATTGGTATTTTCGCCCTCTACTATAGTCAACGCAGCCAATAATTAAATTAAAAATAAAAAAATCAACCAAAAAACATAAAAATTAAAAAACAAGATCGCACCCCCCTCATTTCCTTTTCTTCTTCTTCCCCAAGACCCCAACCCCTTCTGCAGATCGATCGATCAACAAAGAAAAATAACAGCCCCCACAATTTTTTTTCTTTCTTCTTCTTGTTCTTGTTTTCTTCTTTTTCTTCTTCATGCATTTGGCTTGCAATTCACACACAAAATCCAAAATTATGCAATAAACCCAAAATCCATTTGCAGTAAACAAAAATTGCATAAACCCAAATTCTACTTGTTGTTTGATCACACCCATAGCCATTTCTTTTCCCTTTTTCTTCTTCTTCTTCTTCTTCCCTGATCACACCCATAGAAGTGCTTGAATTGCATTAGCCTCTTTCGTTTGAAGGGAGGAGGTGTAACCGTGTAACCGGTGTTGGCCAACAAGAGTCAATATTCAACACGGTCGCCCCATAATATTTTTATTTTGGCCCGGTCCATAACTTTTTCTGTTTGAGCATCGTTTATTGTTTGAGCATCGTTTATTATTGTATAGTATCCGGGTTTGAATCAGGTTCTGACGACCCATGTGCTCATAAAAAGAAGCCCCTTGTTATTAATTATCAAGCCCAAGTTTAAATAAAAAATTCTAGAAACACTATTTGGTCTAGTAGATGATTCCCGGTTTCTCTTTGTTAGGGAAGATCTTGAATTCAAATCTCATAAACAACAGTTAATTAATTTAAAAAAAAAGTTAAATAGAAAATACTAGAAACTTTATTTTTGACTTAAACGTACATTGTATGAGGAAACACAACATTGGACCAAGCCCAAATCGAAGTAACCGGCCAACAAATCCAATATGATTAGAGATATCGATTGGCTTGGTTCAGTAGAAACCTATAACTTTATTATTGAGTGGCCAAAAAAAAAAAACTTTATTATTGGTTTAGAGCTCGAGCTCATGTACTTATTAATTTTCTGAGAAGTAAAGATAACCCTTCACTTGGTATGGATTACAATAATCCACCATTGCATGACTTATTAAATATATTTGACTTATGCTTGAAATTTTGAATTATGAAAAGCATCCCTTGCAAGCTTCTCATCTCTCTTGCAGCATCTTAAGGCCAATATACCTGTCCAGATCGACAAAGAAATTAGACGCGAAAAACCACAATATGTCATCGATTTCTTTACATTAATCAAGCCAGCCATGAAACCAATGATTATAGAGAATTTATTGTGGCTTTATTTATGTGTATATAACATACCTTCCAAACATCATAAGGGTGGCCTGAGGATTGGTCCCTGGTGACAAATTAAATGTGGATCCATCAACAACACGTAATGAGTTGATTCCAACGAACCGCAAATGACTATCAACCACCTTTCCCACAAGGCATCCGCCATGGTAATGCCAAAATGTGGCTAATGTACTTCGACAATATGTTTCGTAGGAAGCATTATCTGTTTGGTTCATTGGTAAAGATGGTCCAAACAAGTTGAAACCTTCTATACCCGGCAAAGCTTCAGCCTTAAATGGTTTCAATGTGTTTGTCTTTAATAGATCAGACATTATCCTCACCCCACTGACACAATGAGCAAGGTCCATTGGATGTGAAAAGTAGTTGAAGCTGACCTTTGGACCGACTCTCACATCGGAGGATGATTGCAGCTTTAGAGAACCATGAGACAAGGGTCTTCGGAATTTGCTACAAATATGTGCGAAACTAGAATTTACCTCTTTAGGATTAGATGGATCAGAAAAAAAACTAAAGGGTGGAGTGGAAAATGGGATGCCTGAGATAGTCTCTATGTAGTTTTCACTTGTGATGCCAACAATCTTTGGAATTGAGGACTCCATTGGAAATGGAAGCAAAATGTTGATGAAATTACGAGGATTGTCATACATAAACTGTCCAATGTAAGGTTGAGGGCTAACAACTGGGATTTTGAGAGATGATAGGTAGGACTCTGGGCCAACACCACTAAGTAGTAGAAGTTGAGGGCTTCCAATTGCTCCAGCACTTAATATAACCTCTCCCTTACCACGTACAAAAGCCCGATGAGACCTCCCATTAGAATCACTATATATGATTCCTATTGCCGACAAACCTACATTAGAGAGCAAGTTATAATTAGTATATATCCAACTATATTTGAATGAAACATATGTAATTGTACAAAATTATTATAGATGTAGCATACTGGATGCATTGGAAGAGAAGATGATCCTCTCTACTGTGGCTTGAACTGCAACTTGCAAGTTCTTTGGCTCTCCTTTATTAAGAAGTTCCACTGATCCATGTCTCCTTCCAAGATTGTCAAAAATTGAACCTGTGACTTTACTTCCTTGAACGTGGTCCAAATTAAATCCATTGTCAGGACCAACACCAGCCTCCAACAATGCTTCTTTCAAAACAGATTGCCAATTATTTCGCGTCAAATTTGGGCGAGACACGAGAGTGTTTTCGACCCAATTATAAGCCTTATCAACCAAATCCATGTCCCACTCAATTCCCGATTCCTGGTAGAATTGCTTGTCGGCTCTGGAGTATAAACCAGCATTGATCATGCTTGACCCACCAAGGACCCTACCTCTTATAATGGGAACACCTTCTTCCGACCAGAACCTCTCAGCTGGTGTCTTACCATCATCTTCTAGCTGGAGATTCGTCACAAAGCCTTCTTTACGCAACACGTTTGGATATGCACTAGGAACGCTGCCCTTTTCTACCACGAGAACCGAGTAGTTTGCTGATAAAGTTGCCGCCAATGGGCAGCCTGCTGTGCCCCCTCCAACTATAATGTAGTCATATATTTCTTCTATCGGTAGATCAGTGGCATTATACACAAATTTCATGTAGCTAAAATCTGACAAATATGGAAAGATGAATAAAAGATAAGTAAATATGAAGTAATTCTTGGTTATCATAATTGCACAACTACTTTGTTGCGTATCTTAGCAAGTTTTTTTTTTTTTTTTTGAAAAGCTAAATACAAAAATAATCTCTCTCTGCAGGATATTCGTTCTTTAGTTAAAGAATTGACACATATCTTTTATGGCTTTCTTTCAACTTTGATTTTATTCTTAGTAGGCTTTAATATTTTAGAGTATAAATCGTCAATTGAGACTTGTTGCTCGATTTTAACTCTCATTATTTTGAGGTCCAGTTACTCCATTAGATTTTAGGTTTTAACTCATCGCCCAAAATTTGAGAGTTAAAACCTAAAATATAACCTCGAAAGATGATTCTTTACCCTAAAATGTAACGTAAAGTATAAAATCATATACCTTAAAATGTTGAGTCATGTCACAAATGACCAAAAAATTAATAAATAAAAAAAATCATAAAATGGTCACATTAGAGAAATCTATTATATGGTTTTATCTAGCTATTTTGCATTTTTTAAATTTATTTTTCATGAAATTATTTTCAAGAACTAGTGACTTTAAGATACATAAGTTAAGGATAAAGTAATTTACCATGATCGGATGAAGTGGTGAACGAGTATACCTCGGATTGGCAGTGATGAAAGACACATAAGTACAGCATCAACAATATAGCAGAAACTGTTGGTTTCTCCATGATTTTGTAGCTAGATGATAGAGGTCTTTTCCCTGGAAAATTCAAAATCACTTTCGTATATGGAATTTGTAGGGTCTAATTAACAACATATTAGTCCAAATTGGACACGTAAATGAGAAAACACTCCACATGCTTACAATCGATCTGGTCCATTTTAAGTTGATGATTGATTGGCAAGGCCATCGATTGACCGGCCTATGTTACTGGTAGTCAATAACATCTACAATTGTTGTTTAGTGATCGCATAAAAATAATATTCCTACAAATGTCTTTTTAATTTCTTGTTTATGGAAATTTGTAAAGGGTAAGGCTGGGTGTGTATTTAATATGGAGTTTATGGACTTCAAAAAAAAATAATTTTGACTCTAAATTGGGTGTATTCAGTACAAAGTTAGTCTATAAAAAATGTATGGTATTCAATTAACGAGTGTAAAGAGTCTCTAAAAGTCATGTGGTATTCAATGATAAATGTTATAGAATCTATGGAATTTTTGTATTAATCACAACGTTATGCACTTTCACGGTGTGTTTTGATGGAAAAATTGAACTTGGTTTATTAAAAGTCACAATTTGATAAATCACAATCTCTAATTTTCTTGTTTGGTATGATAATATTATTAACAAAAAATCTTAGAATTATGTGTGGGAAAAATTATTTAATTTAGAATTTATAAATTCTAACTTTAAGTTCTATGTAAATAGGGACAAATTTTCAAACATGATACTTACTTTGGAGTCAATCTTATTTTAGGACACACGTTTGAATTTGTATTATTGTAAGGTACATATTTACAGTTTGTATTGTTTTGAGACAAACAGTTAGTTCCGTTAAAAACTCTGTCAAAATAAGTGACAATTTGGTCTTTTCGTATATAATTTTTTTCAGACCTAAAAAAATATTAAATAAAATATTAATTATATTTATAACTTAAAAAATATTAAAATTAAAAATTAAAAAAATTATTATTAAAAAATTAAAATATTTAAAACTAAAAAATATTAAAATTCAAAAAGATTACAACTAAACAAGATTAAAATTGAAAAAAAAAACATAAAAGATTAAATTAAAAAAATATTAAAAAAGTACGTTTAAAACTATAATCACAAAAAGCACCAAAAAAAAAAAAGAGAAGAAAGGATTGAAGAGGGAGATGCAGACTCAAAAGTCTCAAAATTGTCTTTTGATATGTAATTTTTTTTATTTGATGGTTTCTTTAGATTTTTGGTTTTGGAATAAAAATTAGAAAATATTCGACTAGATAGAGATTGCTCGGGGTGGGTGGAAAGCAAATTGAGGTTCAGATTTGATTATAGAGGGAGAGATCGATGGAGAGAGAGAGAGGGAGGGTGGGGTCACCACTGTCGGGTAGGGCCACCGAAGGAAAGATTATTAGATGTAACCGATATACCGACACATAGTGTAACCAATCTAATGTGTAAGAGTATTATTGGACGATATATTTATATTAGTACGATATAGTATTAAAAACATTTACTCATATTATGACATATTGGATTGGTTATACAACTTGGCGGTGTATCGGTTACACAGAATAATTTTTCGAAGGGAAGTGGGTTGAGGCTAGGTGGAAAAAGGGTGTGATGTCATCTTCTTCTTCTATATTTTTTTTTTTTAGTTTTACTTTTATTTTTTTTAATATTAAGGTGAATTGTCAATTTTGCCCCATGAAAATAAGTCATGTGCGTGGCACATGGTCTATGTTTTACGGTATAAGTCATGTGCGTAACACATGGTCTATTTTTTAAGGAATTTTCGACGGAGGTGACAGTTTTTCCCACAAAAACACAAACTGTAAATATGTATCCTACATCAACACAAACTCAAACATGTGTCCTAAAATAAAATTGACTCCAAAGTATGTATCCTGAATGAAAAATTTTCTCATGTAAATATGTGTAATTTTCATAATATATTCTAAGATAATTAAATTAGAAAAAAATAATAAAAAAACACCCACACCCACCACAACCATTCCATTACTACCATCGTAATTGTCACCACCATTGCCACTATATCCACACCAAAACACCACTACCACAAAATTTTTATAAATTCTATAACTTTCAATCTCATCGTTTAAAATTATGTTATTTTGACACTGCCTAGCACTTTAAAACGTACTTTCTCATCCAAACGCTGGAAGTGACTATATTGATGAGTCAATAAATTAGTTGAACATGCAATAGAGATATGAGTATCTTTCCATCAATATATATAATTGGGTTTAAAAAATTAAGCTCAAACCTTATTGTGGGAGATTCAAGAGAACTTCCTGACCACCATATCATGAGCTTAAGGCCAAGATTGCCTTCACTTAGGGCATGTTTACTTACCCGTAATCGGAATGAGCATAAATTAAAGTCGGAGTGAGGAGTAATCGAAGTGAGCAGGAATCGGAGTCAGACATTTAACGTGTTTACTAACTACCAGGAATTGGAATAAGAAACAACATAATTTTCATACACGTGTTTACTTATTTGTAGGAATCAAAATCAAAACCAGTTTGATTACTAAAATGTCCTTATACAAAATTAAATATGTTTTATAATACTCACAATTTTTAAAATGCCTAAAAATAAAGTTTACCTCAAATATTTTGCAAAAAATAAAAATAAAAATCATACTTTTATTTATGGTGAAGAAAAAAATTTAAATTATTTATGGTTGAGGGCAATTTTGTATTTTAAAAAAATAAGGGTGAAGGTAGTTTTGGCATAAAAAATTCTATTCCCATTCCCTCTTCTCTAATCTGGACCCCCCTATGGAATTCAATTCCTCCAAGAGAAGGAATGCAATTCCTTATTTCATGTGGGCACCACAATATATGTAAGTAAACAAGAGAATCAGAATGAGAATGACTCCCAAATGTAAGTAAACACATGAATGAGAATTACTCTCATTCTTCCATTCCGATTACAGATAAGTAAACATACACTTAGATAGTATAATGCTCACAAAAGAAAGTCATATGAAAAGGAGAAAATTGTATCTTTAGAAGCATATTTACCTAGTGGTACCAAAACAGTTGGATTGGTTTTCTATTGCCAAGAACTGATCCTTACGCACAATGGAGTTGATATATTTTGTGCATCTCTTCAACGACTTATATAAAGGCTAAGGAGGGGTCTAAAAACTCAAGGACGTACTCCTCCAAGTCGTTCTCCCACATCAATGTATACCTACAATTTAGGCGCATAGAGATAAGGTCAGTGCCTAAATTGTTTGGCATCTCACTCTTTAATTTTCCTTGGAACCTTCTTTCTTTGTTTCATTTCGTGTCCCCAAGGACTCCAAGTTGCTTTGCCTTAATTAGTGAGCAATTAATGCAGATATTGTTATATTGGATCTGCAACTAATAAGAATCATGGGTTTCTGGCGTACAATAATGGTTGAAAGAGATGCTCAGGGGCGTGCTTGAGATTTTGGGGCCCTAAGTACGTGAAAATTAAAGGTATGGCTCCTTTCAACAGAGTCTCACATGAAACATATAAATTTGTTAGTAAACTAATAAATTTGGTAAGGACATTGATATACAAACTTGGCCTAAAGAAAAATCTCTATGCGTAAAGCGCATCAAGGAGCGTAAATTAGACCACCGAGCGCTTGGCAGGTGCATTTATATATTGAGGTGCATCTACATTTTTTGAGTTGCATCTGTATTTTTTGAGTTACATTTGCATTTTTTTATATGCATCTGCACAAATTTTGCAAATGCAGCAATTTTCGCAAATGCAATTGCCGAGTGCTCGGAAATTTTTTTTTGCCTCGAACTTAAGTGGTTAAGTCAGTTGTCATTTTGACCAACATTTTTTGTGGTCGAGCCCTATAATCTAATGCATCCTAAATTTTTTTATCATGTTTTGAATCTACAACACATATATAATTAAAATTCATGGGATAAAAATTTTAGGACTCTCCACTCTAAGAGAGGGTTTCAACTTTGACAGCTACATTAGGGTTTCTTTAGAAATTACCAAAAAAACTAAAATCCGTCATTAATTTCTATAATTATCTTCAATCTACATAGTCATTATCATGTTATAATATAGCTTAATATATATACACTTATAAGCATATCATTTGATGATGATATATTATAGGAGCTCTATGTGGTACTAAGTTACTAATGTAATTCACCATGTAATGTATAAAGTGATATAAACCCAAATTGTCATCCTTAGTCAACAATAAAACTATTTTGACCACATTCATGTACCAATTATGTACCACATTTTAAAAAATACATTAGACCCATTTTACAAGCAATGTGATAATATGGTAGATAATGTGGTACAAAAATGCGTTCCATGCAGCAATTTCGTAACGTACTTGATGCGTCGGAATAGAAGATGATTCTCTCTGCTGTGGCATGAACTGCAATTCACAAGTTCTTAGGCTCTCCCTTGTTAAGCAATTCCACAGCCCCATGTCTCCTTCCCATTTCATCAAAGATGGATCCCCCAACTTTGGTTCCCAGCACATGATTTAAACTAAACCCATTGTCTGGACCAACACCAGCATCCAAAAGACCTTCTTTCACCACAGATTGCCAAACTTCCAAATCAGGATGGAACACCACTGAATTTTCAATCCACTGATATGCCTCCTCATACCATATCCATTTCCCAATCAACCCCTGATTTCTGAAAGAACTCCTCTTCAGCTCTGGAGTAGAACCCGGAATTGATCATGCTTGTCCCACCCAGGACTCTGCCTCTAGCATTTGGGATACCCTCTTCTGAAGTAAACCTTTGGGCAGGTGTATCACCATCATCATCTGCTTGCATAAGATTAGCATGGAAGCCCTTTTGGAGGAGGACATTTGGGTATGCTTTTGGGACATTGCCCCTTTCAAGGACAAGGACTTGAGTATTTTTGTGACAAAGTTGCAGCCAAAGGGCACCCTGCTGTGCCCCCTCCAATCACTATGCAGTCATATTCTTGGTCTGGAGATAGATCAGTGGCATTGTACACTGATGTCATGTAACTAAAATCTGCAATGAATACAATGTACAACACTTTTAATCTTCTAAATAATTTAAAACTAGGCAGCTAGCTGTGTAGAATATTAATTACAAGGAACATTTAATATGTGAGAGGGTTATATGTATATACCATGGTCAGATGGAGTAGCCAATGAAAGCAGCTCCAAATATTGAAGATGGGAAACACAGAGGAGCGAGGCTAAGGCAGCTATGGTTGATTTCTCCATGTCTTTGAATTATGGTTTCTGCATAAAACTAGAGAGAGTGGATATGTGACATTATATGTGTTTAACAACTGAACATCATTCAAGGCTTTTGAATAGCTAGGTGGCAAGTATGATTTTAAATCTTGACACTTGTGTATGAATGTGTCATGTTAAATTTTGTTACAAGCATTCAAGCTGCCACATGCACCAGTATAGCCATCACCGGGCACCAAATAATTGTACCTCCTGTATATGGTTCAGAGGAATTTGGAGTATGCAACAGCAAGTGTACAGATATGGAGGAGCTCTCAAAGTGGGCGACTTTGGGTCCTCAGGACTAAACCCAAACTAGACCCAACTCCTTCTTTGCTAGTTTCAAATGGGCTAGAAAGCCCTTAGGGACACATTCTGGGCCTGGCCATGTACCATTATATGTCCAATCCATTGATATATTGCCAAACTTGGGAGAATATGTTTTGTTGCTTTTTCTTTTTCTTTTTCGGTAGAAGGGCGGGCTGTTTTGTTGCTCCCTTGCTTTCAGGCCCAAAGTAAGAAATATCTTATATATATAGGCCTCTTCTATTGAGAGATTTTTCAAATAATTTTAGTTAAGGGATCTTTCATAGGGCTCATTCCATATAGTATTTCAACCATCCGAACTGTCTATTTTTTAGGTCTATATTCAAAAATCATCTTTGCAAAAAATTAAATAAATTGAAAACCATTAAGTTATCAAACTTTAATCAAATAAATAGACGAACATAATATTTTCGATAAACACTTGAAATGGTGACTGTTTAATCAACGATCAAATGGTTTCCAATAAATCTAATTTTTTGCAAGGATGATCATTCAATGGAAACTAAAAAAATAGACCATTCCGATCATAAAAATACAATATGAACTGGGCCCCACAAGAGATCCTATTTAAAGAATCACTTATTTATTTAAGGGATCTCTTGTGGGGTCCACTCCACATTAAATTTTGATGATCGGAACCATCTAATTTTTTTGTTTCCATTGAAGGATTGTCCTTGCAAAAATTAAGTAAATCGAAAACCATTTAACCGTTGATTAAATAATGATCATTTGACTTGACCGTTGTTTAAATAGTGGTCATTTCAAGTGTTTATCAAAAACATTTTGTTCGTCTATTTATTTGATCAAAATTAAATATCTTAATGGTTTCCGATTTGTCTAATTTTTTGTATAGATAATCTTATAATAGAGATCTACAAAATAAATAGTTTGGATCATTGAAATACAATGTGGAGTGGGCTCCATAAGAAATCCCTTTTTTAAGTTTAGGACTTATATATATACAGGCATCTTTCATTAAGAGATCCCTCAAATTGTTTTATTTAAGGGATCTCTCATTGGACCCACTCTATATAGTATTTCAACTATCCAAACCATCGATTTTTTAAGTCTATATTCAAAAATCATCCTTACAAAACATTCGACAAATTAGAAATAAATACGAATATAATATTTTCAATAAACACATGAAATTGTGATCGTTTAATCAATGATCAAATGGTTTTCGATTAACCTAAATTTTTGCAATGATGATCCTTTAAATGAGACAAAAGAAATAGACGGTTTCAATCATCAAAACATCATGTGGAATAAACCTCACAAGAGATCCCTTAAATAAGCTTATTTAAAAGATCCCTCAATGAAATGTTTATCAAGTATATTATTGCTCACATACTAAAAAAAAATATTCAAAGAAAAAAAATTAGACCATTAGGACAATTCAAAAGAGACAATTATGAGCCTACACTGATTCCTCATTTGGATTACCCCTGTACCTCACAGATGTTGTCTTCAATCGCAAATAAAATTTATAAGAGATAATAGAAACAAGCTACTACAAGGGTTCTTCACCATGCTTATTTCTCATCCCATGTAATCTTACTCAAAACCCAACCCTCCCCCCAAACCCTTAATTTCGCTTTTAATTATCTAAAAGCATTTTTAAACCGTCTACAAGCATTATTAAACATACTCTTAGTCCTGTTTAAACCCACATATTTAAACCAATTAAAATAGGACTATATAATTCTCGTGTTTTGATTTAAATTGGATTAGCTATCTAGTTCAAGGAAGAGCCAAACACGAGGCTAATCTAAAATAGTTTAGTTTCATACCTTTAATCCCCTTTAACACATCCCCTATATTGATCTAAGTCAACTGGATTGATAGAAAATTGGAATGGGCATTCTTACAAGTTTATATGGTAATACCCATTTCATTATTTTCGTGGAATGGCAATGATATCGATAGCATTCTTGTGTGCAAAAAAAAAAAAAAAAGTAAAAAAATTTACAAACAGGACACCTATTTTAATGGTTATTTCATTTCAGAATATTAATTTTGATTTGTGTTAATGAAAGACACATACTTTTATTTTGTGCCAATTAAGGATCCTGTTTTTTCTCAATTTTGGCCCGACATTAAATCCATCAAAACTCCACCAAATCTAGAAAAGTTATATTTGGTTTAAATATATGCATCTTCTCTTTACAACCATATAAAGATCACTCAAATCGAACATCTACAACTCCAGATAATTGGCCCAAAAGTAAGGTACCCGAAACTGTCCTATTAGACCTCTGGGAAAAAATTTGGAAAATCGGACAGTTTCGGGTACCCTACTTTGGGGCTGATTATCTAGAGTTGTAGAGATCCGATTTGGGTGATCTTTATATGGTTGTAAAGAAAATATGCATATCTTTAAACCCAATATAATTTATCGGAATTTCGTGAAGTTTTAATGGGTCCAACATCAGATCAAAGTTGAGATAAAAACTAAAAAAAACATGGTCCTTAATTGACACAAAATGAAAGTATATGTCCTTCATTAACACAAAGCAAAATTAATGTCCTAAAATGAAACAATCTTCAAAATATGTATCTTGTTTGTAAGTTTTTCTTAAAAAAAAAAAACACCAAATATGAGGCAAACATAAAATTGATTTAATTCCCTCCCACCTAACCAAACAGCACCTTAATAGATAAATTCTCAAATTCATAGTACAATGAACCCGAACAAGTGTCATCCTCTCATAAACATACTTGGCATAGTCCCAAAGCAAACCCATTAAAGAGAAACAAATTAAAACTTTGTAGTAATTGGGAAACACCATTATGCCAGATATTATATTTATTATTTTGTATCTAAAAATCTTATTTCATGCGGTGGAGGCTTATTTAGTTTGGTGCTAACCGCGTTTGGCATGCTAGAAATGGAAAAGAGCACCAAACATAGATGTGTCAAGTGTCCATCACTATTCTATACTCAACCAAACATGTATTAACTATTAAGATACTTATTAATAATTTTTTCTTGTTAATAGATTGTGTAAGATTTTTTTATTAGGTCAACTGAACTGTGAGGATAAGATACTTATTAATTATTTGTACTTGATTGCCCGAGAGAAAGGGGTCTAATCTTTAGGATCAAGACGAAAATAGCCTTTTCAACTACCCTCACATGTTACCATTTTCAACTTCTTCATTATCCACTGTCAGGGTGTCACCGTCCAAGCATTCAGAAAGTGACCCAACGACTCCACTATATTGTTTTTACTTCAAAAAGTTCTGAGTAGATTAATTATAGAGATAATTAGAATTAAATTTTTTTAAAAAATAATTTTTAAATGAAGGCTGAAAATATTTTAAAATTTATAAGAAACTTTCTTGGAGTTAAAATCTAACATAAAACTGTCAAAAAAGAAAAATAAAAAGATTTAATCAAAAATTCTAAATTACTACCGATCTTAGTCTAAGAAAAACTTATAAAATGGACTAAACTTTAAGTTTCCCAATTAAATTAAGAAAGAACTTACATAAAAAGAAAAATTAAGTTGTAACAATTTTTTTTTACTTTTCTTTACCATTTTTCTTCTATCAAATGATGCTAAGGAAGGATAATTCGAATATGGGATTCAAATGTATGAGCAAATAGCCAAATAGTCTTGATTATTACAGCTACAGTCCGCACTTATTTTTTGTACATCAAGCTTAGCATCAGAGTGTATAATATACTAAGAAAATACATTCTTGTTTTAGAAACTTACCGTGATTAAAAATTGGAGGAATTGTCTTATAAGTAAGAGAAATGTAAGCCTATATAAGCATATATGAGAATGATGAACCATTGAATTGCAATATTTTAATTTAAATAAAATAAGTATTTTGTAAGCTAATGGCTCATTATTCTCATACTTATGTATACTCATATTTCTTATATTTTTAAGAGAATTTATATTAAAAATTAAGGAATAAGTTTTTAACACACATCATTTGTGTTTGGTATGATTGTTTCTAAAAAAAAGAAAAAAATCAAAATTGCTCACAACATGGTATCCACAAATATTCATTATTGTTACATTAAATTCTTATATTGTGTGAATAAGACCAACTAGTTCTTTTCCTAGTAGTATTTATTTTCATTTTGTTAGATTTTGGTAAAAATTTCAAGTTCAATCCCCTTACTAAGATGGAAAAAAAAAAAAAAAAAAAAAAAAGCAAAACACAGGAGATAACAATACATGGGGAAGGGAGGGGGAAAATACCAAACTCCTACTCTCTCCCTTGCTATTCTCTCTAAATTCAGAATTCGAAAAAAAAAAACCTCAATGGATAGCCGAAATGACATTTTAAAAAGACAATATATATCATTTTTTGAACAGACTAACATATCAAGTTAAAAAACCAAATAAAAACTTACTTTGTCAGACACTAGTCAAAGGACTAAATATAAAGAAAAAAATGCTATCCTGGGTTGGAACTACAAAAATTTATGTCAAGAGATGTACTTTAATTTATTAAAATTATTTTTAGCTAAAGACTTAAATATAATCGTGTTTTATTCCGATTTTTATGTTTATTTAAAAGAAATGTAAGTGAGTGGCCAAAAAAAACAAGACATGTAAGTGCATCTAATGTACAGATTATCCTCCAAACCTCTTTTTTTTTGTCTTGATGTAATTGTTAGTGAACTCAACAAATGATTCCGATTGAAGAAAATGATGTCATCCCAAAAATTGAAACCATTGTTTGTTTCTGGAAATGTCCCTAGACAGAAATCCAAGGAAATCACGAGGCAAACCAAGAAACGCAATCAACATGGTTTGGCGAGCCCTCTGTCTGCCACATTGGCACGCTGACAGTGACTCCCTTGAATTCTGAGCCAAATCAATGGTTTCTAGGGGCAATTCCGTCCAACTACTATAAAACAGCTCACGCACCCCATGACGTAACCCAAACCAAACTTACCTGAATTTTAGTTCCTGCCCACCTCAGACATTCTTGGTATGGTCTGTACCGGGATCTAGGTTATTGTACCCTTCATCGCTACAAAAATTTGGTATGCGACAGTTAGGGGTGACTTCCTTGGCAAAATATGTATGTGGCACCTATACAACAGACCGTCCACCAGCTGACACTTGTCAATTTGGGCAAATTTCAAATCGATTTTGGCACCGTCAAAGACGATCAACTTACAATCGGTTGGTTTGGATCGGTATGGGTCTTGACCGACATTGATATTAGGCCACTTTTTGGCCCAATTTTGATAGCCCAAAACTAGATTATGGGCTAATTAAAAAATGTTCAAATGTCAAATTGGCAAGGTTGTAAAAAATTGGTAAGGTTGTAAAAATTGGCAACCATGCATTATACCTAATTACTTAACTTTATGTTCATGATAGAAAATAGAAATGTTCAAATGTCGAATTGTTAAATTTTTAACTTAAAACCTAATTACAATTACAACCCAAATTGAAAAATAAAAATAAAAATGTGAAACTTAAAGTATAAGATTTCAAATGTAGTACAAATTTACAACCCAACTAGAGAAAGAAAAAAAAAAAATATATATATATATATAAGCATACATAATAAGTCATTGCAAGTTGTAACTTGTAATGACCCCAGCAATTCAACAACAAAGTGAGGAATCAAAGTAAGCAGCCTTCAATCTCTTGTTGCGCAACAGTATTGACCCCATGCCAATCACTGACCTTTGAGCAGTCTTTAATCTCTTGTTGAAGGAGGTACTTCACTTGTGGACAGTTGTGAAGTAGCCACCACTGCAAAAAATACAAAAATTATTACTTGATTAGCAAGGCAACAAACAAAGTCAAGTTCAAACATAAAGGCAGCAAGTTTAAATTATTACCAAATTCAAGTTCTTCAAGTTCCTTGTAGAATTCAACTTCCTCATCTATTGGTTCGTTGTAGAAATTAAATTCTTCTGTTCTAAGCCAATCACTAGTACACACTAATGCCTCTATTGTTTTGGGAGTTAAAGAAGCTCTAAAAGGATCCACAATTCTCCTACCAAAGCTAAATGCATTTTCACTAGCCATTGTTGAACTTGGGATTGAGAAGAGATCATTGGAAACCTTTGAAAGAATTGGATACCAAGATTGATTAATCTTCCACCATCCTAAGACATCAAAACTCTGGTGTTCTAAAGTCTCAAAGGGATCACTTAAATACTTATCCACTTTATTGTTTATCTCTACTGCTTCTTTCACCATTCTTTTTCTTTTCAGCTTCAACTCAAGTCTTGAAAGTCCAGTTTCTAGTATTACCAGATTTGAGGAACTTGGAGGGACAATGTTCTCTGCTCCTTTGTATGCATTATACAAATTCATCAAACAACTTTTTATCTCACCAACAATATGTGAGATCTTTTCGAAATCTGCCCCAAGTTCCTCATATACAGTTTTAATGGCTTGAAGCTTGTATTTAGGGTTTAACACATGTGAGACATATACTGGCTTGTTCACAGTCTCAAAGCCCCCCAATACTTGTTAAACTTTGTCATCATTGAATCTGCCACCTTTTGCAACACCAGATTACTAGAATCTTGTTTTTTTTTTTTTTTCCATAATCTCAATTTTCAACTCACTTAATGTGACAAAAATCAAATGGGATATACATGTTTTGGTTGCACTAAGCAACAAGGTACTGTCATAATTTTTTTTAAAAAAATGCACAAAAGCATTTTCCTTCTCCCAATCCTCATCAATTGGAGGCCCCACCCTTAATGTTCCATCCCTCTCTTTCTCACTGAAATAGTTCATAAATGGCCTATATTCCTCTGTCATCCTACTAAACACCACTTTGTAATTTGATGCACTGTCCAACATCTTGTAAGTGGAATTCCACCTAGTTGCAACATTCATTGGCACATTGGACATTGCCCCCTTCTTCAGAAGGACAACATATTCTCTAAACTTGTCTAATCATTGAGGAGAAGAGTGAATATACTTCACACAATTGCTAATTGCCTCAATTGACCCAAACATCTCCTTCAACCCATCCTTAACAATTAAATTGAGGATATGACAAACACAACTCATATGCAAGTACATGTCATTAAACAACAAGGTATTCATCTTCTTCAGCCTCTTGCTCATGTACTCAACAGCCCCATCATTTGCAGTAGCATTATCAACACCGTAATGCTAAAGGACTTTGTCCTCACCCTTGTGATTTGTGATCTTTGTGAAGTTGATTATCATTTTATGCAACTTCCAATCACTGTCCATAAAATGGGCAGTGACCACCATGTAATTGATGTTTTGGACAGAGGTTCAAGTATCAGTTGTGATACTTACCCTTTGGTCACCTATCACATTCATAATCGTAGCCTTCTCCACATTATACAAATCTACAACTCCTGCAGCTACCTTCTTCCTATATGGTATCCTAAACTTAGGACACAAGTCAAGATCATATCCCTAAACCATGCTCCCTCAACCACCCTAAAAGGGATTTCATCCCTTATAACCCACCTAACAACCTTTTCTTCATGCCTTTTTTGGTTAAATGTATGGGGAACCAATGAAGCCCCTATTGTCTCTTGTGTAATGGTGGATTGGCCTCTAATAGTACCCTTATAACATGGATTGTTCACACATTTTCTCTATATGTGTCTTAATCTCAATAGTCCTATTAGTCTTGGGATGGGCTGGCATTTCGTGTTTGCAAGTTTTGCAAATAGCCCAATGATACATAACCCCTTTCTCATTTTTTTTTTTACACTTTAGTGACAAATTGCCACACATCAGACTGCCTACCCTTCTTAGTTGACCTAGGTTCAGACTCTGCTTGTTCATCTTCCCCAGGTTGTATTTGAGATTCATTATTTTCAGGTTGGGGTGAAGGTTCATTATTTTCAGGTTGTGTTTGGTTTTCAGGTGAGGTTAAGCTAGGTGCATTCATAGTGTTTGATTGGATAGACTCCATCATAGACTCCTAGTTTACAAACAAAACAGAATACACATTACTTAGACAACATCACAACAAGTACATTCTCAAGTTACATTAAATTGAAGCAAGCAATCACCAGTTACATTCTTAGAATACACATTCTCAAGTACATTCTCAAAATACACATTACTGATACTAAGCACTAACTATTAAACTGAAGTGAAAGCATGCATTCATAATTTCATATACATATATATATAAAACATATTACTAAAGACTATACAATCGATTGGCAGCAAGCAATCACAACCCTAAAATCTCGCATTCACATATACATATGCATACATACATATACTATAATTGAAAAAGAATGACAAACATACCTGGTTCAACAACCAATCAACAACCAATCAGCAAGCAAGCAGCACCCTACAATAGAAGCATGCAAATGTTAAATTGAGAACACATTTAGAATCAACATATTTGCATAGAATTGTAATCGAATTGAATTGAATTAAACCTCATTTGAAAAACCCTAAATTTTGGAAAACCTAGAATCAATTCAATTCAATTCATGATCAGGGTCTTTGATTATGAATTTAATTGATTTGAAACCCTAAAAGCCCCAATTTTGAAAACCCTAAAATTTGAAACCCCAACTTCTTAATCCAATCAATTGGGTTTAGGGTTGTCTTACCTCTGGTGGTGGTGGTGTCTGGTTATGGTGGTCTGAGATGGACAGAGACTCAAAGAGAAAAGAGATTGAGGGAGATTGAAGAAGAGATCTAAGAGATCGAAGAGAAAAGCGAGAAAATATAGAGAAGAAGGAGAATAGAGGAGGCTGAGATGAGAGGAATGTGGTGGTGGTAGCGTCTGGTTGTGGTGGTCTAAGAGAAGAGAGAGCTGAGAGGTAAGCTGAGTTCGCGAAGAAAGAGAAGAGAGTAAAGAGAGAAGACAGACTGAGAAAGATGATAGAATGTGATCGAAATGGTGTTTACAGTTTTTTTATAGGATTAAGAATAAACTAAATAAATATATATATCGATTTGGTAACGGTAAACTGCTAGTTTAGGTGAGCCAAACCCTTTCCGCGAACCAGGATGTCAGTTCACCTACCGAATCGACACCGACTCCTTTGGACAACTAGCAGACTTCATTCGTCGGTAAACCAACCATCGGTTTATGTCGGTTCGTCAGTTTTTCGGGTAAACCCACCCAGCCCTAGTGGCACCTATATGTATGTTCTGAAATGTAGGTCACATTATATGATCATCAAATGAAAAAGGCTTATTATCAATTTTGCCCCCTGAACTATGATTCCATTCCTAATGTGCCCCCTTACTTTTTAATGTTATCAATTTACCACCTAACAGTTACAACGTTATTCTAATGTACCCCTTCCGTCATAATTTCCGTTAGTTTTGTTGACGTGGCGCCTACTTGGCTACATAAACATAAAAAGTGGGACCCACCCCTTTAATTTAATTCAAAACTTAAAATTTAAAACAAAAAAAAAAAAATTTTAAACTCTAATATTTAGAAAGAAAAAATAATAATAATAAAAAAAAAAAAAACCAAACCCACCATCCCCTCCCCTCCCCAACCCGTGCCCAGGCCACCCCCACCTCCCTAAACCCTCCCGATCAGAAACTCACCCCACCACCCTCTCCTCCCGATCACCCACCTGCACCGGCCCCACCACCATTCCTGGCCAATGACCCCCATCCCCCCTCTCTCTCTCTCTCTCTCTCTCTCTCTCTCTCTCTCTCTCTATTTTCCCCTCTCTCTAGATCTGCAAATTGGTGGGTGGCCGTCGGAGGGGATGATGAAGGTGATGGTGAAGTTGTGGTGGTGGACGAGAGAGTTGGTGGGTGGGTGCGACAGTGGGGCTGGGTGCTACGGGGTTGGGTGGGAGGGGGGTGTGACGGGGCTGGGAGATTGGGTTGGGGGGGAGGTGCAACGGGGCCGAGAGGGGCTAGGTTGGGGTGACGGTGAAGTTGTGGCAGTGGACGAGAGAGTTGGTGGGTGGGTGCGACAGTGGGGCTGGGTGGGTGGGTGCGACGGGGTTGGGTGGGAGGGGGGTGTGACGGGGCTGGGAGATTGGGTTGGGGGGGAGGTGCGACGGGGCCGAGAGGGGCTAGGTTGGGGTGGGGTGGGGTGGGAATTGCAGAAGAAAAAAAAGAAATAAGAGAGAAGAAGAACTTGAGGGGTGGGTTCCACTTTTGGATCTATGTGCCAAAATGAGTGGTGCTGAGTGGTCTAGAGAGGTCAAAATGACCAATATGCCCTGCCACGTCAGTAAGGTTAACGGAAGTTATGACGGAATTGAGCCGAAGGGGTACATTAGAATAACATTGTAACTGTTAGGTGGTAAATTGATAGAATTAAAAAGTAAATGGGCACATTAGGAATGGAATCATAATTCAGGGGGCAAAATTGATAATAAGCCAATGAAAAAATTCCTCTTCTTGCTCACAAAATCACAACTCGATAATTGTCACGTCACTTTGTGGGTCCATTTTAGAATATAGGCTTATTGCAACAATGGGTCATAAAGTTTTTATCAAGTTTCAATATGGTCCTCAATCTAAATTTTGTATCAGAATTGTTGAAAAAATGTCAGTCGTGTCCAAATTTTTCTCTTCTCCAATAATTGTCCCAAAACCAGATATTTGTCTAGTTTTCCATCTATTTTGGATATGTGTCGTGCACGTGGGCTAACTTTCAAGAGTAAAAATGTCTAATCACTTCAAACTAACAGATCAAAGGGAGTGAAATGAGATTGGTTTGAGAATATTTGAATGCAAGAAGTGTAAATGGGTTTTGGGTACAAGTGTGTGTTTCTTAAGTACAAGTAGTGTGCTTGTTCAGTAGGGTCCATCTCGGATCTTGGTTGTAGGACTTGGTTGCAAATCTTGATGGTAGATTTGGATTAGTTTTGGTTTGGTAGTCCATCTACGGTTGTTCATGGGTTAAATAAGAGAAAAATGGAGCTTCGATAGGAATGGTATGGCAATTTGGCAGGAGGAACATTGAAAGGGGTGGGTAACATGCTAGTGAAGGTAAGCTTGAAGTGATTAGACATTTTTACCCTTGAAAGTGAGCCACATGCATGAACATCGCAAAATTAGACGAAAAACCAGCGGTGTTGATGGTTTAACCAAAATAGGGCACGAATGACATTTTGTAGACAATTTTGATACAAAATTTAGTTTAAAGACCACATTGAGACTCATTTGAGCCTGCAGGCCGGCTTGTTAAATAACGAGTTTGCTGGCCCATTTGAGTCGTAGGTCTACCAGCCTAACATTGGCTTTAGCATTGAGGCCAGTCTTATAATAGGTCTTCGGGAGCTCGAAGGTGAACACATGAATGCGTGATAATCTTTTCAATGGCCTACCTAGTAGCCCATTAAAGGATACCTCCTCTGCCTTGCAATCAAAGAGTCTTCATTCACAAATAGTGTCGTTCTAGGCACTAATATATACGCATTTAGAACTCGCATCCGAGATTCTCAACTTTCCCACTGAGAGTGCAAAGGCATGTTTTATCCCTTTAGATCGGCTCTTTATGGACACGTAGCACAATTCTACTAGGTAGAGAATGTGATATCCTATATTTAATATGATCAAGTTTAAATAAAATTAATAGGAAGTTACTAAGATAAATTAGCAGGGGTGTAGTGCATAAGAGTTGCTTATTTTGTGCATTGAGAGAGTGTTATTTATAGAAAAAATGAGGCAAAGTGGTATATTGACTTGCATGACTTTCCCTTGCTCTCACTAAACAAGGTGCATTTTATGGAAGCATGCTTATGCTTAGGGTTGTGCTTAAGGTATTGTCTTCGCCAAAAGTAGCCCCCAAAGCCCTAGATTAGTGACATGGTGATGGGATTAACCCCACACCTACCTTTAATCCAATCACCTGCCTCATTGTGTCAAACCATGCGAGCTCTAGACCAGATGCACTTCAATTATTCATAAGGTACATATCCAAGTGTGTTCACACATGGATATATGAACGGGTCTAGTGAGTGGTTGGATCGACTCAATGTGAACTTTTATGATCAAACTGTTTCAAAGGGTTAGAAGGACCACACAGGAATTATATATGACGAAGTGGTCGGGTCAAGCCACATAAGGTAGTCGATCACCAATCAGGCATGACGTGGTGATTGACACTCCTAAAAAGTCATCCTGCACTTTCTTTTTTCTTTTTAGTTATTTCAATATCATTTCATCAAGGGGTTTATTACCATAGGTTTCATTACCTCTTACTTAGGTAGAAAAATGAGGGAGAAGAAGAAGAGATCCATAGCACCTAAACAACGTTAGCTAACACAACCATCTAAAATTCATACTCAAATTTCCCAAAATCAAACCTCCTAATGAAGTGTATAAACCAAAGTATCGTCACCTCTAACTCAGGCCAATATATATAGAAGAAGAAAAAGAAGAGTCCTTTAGATCATGTTGAAAAAAAAAATTGAAAAATCAGAAGAAGAAAAAGTGTAAAGCATAAGAAAAAGAATAATCACAATCATAGAGGGCTTGATGTTGAAGAAGAAGAAGATCAAAGAACGTTATTTACCTGTATGTCAAACGTGTACGCAACTAGTGAAAAACATCTGGATGCCAACACAAATGGCAGCTAAACCACAAAGCATGACTGAATTTTGAAAAACGAATGCCAACACGTGAAAATGAGAAATGATTATATATATGTAACCGATATACCGGCAAGTGGTATAACCAATCTAACGTGTTATAATATGGGTGGATGTTATTAATCTATACCCTACTAATATAAATATACCGTCTAATAATACCCTTATATATTTGATTGGTTATACCACGTGTCGGTGTATCGGTTATACCCAATAATTTTTCCATGAGAAGAGTCTAGAAGCTTTTTTTTTTTTATTCATTAAATTCAGTTTACTTACTTGTATGTAAGACTTGCCTACAACTAGTGAAAAGCGTATGGATTCTCAACTGACAACAAATTTGAAAAAACATATGACATCGATTATTTGAAATTTAAATGAAGATTGAAAAGGACAAATTTAATTTTGAAAATCATAGATTAATAGACAATTATTTAATTACCAAAATGATAAATACAAATTGCTTAAACAAGGCATTAATTGACCAAAATTAAAATTTACATTTTGTCAACTTGAAGGGCAAAATAGGCATCCACAAAATAGACTTTCTACAGAAAGAAAAGAATCCGATATGGCAAATTCAAAAAAAAGGTGGAAATCTTATTCAACAACAAAAAAGATTAAATATAAAACGGAACTTACAAAATGGAGTTTTGTCTAAAAAAATGTTTTATCAATTCAATTACCAAAATTACCACTAATTACTTTGTAACATTATAGAAATTTACTTCATCCTTTTGTTTCTTCTATAAAATCATTTTCTTTCTTGTTTATATATTTCCTCTACTCTAACGTTCAATTAATCAAATTTTTCTTTAATCAATCAGATTCTCTCACTAATATTGGTGAACCTTGAGAGCTAAATAGTGGCTAAGCAACTCGATCACTATGAACATGCTTTAAGCAAATCCCATCCATACTTATGATTTTGGATGATCGATCACCATATCCAATGCATATATGCGTGAATCAGCTGCATTTAGTGTAAGAATTATTTATGGACAATCCTAATTTACTTAGGAAACAAAACAACTCATCATGTCTAAGAACAAAGGAATTGAGCTCTCCATGGTCTATCCGGATTCACCCCATATAACAGCTATGTTAATAAGTTTTAAGGGATGAAGGACTTATAGAAGTTTTAGGACTTCACTTAGATATGAACTAGGACTCTTAACCTTAGAGGAGCAGGATTGTATCTCGGCACAAAGTCTACTATGGGAAGGACTTGCCGAGACAACCTCTATAAATAGAGCTAGTCCCTGCTCTTATACATACTGCAGAATATTGAGCCCCATAGAATCAATTGCTTCAAGTTGTAGAGAGAGTAGAAGGCTAGCTTGTTGATTCCACCATGTCTTCCTCATCTAATGGTAAGTTTGGACTTGCAGGTAGTGATGTTTTTGTGTTCTTATACATGTATGTCTCAAGTATATAACTGGATGTCTTTATATATATATAGTTTACATTTGGTATCAGAGCATCACATACATGTTTAAGAATCAAAAAAACGATTTCCTAGTTGATGTTTTTGCTTAACAAGAAACAAAAGCATGAAAAATTTTGTATCTGTTTTCTTCTTTAAGTACCAGGTTTTTAAGTTCTTTGAGAAGGCCCAATTTTTTATGACCCATAAAGTAAAGCCCAACTTAAGGAGTCCTAAAACAAAAGACACGTTTTTTGTTTGATACATCAGAGAAAAGAAAGATTAGGGGAAAACAGAATTGGATTGTTAGGTTGCTAGGATTTTCACTGCAATAATTTATAGAAATCGATTATTATTCTCTATCTCTTTGATATTCAATCAATTTGTATATCATTGCAATTTGGATTCGATTTTGGTTCTGTAAATATTTTTGGTTAACTGGTGCTGCAGGAGCTCTCTGCACCAGGTAAGTTTTCGTTTTCTTTTTCTCTTCTTAGAGCATACGTGGGGATGCACATAGGTTTATTTTTCAGTTTAAGCATGCTGCCCCACCATTGAGGATGGTTGAGATATATATATATGCTGCTATGATTATATGCCGATGTCATGTATGATGTTGTATTTCACGGTTCTGGGATTTTAGCTGCTTATGTGTGTTGGCATATTTATTTATATATATAAACATGCTAAAGCAATCAAGTATTAATGGTTATAATCCGCTGCCATATTATGTTTTGCATACCAGAACAATTACTTAAGGTTTTCTTTGATCTTAATCCAGAAACCAATGTTTAATAATATTACCAAAGTAATATGACTTGATTAAAAGTTTCTAGGGATTACGGTTTACATGATCAAGCTTGTAGTATCAAATTAATTACAGAATTTATTTCCCAAAGGATCTATTCTTTCAGGATTGATACTAGCATGTTACAGATTGGTTAAAACATGAAGATACTCTTAGCGGTTGCTTTCTTGCCCAAAGGTGTAGGAACTACTTAGAAATTGTTTTTTCTTGTAATCTGGTAATATGATAAGGAATGAATAAAGGACATATCAAGTTATCTTGCTCAAAAGTGTTGCTTGATATTGCATAAACAGTATGTTGTTTTTTTTTTTTTTTTTCTTTTATGTAAGTATGAATATTTTCTGCAATATCAGTTTCTTAGACACTTGTTTTTTGCATGTTTTCCAGTTAATTCCAATTTTGCTCAGATAGAAACCCTCACTGGTTCCAACTTTAAGAAATGGAAACAAGACATAGAGATTTACCTAGGGTTATCTGAGTATGATCTAGCTTTGAAAGAGGATAAGCCCAAGCCAATCACTCCCGAGAGTACAGCTGAAGAGAAAGTAAAGATGGAGAAGTGGGAAAAATCTAATAGAATGGCTCTACTCATTATGAGAAAAGCCATGACTGATACTGTTAGAGGAGGGATAGATACTTGTGAAAATGCCAAGGATTTCCTAAAAGCTGTTGGTGAAAAATTTAAGGAATCTGAAAAAGCAGAAACTGGGAATTTGATGACTGCTTTAACATCTACTAAATATGATGGACAGGGGAGTGTGCGTGAGCACATTATGAAGCTTATAGACATTGCCTCTAAGCTCAAAGTCCTGGAAATTGCAATTTCTGATCCCTTTCTGGTTCATATGGCATTGAACTCACTGCCAAATCAGTATGGACAACTGAGGACTACTTATAACACTCAGAAAGACAAATGGAGTTTGAATGAGCTCATCTCCATTTGTGTCCAAGAAGAAGAAAGGATCAGAAGGGAGAATGGAGAGGTGGTTGTTAACTTAGTTATCAAAGACCAGTTCAAGAAAGGCAAGAACAAGGCTTTTAAGGATAATCAGATTCCCAAGAACAAAACTCAACCTACCAAAGCCAATAACTCACCTAGCAGCTCTCACAACTTAGGGCCAGTTCAAACAACACCTTTCAAGTGTTTTTTCTGCAAGAAAGAAGGTCATATGAAAAGGAACTGTTCTAACTATAAGGGTTGGCTAGCCAAAAAGGGTAAGAAACATATTTTCCATTGTATTGATAGCAATTTAGTTACCATTCCTTCGAACACTTGGTGGATAGACACAGGCTCACGGATACATATTTCTAATACTATGCAGGGCTTGGAAAGAAAAAGGACACCAAGTGAGGAGGAGGCAAGAGTTTATGCTGGCAATGGAGTAAAAGTAGCTGTGAAGGCCATAGGAGTTTTTAAGTTTAGGCTAGAGTCAGGTTATATATTAGAGTTGGACAATGTTTTTGTCATTCCTTCTATGAGAAGGAACTTAGTTTCGATTTCCAAACTTATTGTTTCTGGTTTTACTTTTAATATAAATAAAGATGGCTTTCATTTTTATTTAAATTCAGTTTCTGTTGGTAAAGCCTTAATGATTGATGGATATTGGAAACTAATGTATGAATTGCCTAATGAAACTTATCTAATTGAAAATACAGTGGGGATTAAGAGACCTAGATCTAAGGAAAGTTCATCTTTCCTATGGCACAAACGACTAGGACATATCTCCAAAGAAAGGATGCAACAATTAGAAAAAGAAAATATGCTTCCAGAATTGAATTATGCAGATTTTGATATCTGTATAGAGTGCATAAAAGGCAAAATGACCAACTCTAGGAAGAAGAACTCAAACCGAAGCCTACAACTCTTAGAAATTATACACACAGACATTTGTGGTCCCTTTCCAACCAAAACAATATGTGGAAATCAGTACTTCATAACTTTCATAGATGATTTTTCTAGATACTGTTACATATACCTTATCTCAGAAAAATCAAAAGCCTTAGAAGTTTTTAAAATATTTAAAACTGAAGTGGAAAAGCAGCTGGATAAATCAATTAAAGTTGTGAGATCTGATAGGGGAGGAGAGTACTACGGTAGGTATAATGAATCAGGGCAAAATAAAGGTCCTTTTGCTCTTTACCTACAAGAACAAGGCATACAAGCCCAGTAAACTACACCAGGAACTCCAGAACAAAATGGAGTTGCTGAAAGAAGGAATCGAACCCTTCTAAACATGGTGAGAAGTATGATGTGTGTCACTGCCTTGCCTAATTTCTTGTGGGGAGAAGCCTTGAAAACAGCAAACTACATTTCTAATAGGGTTCCGACCAAATCAGTTCAGAAAACACCTTTTGAACTATGGACAAAAAGAAAGCCAAGCTTATTTCATTTCCATATATGGGGGTGTAGGGCTGAAGTTAGACTTTATAATCCTCAAGAAAAGAAATTAGATGCCAAAACAGTAAGTGCTTATTTTATTGGCTATTCGGAAAAATCTAAAGGTTACAAATTCTATTGTCCTAAGAATCATACTAGAATTGTAGAGACAAACAAGGCAAGATTCATAGAAGATGTTAGTTCTGACCAAAATCAGTTTTCGAATGAACTTGAATTAAAAGAACAACCTGACACTTCCACAAGCTTTCTAGAACCAACAATCCTTGATTTTAATCTTAGGAACACTGTTTTAGATGAGCAGAACCAGGTAACAACAGAGATTGAAGATCACCAACCCTTAGAGCAACCCTTAGAGCAACCAGTAGAGCAACAAGTAGAAGAAGCACCTAGAAGGCAGTCACAAAGGGAAAGAAGATCGGCAATTTCAGAAGATTACATGGTTTATCTACAAGAAACAGACCTTGGGGAGGAATGTGATCCTTTGAATTTCAAAGAAGCCATCAACAGTGACCAAGTCGAGAATTGGAGAAGAGCTATGGAATCAGAATTGGAGTCTATGTCTAATAATGGGGTTTGGGACTTAGTTGAACCACCTGGAAATAGCAAACCTATAGGCTGCAAATGGGTTTTCAAAACAAAGAGAGGATCTGATGGCCAAATAGAAAGATATAAAGCCAGATTAGTGGCCAAGGGCTTTACTCAAAAAGAAGGGATAGATTACACAGACACATTTTCACCTGTCTCCACCAAGGATGCTTTTCGAGTTATCATGAGCCTAGTTGCACATTTTAATTTGGAGTTACATCAAATGGATGTTAAGACAGCATTTTTGAATGGAGATTTAAGGGAAGAGATCTATATGGTACAACCAGAGGGCTATATTGAGCAAGGTACTGAGCACATGGTTTGTAAGCTTAAAAAGTCAATCTATGGCTTAAAGCAAGCTTCAAGGCAATGGTACCTCAAGTTTGACTCAGTTGTAGTTTCAAATGGTTTTACAGAAAATCCTTTAGATGAATGTATCTATTTTAAGGTGAGTGGGAGCAAGTACATTTTTCTGGTACTTTAAGAAGATGACATACTGTTGGCCAGCAGTGATTTAAATTTGTTAAATGAAACAAAAGTTTTTCTTTCAAACAGTTTCGATATGAAAGATTTAGGAGAAGCCTCTTTTGTTTTGGGAATTGAAATTTGCAGAGATAGGAAGCATGGTCTCTTAGGACTCTCACAGAAAAATTACATTAATAGGGTTCTAAAAAGGTTTGAAATGCTGAATTGTGCACCAGGGGAGGCTCCAATGAGTAAGGGAGACAAACTACATAAAGGTCAGTGTCCTAAAAATCATATTGAGAAGGCTGCAATGGACACTAAACCTTATGCCTCACTTGTTGGCAGCCTCATGTATGCACAAGTATGCACCAGACCCGATCTTGCACATTCAGTTTCTATGCTCAGTAGGTTTCAGCTCAATCCAGGTCATCAACATTGGGTTGCAGGGAAAAAGGTGTTGAGATACCTGCAGAGGACTAAGAATTATATGCTGGTTTACAGGAGAAGTGAAAAACTTGAGTTGATAGGGTATGGAGACTCAGATTTTGCTGGTGACAGTGATGATTACAAATCCACTACAGGTTATATTTTCATGATGGCTGGGGGAGCCATATCTTGGAAGAGCACTAAGCAGACCCTTACAACAACCTCCACAATGCAGGCAGAGTTTGTGGCTCTACATGAAACTGTTGTGCAGGCACTTTGGCTTAGAAATTTCATCAAGGAAATTGGGATTGTGGATTCAATTTCTAGGCTTTTAAAATTGTTTTGTGACAATAGTGCTGCTGTGTTTTTTGCTAAGAATAATAAGAGGTCATCAAGTTCCAGACATATAGAACCAAAGTATCTGATGGTGAGAGAAAGAGTTCGAAATGAAGAATTACAAGTGTTACATATTCCCACTAAAGCTCAGCTGGCAGACCCTTTCACAAAGGCATTGCCAGTAAAAGCTTTCTTAGATCATGTTCCAAAAATGGGAGTGCTTGAGAATTTAGATTCTGAAGTTCAGTGGGAGTAGTTTTTATCTGTTTTTTGGTTTTCTTTCGAATTTTGTATGAACTTGTTTTTCCATTTTGTTTCCAGGATTGATTTCGTTTTTTTTAATATAAGTTTTTGGATAATCATTTTCATTCAGAATATCATTGCAGCAAACCATTCATACTCATCAAGTCTAAGCTCTGTCATTAGTTTTCTTTTGACAATGCTTAAAGAAACACATAACTGATCTTGTGAAAGAGCTTCATTTCTGAAGCATCAGTAAGTTTTCTTTTCGAAAAACTTCAAGAGGACTATGCATTTGACTTTTGGCTTTAGATTTTATAATCAATGTTCAATGCTTTTAAGATATTATATCATATCTTTGTGGTGACTTATGTAGTTTTGATTTCAGCCTTAGTAATTGCAGAGTGCTTATGCTTGGTTGAGCATATGTTTTTCTGTAGTTCTAGGTTGATGGTCAAAAACTGACCAAGTCTTGAAGTAAGTTTTGGCTTAGTGCAG
The DNA here is from genome assembly GCF_963921425.1 of Dryas octopetala. Classification (NCBI taxonomy): domain Eukaryota; kingdom Viridiplantae; phylum Streptophyta; class Magnoliopsida; order Rosales; family Rosaceae; genus Dryas; species Dryas octopetala. The sequence continues at coordinate 16,085,228 of NC_141367.1, read as the reverse complement.
CTCACGTGATCACTAAGGATCTTTTGTTCAAATTATGATGTTCTTGTTGAGTAAACTAGTATTGTCCAAGTGGGAGAATGTAAGAATTATTTATGGACAATCCTAATTTACTTAGGAAACAAAACAACTCATCATGTCTAAGAACAAAGGAATTGAGCTCTCCATGGTCTATCCGGATTCACCCCATATAACAGCTATGTTAATAAGTTTTAAGGGATGAGGGACTTATAGAAGTTTTAGGACTTCACTTAGATATGAACTAGGACTCTTAACCTTAGAGGAGCAGGATTGTATCTCGGCACAAAGTCTACTATGGGAAGGACTTGCCGAGACAACCTCTATAAATAGAGCTAGTCCCTGCTCTCATACATACTGCAGAATATTGAGCCCCATAGAATCAATTGCTTCAAGTTGTAGAGAGAGTAGAAGACTAGCTTGTTGATTCCACCATGTCTTCCTCATCTAATGGTAAGTTTGGACTTGCAGGTAGTGATGTTTTTGTGTTCTTATACATGTATGTCTCAAGTATATAACTGGATGTCTTTATATATATATAGTTTACATTTAGGACAAAAGTTTGATCAACAAATTAAGATGTGATCACATAGTTGTTATTGAAAACAAGTGTTTATAACTTGATGGATCAAAAGCTGCGCACTGCATCATATAGAGACGATAGCAAATTCTACGAGATTGTGTTGCCTTTTACACCATCCAAATACATCCGTTTTAGCTTGCCCAAGCCTTCAAAGTACAAGTACAAGCTTGAATTGAATTTTTTGGGCTGAATATGAGAAAGTTAATCTCATGATTCTCATATTGCACGCTTCACCTTAATTAAGGTGGCTTGTGTCTTGCAACTGCTAGTACATGCAGGAGGTAGCATATTGCATGTGAATTCTTCAACCATGCATTGTTTATTTTTTAAGTTTCACCATTTGTGAGAGAGAATGATTGTATAGATTGATTAATTAATTAAGATGGTTGATTAAGTGGATATTAGAAGAAACCGGGAAACAAATAACAAATGATTTTGCAGAAGAAAGAAACGCACACAAGAACTAAGGTCAATTTTGGCAATTAAATTAATACAATGATATTTAAAGGATAAAAAAAGAAAGTGGAGTGCATAATGACTTTCTGGGAGTGTCAATAGTGCAAAAATATATCCTACTTGCAGTGGCAGGTGCAAAAATCTACCTTTGTGAGTGTGTAATGAAAAACCTGTAAAAAGTTTGGCGAGGTGCACCCTTTCCCCTAAATTACGAACTACATCTTTGAGACATTTTATTAAATAGTTGTTACATCATTCTTTGAGAAAAAATTCTACAAAGTAAGAAACAATAAGCTAAATTTAATGAAAAATTAATAGGCAATATGGAGTCAGTAGATCCCATTGACCCCATTATGGATCCGTCACTGGCTACTTGAATACCTCCTAGTTGTGACAAAGAGATCAATTGTAATTGTAGGACTTAATTTTTTGAAGAAATTCCCTTTTTATGTAGAAAGATTTATAAATATTTCTATTTGAAAGGAACAATCCAACTCACCTAATTAAAGACTTAACATGAGGGACAAGTGATGAAACACATTTAAAAATTGAATCTAATACAATTATAAAATCAATACTTCATTTAAAAGTTGGAATATCTTTTTTTTTTTTATTATTACTAATGAAAAAGGAATATTTTCTAAAAAAAGCAGCCAAAAGAAGGAAGAATTTCAAGTTGAAAAACAACTCTAAGTGAAACACAATAAGATTTGGAGAGTAATTCCTCATAGATAGGTCTATAATTTGGATTCCTTTTATAGACTTATCATTTACAAGGACTTATATCACCAAGATTTACAAGATACACTACTACAAAAAACGTAATATACAACGGATTTTATCTGTTGTGTAAGTTGTCAAAATACCGTCATCTAATCGACCGACGTCTATTGGGGTACCAATAGACAACGGGTAATATTCGTTGTCTTGTAAACATTAATACAATGGTTTTAATTAAAAACCGTTGTATATACACCCTCAAAAACCAATGATTTAGGAGATACCGTTGTTGCGTATTTATCTAGACATCAATTTTTATTTAAAGACCGATGTGTGCTAATAGGCGAGACAACGGTTTCTATACCCTAATGCATGTATTTTACAACTGTTTTAAGTATAAACACGAGGTGAAATAGTCATTAAGACAACGGTTTATGTTTAATAACCGTTGTGTAAAATAACAATTTCAATTTGTTTTTGATGTATATACTGCTTTAGTACATCGGTTTTTATTGAAAACCGTTGTAGGACGACACTTTAAACAACAGTTTTAACCATATAAACATTGTGCAAGATAATAATTTCAATTTGATTTTGATGTATATAATGCTTTGGTACAACGGTTTCTGTTGAAAACCATTGTAGGACGACACTTAGTACAACTGGTTTTAACCATATAACCATTGTGTAAGATAATATTTCAATTTGATTTTGATGTATATAATGCTTTGGTACATTGGTCTTTATTGAAAACCAATGCAATACAGCACTTAGTTATAGTATACCAATGCACGCTCATGCTCAAAATTAAACCAAAAGATATTTCATAAATATAAGTAAGATTACATTACATGATAGGTTCCATAAGTGTGATCAGTTGTACAAAAAATACATTGAGTCAAACTAGCTTAAAAGAAGAGGCACAAAAAAAAAAAAAAAAAAAAAAACCTAGTTTAACATAACACATTTACTTCCTTCCAACTTGACCCCCCTAAGTCACAAGCATATGCATCCATATCTGCCAGTTCTTATTGCCAACTACAATCAAAACAAAACTAATAAGATACCAATGCAATGCAAAGCAATATTAGGCAAGTCATATGCAAGCTCTAAATAGAAGAATTGAAAACACTGTTATAATTCTTGATAATTTTGTATATTTACACATCGATATCTTATTGGGTATAAGTGTTGTCCTTCCTCCTCCCCATACCTTTTGAAGTAGCTGCCCCCAACTCTAAAGCTCTAAGAAAACTAACAAAGTCTCTGTAAAAGAGCACAAACACACACAAAGTCACATTTAGATAAACTTCAGAGAAATTTAAAAAAGATACAAATATTCACTTATTTGGTCAAGTAAGAGAGTTTTGAAAGAAGGAAAATCCACTAACTTTTTGTATCTTGACCAAATATTGTTGGGTCTATGCATTTTTTTCATTGTTGGGTTTCTCATTTGCAGATAAGTAAATATTTTTATCTTTTTGAAATTTCTGTAAATGATCATTACTACAAAGTCTGTGCACAAATCATGTTTGGTCCATTTTCCTAGTGCCCAACTTATTATTTGAATAATCATACAAGCTTTACAATTTCATTCTAATCCAGCAATCAATCCCACAAGAAATTAGAATACAAAGCTAGGCTTGAGGTCCGGACCTCACCCTTCAGGACCAGACCTCTAGTAAGATTGGATTTAGAAATTTAGGTTTGAGGTCCATACCTCACCCTTGAGGACCGGAACTCCAGTAAAATTGATATTTGAGACCTAGGCTTGAGGTCCGGACCTCTCCTTTGAGGACCGGATCTCCAGCGGCGAACTCAGTTTTCTGTCAACATGAAGCTGAGCAACTAAGACTAAACAAAAGGAAACAACATTTTGAATAACCAAAATACTGATTCAACCATAAATTCCACCAAATATGGAAAAAGTAAAAATTTGAAAAAAAAAAAAAAAAAAAAAAGTGAGAAGAAGAGACTTACTTGCTGAAGAAGATCTTGTTCACTTGAATAAGGAGACCACATACTACACTATGGTAGCTAAGTTTCTCTTCCAATCATCCAGAGAAACCTGTCTGATCTTGTCCCAATCTTGACCTTTTCTCTCATAGTCAATCTTGCAGTTAAAAAAAGAAAAGTAACAATTAAGAAAAGTATTTTATGTTAGTCCCCTCAGCTTGGCAGCTTGGCTGCCAAGTGCAGTGCTGGTCCACTTCCGAGTAAAGAAGAGGTGTGGACGAACTGCTAACATGGAAAAGATAGGGGTGGGATGGGTGGGAAATTTTCTAGAGCAGGGGAAGGAAGGACATAAGAAGAGGTGGAGGGCACAAATGTGGAAACGAGTGGAGAGGGGTGGGTCCAGTACGAACCGAAGGTGGGAACGAAAGGAGTTTCGTCGACCCCCATTGGCATTTTGGGACCCAAACGGAACTGGCGCAACTTCTCCAACAAGGCGTTGCTATCTTCTGCTTGTTTGGAAGAGAGACCCATCACAAGCTCACGCAATTCTTGAAGCTCCAAAGTCGTACGATCGTGGAGCGACTGAAAACGAAGTTCCAGCAGAGTGGGTTCCAGGGGAGACGTGCGATCAGTGTCCATGGAGAAGGCTCTGATACCAAATGTTGAGGTACCACTGCATATGAAGAGAATTCTAAAAGAGTTCTTAATTAATTTCATGGAGTTCTTACAGCTGCTGATATAAGATATATGAAGGAAATAACCTTAACTGAAGATCTACGGTTAAAGATGCAAGTATTTCTAGACGCTTGCTACCTGGCAAATAAACAATTACAATTTAGGGAAGAAAATATAGGAAACTAACTGAGTACTAATGTTTAACTGATATAAGCAGCAGAGGACCATCGCATATGAACAAGCCTATACTAAGCCTAATACAAGGGGAATTCAGCACCATCCCAAAATATTTTTATCCTTCTGAATCCAATCATCATAATCCGGGTTGATAGAATCAGTAGGTCGACCATTATCATCAAGCATTTGCATGAACCATCAATAAAACCCCAAAGTCCACGACTTTTGACAAGGGGTGTGATTTACCATGCTAGAGGAGATAATTATCTTTGTCAAGCTTAATGGAGATATTGTAGAAACCATGGTGCAACAACAGTTCAAGAAGAGGACCCAAGACTGAGTTGCTGCATGGATGGTGATGACATAGGCACCCTGGTAGAAGAAGTAGCCAACAAAATGGTAGAATCAATATCAGCGGCAGTAGATGTAGCCATTGTGCTGTACGAGTATGGAAGAAAGAACTAGGGTTAGGATTGTGTATTTATCGGAAAAAGAAAGAAAAAGAAAAAGAGTCCCTCTGTCGTTTGACTAGGGCTCTAATACCATGAAACACAATAAGATTTGGAGAGTAATTCCTTAGAGATACTGAGGTCTATGATTTGCATTCCATTTATAGACTTAGATTTACAAGGATTTACATCACTAAGATTTACAAGATAATTACATTAATGACAAGATAAGTAATCACAAGAATTCTTTAGAACTAGATGATGATGGTGTAGGCTAGCTTGTCTTGCACGGAAAGGTTTGCTCAACTAGTACGACAAGAGCTTGGTGCATGGGTCGGATCATTGTGTGCATGAGACTTGGGCTTGGTTCTTGACTAGGTAGTTTATTATAAAGCTTTTTCCCGTTATGTTGGATGTACGTCATATTTCTTTTATTCTCCATCTTTAATATTTTTATTTTTTAAGGAAATAAACTTCATTCAACTAAATATAGAATTACATATGTCCTTATAAAGAGTGTCCCGAAGAAAGTCAAGAAACTTCTAATTCTAGAGGCATTCATCTAAACATGATGTAGTTAAACAAATTAAACGATGCGCTACACTATGAGCTTGATGTGAAATATAAAAAATTAAACTTACTCTCAAAAGAATGTATAAGGAAACAAATAATATCATAAATCTGACCAAAAGGAGAAAATTCAGTCTTTGTATCTTTTCTAAAATCTGATTTTTGGTATGTATATCGTAAATGGTGTTTATCGATTTAATTCAATCTAATAAAGAACGAAAGGTAAATTAGTAAAGTCTCACTGATACGTTTTGGATAATTTGATTAATTTCCAGCTGCAGCAAGCAACAGAACAGTGGATGGAGAGTTTCATGGCAGCTGGGCCCCGCATCCCTCCCAGGTCGGCACAGACACATGACAACTACTTGTACACGGTACACCCAAACATTATTGCATTTTCCATATAAGAAAAATAAATAAAGGGTAAATCCCAAATTTGTTTTTATAAATTTTAAATGGCCAAGAATCACCCACGTGTCGTACTCTGATTGGCTGATACCCAGATTTCCATCCCCTCCCCCACTAGATAGCTAGATATCAAACCCAACACCATCAGCATTTGTCTACAGCGAGACACACAGCGCTTAAGAGTCTCAAGCAGATAAACATAGAGACACACACACTCCTCTTGTAGTTGCTGCGACGTCGTTTGCCTCACATGGGAATTCAGGGCGGTCGTTGGGCCAACGTGGCGTGCCCGGCGCCGAAGCCATGCGACTCGTGCAAGGCGTCCCCCGCGGTCGTGTTCTGCCGAGCCGACTCGGCCTACCTCTGCCTCATGTGCGACGCCAAGATCCACTGCGCCAACAAGCTCTCGTCGCGCCACGCGCGCGTGTGGATGTGTGAGGTCTGCGAGCAGGCCCCAGCCGCCGTCACGTGCAAGGCCGACGCCGCCGCCCTCTGCGTCACGTGCGACTCTGACATCCACTCAGCAAACCCCCTCGCCAGCCGCCACGAGCGCGTCCCCGTCACGCCCTTCCTCGACTCTGCCAGCGACTCCATCGCCAAGTCAACAACCAACGTCTCCTCCGCGCTCAACTTCCTCGTTCCCACCGACGTTGTTTTGCCGAAGGAACCCGACGACATGTCGTTTCTTATTCCCAACCCGAATTTTATTAACAATCCCAAGTTCATGGATATGAATGCTCCGGAAATCAAGTCCGGTGACGTGTTCTTCTCCGAAATGGATTCGCTGCTGGAGTTCGATTACCCGAACCCGATCCACCATAACATTTCGGGTTCGGATAGCGTGGTTCCGGTTCAAACCAAACCACTAGCAGTACCAGTACAACCTCCGAATTCACTGATCAATTGCAACCAAGCCTCAACTGAAACTTGCTTCGACATCGACTTTTGCCGAAGCAAACTCTCTTCCTCCTTCAGCTATCCAACTCAGTCCCTCAGCCAAAGCGTAAATACCTCCTATTCTCTATGTTCTGTTTGTTTCGCGAGAAAATATTACATTTTCCCGGGCATTCTGCTTCTTTTGTACTGAATTTTGTTGCAATTTAATTATTCTTATTTTCAGGTTTCGTCGTCGTCCTTGGATGTTGGAGTTGTTCCCGACGGAAGCTCCATGTCCGAGATATCGTATCCGTTCACCCGAAGCGCAAGCCACAACGTTTCGGATCCCGGCGTGCCGGTCTTGGCGGCGACCGCCGCTTCGAGCCAAGCGACTCAGCTCTGTGGGCTCGACCGGGAGGCCAGGGTTTTGAGGTACAGAGAGAAGAGGAAGAACCGGAAGTTTCAGAAGACCATCCGGTACGCTTCGCGGAAAGCCTACGCCGAAACTCGGCCGAGAATCAAAGGCCGGTTCGCCAAACGTACCGAAACCGAGGGAGTCGATCGAATCTATGGCTCTGACGTTTCGATATTTAGTGTTGACTTTCAGTACGGCGTCGTTCCGACGTTTGATTAATGATCCTCTAGTTCGCACATGCTTTTCGTTATGAGAGAAGAATCATCCTACAGTCCTTTTCTTCTGGCCAGATCAACGGTCCTTAATATCTGGTGATGATGTCGTTCGATATCAATGTCCAGCTGATGCTTTTGATGGTGGGTTCTGAGCTGTTGGATTACATGACCACGATGCTGAGCTTCCGCACCCGAATGTGCCCACTCAGCTCCCAAAGACTATTTACTTTTTGTTTTACTTAATTTTTCTCATTTAATATCAGATGGGATTTCAGATTTGTATGTCTTCTAGCAAGAAGCTTTTTTTTTTGTAAAAAAAAAAAAAAAAAGATGGCGGATCTGTTTCTGAATTCGGATTGGCTCAATCCATACCTACTTTTTTTTTTTTAAAGAAAAAAGTAAAGTGTAATTAAATATATTACTAATTAGGGAATAATGTTATTGTCATTATTATTATTATCATATGAAATGAATATGGTTTAGGTAATGTTTGGTTTGGAAGTTTCCAAAAATCTACATTATAATCTGTGCATGTGTAGCATACATGGATTCAAAGCATGTGAATAGAATTGACAATACTTTGGGTCACTCCAAGGTTGACCTCCATATACACTTCATTTTCTAAAAATACTTGTTCATCAGTATAGACTCAAGATTAGAACCGTTTAATTTTGAGATTATTTACTAAATATTATTTTTATAAAAAATTAACTTAATCGAAAATCGTTTAGTTATATAATTTTTATCGAATAAACAGAATAAATAGACGCTTTGGTCAAGAAACTATTTTTTAAATATAAACTGTTTATTTATTACATTTATTAGAAAATAGTTATATAACCAAATAATTTTTGAATAAGTTGATTTTGTACAGAAATAATTTTTGAATAAGTTGATTTTGTACATAAATAATTTTTAATAGGTGATTTAAAAAATAAACGGTTCCGATTCTGAGCTTGTACTGCCGAACAAATATTGTTATGGGGTGGGGTGTATATGGAGGTCTGACCCAAGCATTGTGCATAGATAAGAGGCCAAATTGTATTTTTAGTCTTGGTAGGTTTAAGTTTTTGTAACTTTTAGTCATGTAATTTCATACTAGTGCAATTAACAAAAAGACAAAATTCCGGCTTAGTGTAAAATTCAAACATTTGTGTGCTACATTAAATTTCTGTCTTCAAAAGAAACGAATTTAACGTCTTTGACGTGATTGTGATAGTCATGGAAGTATAAGACTAAAATTGAAAATTAAAACTATAGGAAGAAAATTAATGACTGAAGTTATAGGGACTAAAAGTGACATTTTGGCAATTAATGTGCTCAATTAAATGTTGATTTCAAAATTCTTACCCCAAGATTTAAAATATGGAATACACTTTTTTTATTAAAAAAAATATTATTTAGCAAGTTTCTTAGTTGAATTTGATTTTGGGAGGAGGATTCATACTTGGGACCTCTTTGAACATTTGAGAGAGGAATACCACTAGAGTAACTTGTTGGTAAGTTGTTTAATTCTTAGTTATACTTTATATTTGTATATCTTTTAAATGATTATTTATCAAATATAAAGAAATTTTTTCAATGACCATTAAATTTAGTGGTGGCAGTCTCCTATATATTGGACAAGAGCTTAATAAGTTCAAATTTTGTGGATAACAATTGTTGATTAATTTAAAAAATATATATTTGATATATAATTGACAAAATTGCGTTGATTAGGGCATCTGCAGACCTATAGTGATTGAAAATTAATATGTAAATGATAATTTAATATTATTAATTGTATTTGCTTCTTTTAATTCTAATTATGTATTCATGTATATGGTGACGATAGTCATGCAGTGCATTTTTAGCAAGGTATGCGCTTTTGGTTTTTGATTTACAAGTTTAGATTCATTGTAGCCAACTTAATTATCTAATGTACTATTATCTGATGCTAATTAGATAAAGTAGATCATTCTAAAAAAAATAATAAAATCACCATTGTACCATACGGGATTGAGTTGGTTGAACTACAAATACTATTTGACTATGGCATGATAAGCAATTGTGTAAGTAGCTTTTTCATTATTTTATTTTTTTCATAGTCCTCCTTTTGTTTATTCAAGTTGGTTTAATGTTTTGAGACATATTCCACTATAAAAAAGAAAATAGTGATATATTTGTTTCCCTATTAAATGTAATTAACGATTTGTCAAGAATAGTATTGATAATAAAAAATAAAAATGGTGGTGATGGGTTCAAATGAGTTACTGGAATTGGAATATACTTGAAATTGAAGAGGAGTTTTCCGGTTCTTCTGAAACTTTCTTGGAGTGATGAAGACTTGGAGAGTTGGGTTGAAGCCGTGGAGGTTTGACAGCTTGGCTTTCCAAGAAAGGCAATATCACGTTCATTGAAGAGTGGCCCAAATCATCTCTTTGACTCTTTCCTTTTATTCATGGAGTAGAGCGCCTAAAAGATATTAATAAAGTAGCAATTTTCTTATTTTTAAATTGGGTTTATTTCATATTTAGTACGTAAACTTTGATCCTTGTTTTAATGTGGTATCTAAACTTTTATTTGTCCCAATTGAGTACCTAAACTTTTATTTTGTGTCGAATAGGTACCAAAATGAATTTATGTTAAAATTGTCAACAAAAATTAAGGGCAATATAGTCAAAGTATATTTTAATTATTTTCTTTATATGTTAAAAAAAAAAAAAAACACAACAAACACAACAAACAAAAAAAACAAAAAATTATAATTAAAATATAAATTTTTTGAAGTGACCATATTGTCCCTAACTTCTGTTAACAATTTTAACAGAAATTCACATGGGTATCTATTAGACACAAAATAAAAGTTTAGGTACTCAATTGAGACAAATAAAAGTTTAGGTACCACATTAAGACAATAGTCAAAGTTTAGGTACTAAATATGAAAAAAAAAAAAAAAAACCTTTTAAATTTGATTGGCATCACTTTTGCGTTGAGATGGACTCATAGCCACGTGTATCTGATCCATCTAACCTTTCTGGCACTTGGGGAGATTTCTACAGACTTTAGTGTTTGTTTGAAAGTGTTTTGTAGAAAGTGTTTTCACTAAAAGCATTTTTTTTATAATTACATAAATTTTTTTTGAAAAAATTCAAGTGCTTTTTATACATATACTTGAAAGCGCTTTCTAAGAAAGCACTTGTTAGGTGAACCAGGTGCTTTACCAGGAAGCACTTCCAAGTGTTTTTATAACCCAAAAGCACTTTTAATTTTTTTTGCCAAACGTAAATAAAAATGATTTTGATTATTTAAAAGTGTTTTTAAGCCTTATAAAAACACTGCCAAACAAGCTCGTAGATTACTAGACTAGTGATGGTACCGAATATTTTAATATGATATGTGGCGAATTTTTAGTGATCAAAGAGTGCCACGTAAGCACGAAGAACCATCAAGCCACCTAATAGGAGTTAGGGGCCAGAGTCAACTGGTTGAGGAAACACACCTTCAACCAAACAAACCTAGTACCCGTTTAGCACTGCTTCTTAAAAGCGTTTATAATCAGTAGAGTTTTTGCTAGAAGCGCTTCTGCTCATAAGCACATACAAATTTTTATAAAAATTTCAAGTGCTTCATGCAAAAGCACTTGGAAGTGCTTCTTGAGAAAGCACCTAACATGTGCTCCTCAAAAAACCACTTAAAAGTGCTTTTATAATCCAAAATCACTTTTATTTATTTTTGCCAAACGCAACCAAAAGCGCTATTACTAATTTAAAAGAGCTTTTGTCAATTTTAAAAGCAGTGCCAAAAGGGCCCTTAGATTGGCCAAAAAGAGTAACAGGGAAATCTCGGCTCAGATGTTCGCTAAACCTTGGTTGGGGATTTTTGGTGTCAGAATAAGGGGAGCCAGCTGTAAAGGTGATTTACAAAAGACAGCTGTAAAAGGATTGAAGCAAGGTACGAGGAAGAGCAAAGAGACCCTACATGTGTCATTCATCAGAAAGTACACTCGTGAAACCCTAATTTCCATAACACTTATATTATCATTCCATTAATCAAGATAATACAACATTTTATATAGAGAACCCTAAGATGCTAAAATCAAAACATACCCTTACCAATACAAAGTCTAAGTTGACTTAAAAATTTAAATATTAAACATAATAAAACAATTATCTCTAACTCCCCCTTTAAAATTCATGTTTCTAACGGAATTTTGCCTTAAAGAAAACTAAATCGTAAAAAACTAAATGAAAATTAACTACTGTTGAAACTGAAACTAAGCTGGATATGGAACATGAATTGGATTTGCATATGGAACTAGATTTAGAACAAGAACATCAACTGAAATTGAATCTTTGAATCAAATAATTAAATCAAAGAATGGAAAAAATCATATCTAGATTCATCGTCTTCTCGAGGTAGTCGGTGGTGGCCGAAGAATGGTTATGATACCATGTTAACAAAATAAAAATAAAACTTGATAATAAACTTATATTCTCATTTCGTTAATAGAAGATGACAATACAACACTTTATATAGAGAAAACCTAAAATGCTAAAATCCAACTACACCCGGCCTTAACAACAAAAAAACCTAAGTTGTTCAGGAAATTCAAATATTAAACATTATAAAATAAACCAGTTTTTTTTTTTTTTTTTTTTTTTTTTAAAAAAAAACATATAACATATATATGGTCTATTTCCTACCACAAATGAAAGGGGTAAAGTTCAAATCTGAGATAACAACTACCATAATAAGCACGCCCACCTCTCCTTCCATGAATGTCTTCTAGAACTTCACTCATTGCTACATCAAGGCACTTCTTACACGATGTCTGAGAAAGGTCCCCAGTACATTGGGCCGCACTATAAAGTACTAAATCATGATTGTTTAATAGTCCAAGGTCTAGCTTCCCATAAGCAAACAAGTCAGGGTTATCAAGTGTTCTAGTACATATATTGGTTAAGAACAAACGAACTTAATTTGTTATCAAAATAGGGAGCATCATTAACGAATATTAGGTTATTCTTCACATAAACCCCATTAATGCTGTCACTTATATTAAAAAACATTACATTTGAGTATTTTATAAGGCAGTGATTGTACCAAATTATAGCTCCTTTACTATGAGGGCAGCGCTTGCGAAGCTCTTCGATTGCTGCATGCACACAATTTATGCAAACTCTGTGGGAAATTTTCTTCCAACATTGTCTTAATCCATATACAAATTCATCATTCATTCCTATATGTATACCCTTCACGCCACTTTTATAATAGCTTTTAAAATGAGTTGCTAATTCTTGGAGTAATGCATTCAAGCTAAGCTCATAATTCCCATGGGATGGAAATTCTAACTCACTAAAACATGAATGCTCTACAACAAGAACTTCAAAACTCGTGTACAGAAAAATGGAAAAATATAATACAGTTAGAGTTGAGATTAATAATTTTGAGCAATACATATTGGATGTATAGAATTGAACTTTAGTTGATGAATTTTAGAACAAATGAATAAAACTATTTTCAAGTTATTGGTATATATATGCTTCTATATACATATGATATGTATAGTACACTTAGTAGTAGTACTAGTAGTATACATATGTTATAAAAAAGAATTAGAAGTGTTTTGGCCAATTCGTCCAAACAAAAAGCCATGCTTAAATATATATATATATATATATATAAGAAATCAAACTTTAAATTTTTCTTGATCACCTTCTTTTGAAAGCAACAACATTAAAACGGTGATATATATAATCAAAATAGTTGTTGTCAATCAAAGTATATATATATATATATATATATATATAAAATTTAAATTAAACTATTGCACTTTGAGTTGTTCAACATATATCTATTCGCTATCACCCTTTGTCATTTATTGAATCCAAACCTCCACTGCCACACATACTGATAAACAGTATAGGTGTTTTGGTAATTATTTTTTTCATCTATTATTCTTTCTCTATGAGGCTTTATATAATGTGATTACAAGTAGGTTTCGTAAGGAATCATAATTACACCTAACTACTCCTAATTATACAGCTGTTATAACATTCCCATAAATACACCTAATTACTCCGAATTACTCATAATTATACAAGTTTGAGCTGTTACAACATTCCCATAAATACATACATGTATCTAATCAATATTTATGACTATATTAAACACTCTCCCTTCAAATTGATGCATAGATATCTCGCATGCCCAACTTGTCAATAAAGTCATAGAAAATTCTGCTGGAGACGACTTTGGTAAGAACATCTGCAAGCTGATCTTTGGTCTTCACAAAAGGAAGTTCAATGATACCATTCTCCAACTTTTCCTTGATGAAGTGTCGGTCTATCTCAACATGTTTGGTACGGTCATGTTGTACCGGGTTATGCGCAATGTCTATAGCGGCTTTATTGTCACAAATGAGTTGCATAGCTTTCCTGGGTTTACGACCTAAGTCACGCAAGAGACTACGCAACCACAATAATTCCTGAATTCCATGTGCCATACCCCTGTATTCCGATTCTGCACTAGATCGGGCGACGACTTTTTGTTTCTTGCTACGCCACGTAACAAGATTACCCCTACAAATGTAAAGTATCCTGACGTGGATCGCCGATCAGTAATTGATCTGGCCTAGTCTGCATTTGTATACCCCATAACCTCATCAGAATTATTCTTACAAAACATAACACCAATACCTGGAGAAGTCTTCAAGTATCTCAGAATTCGGGTAACTGCATCGATATGAACATTGCTGGGATTATAAGTGAACTAGCTAACCACTCCAACTGCATACACAATGTCTGGTCTCATGTGTGATAGGTATATCAATTTTCCCACCAACTATTAGTATTTCTCCTTGTCTGTTAGGACTTGGTCAGGAAAGATACCCAACTTGTGGTTCATCTCTATGGGTGTATCACATGGCTTGCAGTCCAACATGCCAACCTCGGCAAGTAGGTCTAAAGTATATTTCCTTTGAGATAAAGAGATGCCATGTTTGGATCTGGCAACCTCAATTCCAAGGAAATATTTCAGATCACCCAAGTCTTTAATCTCGAATTCAGAAGATAGATATTTCTTCCGTAGACAAATTTCTTCACTATCATCTCCAGTCACTATCATATCATCGACGTATATGATCAAGACTGTTATTTTTTCTCTCTTGTTCTTGATGAACAAAGCATGATCATAATTGCTCTGTTTGTACCTAAATTTCTTCATGGCAAGTGTGAATCTCCCGAACCAGGCTCGGGGTGACTGTTTCAACCTATACAAGGACTTCTTCAGTTCCCCTAGTTTGAAATAGTCATCATGCCAGGGGGAAAATCCATATATACTTCCTCCTTGAGTTCACCATGGAGAAAGGTATTCTTGACATCAAATTGCAATAGAGGCCAATCATAGTTTGCTGCAAGTAATAGTAGTACCCTAACTGTATTCAAATTCGCGATTGGGGTGAAAGTTTCTTGATAATCAATGCCGTATGTCTGGATGTACCCTTTAGCCACAAATAGTTGATAATCAATGCCTTGTACCTTTCAATAGAATCGTCTGACTTGTATTTAATGGTAAAGATCCATTTGCAACCAACAGGTTTCTTTCCCTTGGGTAGTGCTACAATATCCCAAGTTTCATTCTGTTTTAGGGCAGTCATCTCTTTGTTCATGGCTTCCGTTCACTTTTCATCTGCTAGAGCATCCTGCACTTTATTTGGAATAGATATAAAGGATAGATGACGAACAAATGCATCATGAGACTCAGAAAATCTATAGGTAGACACATGGTTACTAATGAGATATTTCGATTTTGCATGTATGTCAGGTGAGTATTTGGTTTTGGGTTTGCCTCGAGTAGTTTCGATCAGGTGGTAATTGGTATTTAGACACAGATTCATCATTCTCAACATTCTCAACATAATCATTTGGGTCATAATCAACATGTTCATTATCAGAGTTAAGTAGTACCTCGTTTTCGAGTGTCGATTGATGCATTGGAAAGGCAGAAGGGTTAGTTACTTCATCAACGACGACATGAGATGGTGCTTTAGTAGTGTCTTCATCAACTATATGAGATGTATGGGGTTCAGATGCATTGGGTGTAGATTCGGTACTGCCAAAAAGGCGCTCGGATGATGCAAAGTGCGAATCTTCCAAAAAATCAACCACTTAGTCCAAGTTTTCAACCACTTCGCGATTCGGCACTTCACTCCCCCTCTCCTCCTAAAGTAGAGAATCGGGAGAGTGTGAATGGAAATATGCATCATCCTCCCGAAACTGAACATCAAGAGTCACAATGGTCTTTTGGATAGGTGGGTGAAAGCACTTGTAGCCTTTTTAAGTAGGTGAGTACCCCAAAAACACACACTTGGTAGCGCAGACATCCAATTTACTTCTGTGAGTAAGATCGATATGAGTATAGGCAACACATCCAAACACTTTTGGTGGTAGTTTGGATACAGACGACACATTTATATGTTGAGAAAAAACTTGAAGTAGTGTTTCAAATTTGAGGGACCGGTTAAGAATCCGGTTGATCGAATAAGCTGCAGCTAGCACGGCATCGCCCCACAAATAGTGTGGAACATTCTTTTCAAGCATAAGAGCCCGTGCCATTTCAAGGAGTTGGCAATTCTTCCGTTCAGCAACCCCATTTTGTTGTGGGGTATATGGGCATGAGGTCTGATGTATCATGCTTTGTTCATGAAAAAATTGAGACATGCTATTGTTGACAAACTTAGTGCCATTATCAGAGCGCAATGTTTTAATCTTGATCTGGAATTGAGTGAAGACCATGGCATGAAAATCCCTGAAGGCTTTATTGACATCACTTTTGTTCTTCAGGAGGTATACCCAAGTCATTCGGGTACAATCATCAATAAAAGTTATGTACCATATGTTACCATGAGAAGCAACCTTAGTAGGATCCATATGTCAGAGTGAATTAACTCAAATGGGAGAGCAACTTTATTATAACGCAGCGGATAAGAGGTACGGTGGCTTTTGGCCATCACACAAGTTTCACAAAAGAAATCATTGTTTGATAAATCCGTAAATAATGAAGGAAACAATTTCTTCAAATAACTAAAAGAGACATGTCCCAAACGGCGATGCCATAACCAAATTTCATGCTCCTGACTTGAACCACCACTTTGGACTTGACAACCATGACTACCAGCACTACTACAAAAAAGCTCATACATATCACTAGATTAATATCAGTTTTAAGGGTATTCGATATAATATGGTTTTTAATATCGTTTAAAAGTTTTTTTTTCAAAAAATGATATTTAAACTAGTTTATATATCATCAGGATTTTGAATGTGATATATTATGTTGGACAAATTTATTAACCCTGATTTAAAAGTGATATCTATACAAATAAATGATGCTTAAATTTTAGAATGGGAAAATAGGGGTACTGTTCGTGACTTAAAAAAAATTTTGCAGCCCGCGTTTATACACTTAGACTCACACACCCACACTCAGTCACTCACATCCAAACTGAACCAGGCTCAAACCCACACCCTAACTCATCATCTTCTTCATCAATCTCTAACGAAGATATATGTATTGAGCTCGAAGGTTAAGCTAGCTAGCTGGTTTTCCAATCCACCCAGCCTTAAGACGTTGAGAGCGAACGCTTGCAGATCGAGATCGATGGGTTGAACGCGCGCGAAGGCTTGCAGAGAGCGAAGGCGACAGAGAGACAGAGAGACAGAGAGAAGTCTGAGAAGTCGGGAAGTCGGGAAGTGAGAAAGAGAGAGGAGAGAAGATTCTGGACAACGTCGCGAGATCGAGATCGACCCAGAGAACCCTTCCCGATACCCCCACCCAGCCTTCGCGATTTCAGGTATTTGATGAGATTTTTTTGTTATTTTTTCTTTTTAATTTGAATTTTAGATTCCGGATTAAGGGTTCTAATATCTGCAAGTTGTTTGAACATGTATGCATTGCTATTTGGGTGTTTTGTTATTTGGGTGTTTTTGGAATTTGGATTTGTTTGTATTTGGGTGTTTTGTAGATTGTTTGAACTTGGGTCTGTTTGAATTTGGGTGCTGGAATTGTTTGTATTTAATTGAAATATGGAACTTGGGTCGACTGTGTTATGAATTTGGGTATGTGGTTAATTCGTTTGATTTTGGGTTTGAGGTCTAATATATTATGTGGGTTTTGCAATTAAGGGTAGAGTTCTAGGTAAAGATATATAGGTTTAAACCCAATACATTGCCAGGCTTCAACTAGGTCATATGGTGTCAATATAATTGAATATTTGATGAGTTCTAGGTAAAGGTATATGTGTTCTTTAGATGAGTTTCTGCTAATTAAAATTGACATTAATATTAGTTATATATTATCAGTTAATATGCTTCCTTTTGCATATGTTTAATTGGGTTCGTATTGAAATGGTGTTATTTTGTGTAAGAGTATGGATAAAACATGGATGCATGCTGATAGAAGGTCTGTGGAGTATGATGAGGGAGTTGAGAGTTTTTTGAGAATTGGATTACAGAATGCTACCAATCCGAAGTACATCCATTGTCCTTGCTTGAAATGTGTAAACTTGAAAAGGCATACCGTTAGAATGATTATGGAGCATCTATACTTTAATGGTTTTGACACAAGGTATGCAAAATGGATATGGCATGGTGAAGTTGCTGGTTGTACAAGTAGAAATACAGAAAACGAAAGAGAACCTAGTGTCTGTGGGTCCGAAACAGTAAACATGTGCGAAAGTGCCTTTGATAATTTCCATGATAATCCATACGAGTTTAGTCATTATGTTGATGAAGGATTGAGACCCTTATATGATAATTGTGTGAAGTACAACAAGCTATCTGCATTGGTTAGACTATTCAATATGAAGGCAAAACATGGGTGGTCTGATATTAGCTTTTCTGAACTGCTGGTTGCTATTGGTGATATGCTGCCAAAAGGTCATGTGCTAACCTTGTCTATGTATGAGGCAAAGAAGACATTGTCTGCTTTAGGAATGGAGTATGATAAGATTCATGCATGCCTAAACGATTGTATTTTGTATAGAAATGAGTACGAAGATGAAAGTAAGTGCCTCAAGTGTGACCTATCTAGGTGAAAATTAAACAAGCAAGGGGTTGAGCAAGAAGGGGTTCCGGCAAAAGTCTTGTGGTACTTTCCACCTATTCCAAGGTTTAAACGAATGTTTAAATGTGGTGAGACATCAAAGGATCTTACTTGGCATGCCGATCATAGAGTCAACGATGGCATGCTACGTCATCCAGCTGATTCTCCGGCTTGGAAGTTGGTTGACCATAAGTGGCCAGATTTTGGAAGTGAGCCTAGAAATCTAAGGTTGGCTCTTTCGGCAGATGGGATCAACCCACACAGTTCCTTAAGTAGCCGATATAGTTACTGGCCCGTCATCTTAGTGACGTATAACCTTCCTCCATGGCTTTGCATGAAGAGGAAGTTTATGATGTTAACTCTTTTGATTTCCGGTCCTAAGCAGCCAGGAAATGACATAGATGTCTATTTGCAACCATTGATTGATGATCTAAAAGCATTATGGAATGGAATTGATGGGGTGTACGATGGGTTTAGAAAAAACACATTTACCTTGAAGGGTATACTCTTGTGGACAATCAATGACTTTCCCCCTTATGGTAATTTGTCGGGGTGCACCGTTAAAGGGTATAAAGCGTGTCCCATCTGCGGTGAAAACACGGATAGTGTTAGGCTGAAACATGGTAGGAAAATCAGTTTTCAAGGCCACAGAAGGTTCTTACCACGCCACCATCCATATCGGAATCAAATGACAGCGTTTAATAATAAGCAGGAATTTGGTTCTGCTCCTAAACCTCTAAGTGGAGAGGAGGTCTTAGCTAAAGTGTCGGGTATCAATTGTATCTTCGGAAAGCAACATGTAAAGAGCAGCCTAGGTGGTGAAACTCATGTTCCATGTTGGAAGAAAAGGTCCATATTCTTTGACCTTGAATATTGGAAGTCTCTTCACATTCGGCATTCTCTAGATGTTATGCACATCGAAAAGAACGTGTGCGAGAGTGTTATTGGAACCTTACTAAACATTCCAGGGAAGACAAAAGATGGGATTGTTGCCCGTCTAGATCTTATGGAAATAGGGGTACGACTTGACTTGGCACCCGAAGTTGGGCCGAAAAGAACCTTTCTACCTGCTGCTCCATATACATTGTCTAGGGGTGAGAAACAGGCATTGTGCAGATCTTTGATGGGTATAAAGGTCCCAGAAGGTTACAGCTCGAATATAAGAAATCTAGTATCCATGCAAGAGTTGAAACTATTTGGTCTTAAGTAACATGATTGCCACGTCTTGATGCAACAATTGTTACCAGTAGCCATACGTTCGGTGCTGCCCAAGCATGTGAGATACGCGATTACTAGGTTATGTTTCTTCTTTAATTCCCTATGTAATAAAGTGATTGATGTGTCAAAGTTGGATAAAATCCAATCAGAACTTGTAACCACATTGTGTTTGTTGGAGAAGATCTTTCCACCTTCATTCTTCGATATAATGGTTCACTTAACTGTGCACCTTATTAGAGAGGTTCGATTGTGTGGACCGGTCTATTATAGATGGATGTATCCATTTGAAAGAGGCATGAAAGTGCTAAAGGGTTTTGTAAGGAATCGTAACCGTCCGGAGGGCAGCATCGCTGAGAATTATATAGGTGAGGAAGCTGTGGAGTTTTGCTCCGAATATTTGTCTGATGCAAAATCAGTTGGAATCCCGCCTTCGCGAATGGGTCAACCAACCCTTAGCAGACCTATCTCAGGTGCTAAGGTACAATCAGTCCATCGTGAAGACTGGGAGCAGGCACACCGTTGTGTATTGGAGAATGCTGATGAGGTCGACCCTTATGCTGAGTAAGTTACATTTTATCCACCACTAACACTTATAGAATAACTAAGTTACTAACACTTATAGTAAGTTACAATTTGTTAAATTTTATGAAATCTATTTGCAGATTACATAAGGCTTACTTGAGTGACTTTTATAAGAGTAAAAAGAAGAGTGAAAAGTGGATGCTAGATGAGCATAACCGCACGTTTATCTATTGGTTACGTGACAAGGTATTATACTTTTAATTACCCTTTCAATGCACTTACCCTTTGTAAACGTTTGGTAATAATTAATATATTTTAAAAGTGTTAATTAACCATTAATAATTAATATAGGTGGCAGATGAGATAAACAGTGAATCAAATGACATAACACCCTCAGTGAGGCGACTAGCTCAAGGGCCACCTATGAGTGTGCTTAAATACGAGGGTTATGAGATAGGGGGTGCTATTATCACGCAAAGGCACGTGACATGGTACGTTCTGTCCAAAACAGTGGGGTGAGCTTGGTGGCAAATACAATGCAGGTGGTGAGCGCGAAGGATAAAGATCCAGTTTACGCTGATATGGCTTTCTATGGGGTTATCCAAGAGATTTGGGAGCTTGATTATAACGGTTTTCAAGTGCCTTTGTTTAAGTGTGAATGGGTAGAGAACAACAAGGGAATAAAAACAGATGAATTAGGGTTCCTTTTGGTAAACTTGAATAGGATAGGTCACAAGAGAGACGTATTTGCTTTGGCTGCCCAAGTGAAGCAAGTCTTTTATGTAGAGGACCCACTCGACTCTGGCTGGTCAGTAGTGCTTGCAGCCCCGACTAGAGATTATCAAGATGGTGCACATGAGGATGACTTAGGGGACACTGGTGTTCACGCTCAATCCTTTACTGAAGGAATACCATCTGTCGAGGAATTTGATGATATACTTGGTGATGGTGATAACACTTACAAGAGAGATAATTGCAAGGGCATATGGATTGATCACTCAAGAAAACAAAAACCATAATCCATGCATTTTTTTGTCATGTAATTTGATGCTAATTTGTAATTTAATTTGCATACTTTCTACTTTAATTGCATACTTTCTACTTTAATTTCTTTCATTTCAAGAACGATTTGTATTTGTTTTTAGGCTGTTTTCCTTGTATATTTTACCAAGTTGAATATTCCATGGCTTACTTACTTAGGCTGTTTTCCTTGTATTATTTACTAAGTTTACTAAGTGTTAGTATTGATTAATTAATAGAGGTGAGGAGCTTGTGTTTTCCTTGTGTATATCCATGTTTTCTTATAGATGTGTATACCTTGTGTTTTCCTTGTAGAGGCATACTTACTTAGGCTGTTAAAACATTGCTTACAGATGTGTATATATTGATTAATAGAGGTGAGAGACTTGTGTTTTCCTTGTGTATATCCATGCTTTCTTATAGATGTGTATACCTTGTGTTAATTTTCCTTGTAGAGGCTTACTTACTTAGGCTGTTTTCCATGGCTTACTTATGTATGTACTGTAATTTTTTGTTTTTAATTACACAATTTTGCTACAGTTTTGATCTTCGAGTAATGGCAACACCGAAAGGCAAGAAGGGAAAAAGAAAAGGTAGGGGAACGCCAAAAGGAAAGAAAGGTGCAGTGCCCACACCAAAGGCAACCGAAGTCCCACCTGCAGATGAGGAGAATGTGGATGCCAAAGCAAGCTCAAGTTCGAAGCAAGCGACGATTACTACTGCTGATAGTAGTTCCACTCGGGGCATTACACAGATGCACCATGTAATTGTGAAGAAAGCTTTAGGCCGAAAAGTTCAAGTGCAGTATAATACACATGGTGTACCGGTAGGACAAGCTCGTCAGACTTTAGCTTCATACATAGGGGTTAAGGCGAGGACCACAGTCCCTATTATTGAAGAAAGCTGGCCGAAGGTGGATAAGGACTTAAAAAAAAAAAATCTGGGAGGATGTTGAGGTATTTCAGCTTTATTTTACCTATTGTAACCGTTAATTTGCTGCATGTTTATCCTGAGGTATTTGCTGCATTTTTAATGATTGTTTGTCCTCATTAACCCTAAATATAGGCTGCCTTTGATCTTCCCTCTACAAGCCAGAAGATGGTGCTGTCTTCAGCTGGCATTAAGTGGAGAACATTTAAGACTAATCTTACAAACAGATTCGTGCTTCCATTCAAGGACGATCCAGAGGCTTTGAAACTCCCACCCAAGCAATATGAGGACTTCATTGAGAAACGACATTGGGAGGCATTTGTTGCACGCCGACTATCAGACTCATTTATGGTAAGCTTGTTCATTTGTGCCAGCTGCTGCCAAAAGTTGTTGCTCCAGCTACATTTGATATTTGCAAAGTATTAAATTTTGGTTATTTCAAGAACCCATTTTCCTCATGATATGTGTTATATTTTGGTTCCTTGTACTTAATTGTAGGAACTACATGAGGCACAAAGCAAGAGAACTGCAAAGAGGAAGTATCACCATAGATTGTCGCGAAAAGGATATATAGGCTTGGAGGAGGATTTGGTAAGCTTGTGAATGGATATCTGCATGTCTAGTTTAACTAGCATTTTGCACTTGCATTTTTAATGTTAAATTTGGTTCTATGGATAGAGGAAACAAAATGTGGCAGCGGAGGATCTTGACCGTTCCGTTCTATGGAAGAAGGCACGTGAAGATTCTAATGGGAACTTAACTGAGGAAGTACAATCGGTGGCTAATGTCATTGTAAGCATTCTGACTTGTTATTGTAGTGGATTTCATAATTGATGAGGTCATTTTTGTGTAATGTAATTTTTCATGGACATGTGGCAGGACGAATTGCTGGAGAAAAAGAAGCAAGGAGAATTGAAAGTCGAGGGTGCAGTGGACGTTCTAACTATGGCTTTGGAGACTCCGGACACCCATGGTAGGGTAAGGGCAGTAGGGGGGAATGTCAACCCTACCACATACTTCAACATTCCCAGAAAACCTAGGGAACTAGTCTCAAAAAATGAGTTGGCGGCCATGTTAGAAAAGGAGCGTGAAATGTGTAAAATGTTGTTGGAGAGAATTGAAAAGTTGGAGGCGCGGGAGAATGAGAAGGGTGTTCTTACACCTAAGACACTTCCAGGCCATGGGAGTGTCTCCGATAAAGCAAGCTGCCAAGATGAGGGAAAGTGTAAGGCTGCAGTGGTTGAGCTAAAAAGGAAGGAGGCAATACACAAAGACGTCATCGCTGACTGCACAGTAAAGGTATTGGTCTGAGATGGTGTTGTTTTAGCGTTTTGAATAGCACTTTATTTATGTATTGGTATGTACTATGTTTGCTTAGGAAAAGTCTTGCAAACTGACTTTGGGAACTACTAGAAAGATTGTTGCATATGGTTCAATTATTGATCTTGCATCTAAGGAAGTGCATGGGTTCCGTTGGGTGACGCCAACCTGCGGGTTGCAATTGACATTGCCATTGATGGACAAGCTTTGCTTCCCATTCCAGTCCGAGAGGAGTTAAAAACTGTTGATGATGCTGTTGGCAGCCATGTCGCTTGGCCTAAAGACCTTGTAATTGAATACAATGATAAGGTAAATATAGTACGTACTTTCATTACTTATGTCTCTTTATTTTTCTTTCATTACTCACTTAACCTTGGGTCTTTGTGCTTAACCATGGCAGATGCAGAAGAAACAAGTGCCTGGCATGGTGAAGGAATTATTCAAGAAGGATGCACCAGTTGAGAAGCTTGTGCCGACAAATTGCAAGCTACTGTATCGTTATGCCCAGGAAGCAATGTATGAAAGTGGAAAAGCAATCACATCTGAGATAGAGGAAGAAGTCTTTGGAGAAGTCCGAAAACTATTTATCTTGAGAGAGGATATAACTTCCCTCATGGAGATGCAGGAACTCTCCGCGACATGCATAGTGGTGTATATGAGGTAGTTAAGTTTAATTGAAAAGCTAGTCATGTTTTGTCCTACTAATCTGCTCTGATATGTATTTTTTTAATTAAATACTATTAGGCACCTATATGATAAGCTGGTCAGGTCAAAGATGATTGATATGGTTGGTTTGGTGGATCCGGCCCGTGTTTCTGTTGGAGTAGCAAGCTCAGAGAAACGATCAACCTACATGGCAGCTCGTTTTCAGCAAGGAAAAAGCGATCGTGTTTTCTTGGTGCCTTACAATTCTGGGTAAGGGTGTTTAGATGATTAACTGACTTTCTTGAACCTTTTTTATGCCTGTCATTTATTCATGCATGCTAATTATAGTGCTACCCTTTTGAAAGGTCGCATTGGATGTTGACCATAATTACTGAAGATAAAGACATTGTTTATATAATGGACCCTCTTGCAAAACCGACCTTTGACCAGGGATGGATGGACATTGTCAACACGTGAGTTGATGCTCCCTTATATATTTATTGGTTTATGCACTAGGGATAATTTGTTGGGGTGTAACTTATTGTGTTGTTTTGTTGATTCAGTGCGATTAGACAATTCAATGTAGTTACGGGTAGGCGAACTCGCAAAACAATACAGTGGAAGCATCTTTCAGCATGTATTCCAAATAATTCATTAATGTTTTCCTAATTACTATTTCTGCCATTCCTATTTAAAACCTGTATGAATACACACTAACTCTATATGCATGCCACTGTTTTCTTCTTGTGGTCAGTGTCCTAAACAACCTGGAGGGGTTGAATGTGGTTACTACGTTATGAGGTACATGAAGGACATCATTGAGGATACGAATCTTGAGTTTGAGAGCACGGTAAAATCGAATCCAAATGACCTTCACGTACAATATATATTTGCTTACATCCTTGCTTGAAGTTTCTGAAATTTTGGTTAACTGCATTGCTTATATTGAATACAGCTGGAACCTACTCAAATGGATTTTCTTGATCAATTATATTCATGTAAAAAAAAAAATTAAAAAAATCAAATTATAAGATTAAGCACTATACTTTCTGTTTGCCATCTCTTGTTTCTCCTTGCAGTAAAGAAGGGTTCCATCTGAACCTGCCTTAAAAAACTGGTCAGTACCAAAACCACACTTGGCCATTATCATGGTTGTCAAAATTCTGTTTTCTACATGCTATATATTGTTCCTTTCTTATGTAAGCATTCAACTTGTACTAAGTTCTCTTTTGTTTGTCACTAATAATACATCAAACTTAACCATTCTACTGCATGTCTAATTTCTCTTAACCTTTGAAAAGTTGTCTAGCATTTATTTCCCATGGTGTTAGTTATGTGAATTTGCAAAAGCTAGATGCAAGCATTATTTTAGTATGAGCAAGCTTTAAGCTACCTTACTATTGAGCTAATGCAATTTTCCTTTGTGTTTTCAGTGGAGCAAATCAAAGATCAAGCGATGCAGTTACACCAAAGACCAAATTGATGATGTTCGAGAAGAATGGGGTGACTTTGTTAACTTGAATTATGTGTAGGCTTAGGTATATGTGGTGATGGCTGGATGTGCCATTTTGTGGATATTATAGAACTTAGATCAATTAATTTAAATGCTGCCATGCCCATATTTTGTAAAGAGGATTAGGGAATTGCATGCCTACTGCCTAGTTTTTTGGAAAAATGCATGCCTAGCCTACTGCCTAATAGTTTTTGTAAAGGGTAGTTTTAAGTGATGCCTAGCCTAGCTAGCTTAGACATATTTGAAGGAAGGGGTAGTTAGAGATGATGAGATCTCCCCCTAATTTTTGTGATATGACAACTTTTGGGTCCTTTGAAATATATGACATTTGATGAATGGAATGGATTGTTGAATGAAATGAATCAGTTTAGCTTATCTATGCAGGTAAAATTGGCCACTAAATAAATATGCTCTAGATGGTTCAACGGTGTTAACCAATTATATCAGTTTTTTGAAAATAAACCCGATATCAAAACAGGTCACATAACCCTAATTTCGAAATATATTAGATCAATTCTAATATAAAAACTGAAATGCTATAGAGAATAAATATCTATTTTGGGAAAATAAACTGATACCAATCATAGCTTCGTAATCAATTATACAATAAAAACACATATAATAGATGTCTACGATATCATTTTTTATCACCAATACCGATATCTATAAAAATATTTATACCAGTTCCATACTTTTTAAACATATAATTCAAATATACGATATCATTTTTAATCACCAATACCGATATCTATAAAAATATTTATACCAGTTCCATACTCTTTAAACATTTAATTCACATATACGATATCAGTTATTATAAAAAGAACGATATCTATGAGAATATAAATATCATTTTTATATCTTAAACACATATAATTCACATATCAGATATCATTTATGAGAACTAATACCGATGTCTATGATACAGTCTATACCAGTTCCGTAATTTAGGAACATATAAGTCTGATCTAAGATATCTGTTCTTATATACAATACAGATGTCTATGGAAATAATTATACCAGTTATACGACTAAAACTCATATTATTAATATATATGATATCAGTTATAAATATAATACTGATATAATATATTATAAATATATCATTTATTGCATATTTAACCATCCAGGAAGGGAAAATATATCGTATTTAAAAAAGGAACTGATTTAAAAACCTCTATAGAGATAAGTTCAAAACTGATATGTAAACCAATGAGAATAGATATCACGCTTTCCTATATCGAATTTTAGGGGCCTTAGATATCGGTAAATTACTGATATGTATGAGCTTTTTTGTAGTAGTGCAGCTTTATCAAGTGGGGACATCTAGTAGTACAATCCCCCTCTCCATTTACCATGCCCAATCTTCTCTTGGGTTGTGAGATCCCAAAAGTAACAATGAGTAGGATAAAAAGTACCAAAACAATGAAACTGGTCTAAAAGCTTTCCGACATATAGAAGGCTACCATTGAGTGAAGGAACATGCAATACACTAGACAGGGGAAAATCATGGGAAATTGAAACGGTACCCTCTCTAATAACTGGAGAAGTTATGCCATTGGCACTTGTAATATATGGAGCACGGGTATGAGGTTTTAGATCACTAAACAAGCTAGAGTTACATATCATATGGTCAAATGCACCTGTGTCAATAATCTATCCATATCTATCACAAGTATTAGCTTGAGTACTCAAAGCAATTTTAGAGGTACCTGACTCAGGAGGGATGAAGTCATCTCCTGGAGTAACTGCTAAGGAGGCCTTGGGAGTGGAGGATGACGATTTTAGGACATGATTGAGAGCTTTGTAGTCATCCCACCATTTTGGGTATCCATTTTCACAGAAGCACTTTTCAGACAAATGGTTGCCACCACAATGAGTGCACTTTTCACCTGGTGCAAGGTCTTTGCGGGGATTTGTTGGGCCTGTTCGGTGGGGCAGCGAGGATACAGGACGTGTGCCTGTACGGTGGGGCGGTTTATGAGTCTTAACTGCCATGGCACTCGCACCACCAAGCATGGAATCCTGACGAGTTACTTCTTGCATAACCTGAGCATAAGCTATCTTAATATCAGGAATAGAATCTGTTGCTAGGACACGGCTGCGAACATTATCATATTGAGGTTCCAGGCCTCCCAAAAAATCAAATACACGGTCGCAGTCAATTTTTGTCTTGCGAAGGACAATGTCAATAGAAGATGTATGTTTATTAGGATTCAACAAATCAATTTCATGCCAAAGTAAAGTCATTTTTTCATAGAATTTGGGAACATAATCACTTCCCTGCATAGTGGTCACAGCTTGACGACGAAGTTGAATGAGTCTGGAGCTATTTTGAGTGACTGTGTAGGTTTCTTTGGCAGAGTCCCACACACCTTAAGTAGTTTCCAGGTTCTCAAAGAGAGGGCGGACCGAGTCTGTCATGGAGTTGAGCAACCATGATAGGATTTGGCAATTATCTTCATCCCAGGGGTTGTACTCGGGGTTTGAGATGGCAGAAGCAGGTTTGGTATTATTGATGAAGCCACCCATATGTTGGCCAACAATGGAAATTCTGGCATTCCGGGACCATGATAGATAATTGAATTCATTCAACTTTATTGGGGTGATTGGAGCAGATGAATCACGGGCATAAATAGAGGACCCTCCGGAACCGCTGGAGTTTGAAGCATTTGAAGCATCATTTTTGGGTATATCTTCGTTGGCCATAGCAAATTAGAGGTATTGTATGGTAAAGCTTATCACAATCCACAGGTTCAGAGATTATGCTCTGATACCATGATAAATAGTATAGGTATTTTGGTAATTATTTTTTTTCATCTATTATTCTTCCTTTACGGGGCTGTATATAATGTGATTACAAGTAGATTTCGTAAGGAATCATAATTACACCTAATTACTCCTAATTATACAGCTGTTATAACATTCCCATAAATTCACCTAATTACTCCGAATTATACAGCTGTTATAACATTCTCATAAATACACCTAATTACTCCTAATTACTCATAATAATACAGGTTTGAGCTGTTACAACATTCTGATAAATACATACATGTATCTAATCAATATTTTTGACTCTATTCAACACATACCCTTTGTTATCCATTTTTGTTCATTTAGATGCCAACTACATATATTGATGTCACATGCTATTGTCACAATTTTATATAATTTTTTACCTATGAAGTAAATTAATCGACATGTTTAACCACACATATTCTGATATTTGGAGAACTCATATTGTTCATTATTTGAATCAGGGGTACGTCCGAGCCTTTATAGAGTGGAGCCTAAAGGCATGAATCAGGAGGATTGGGAGAAACTTGACAAAAAAATATATCTTTGGGAGATCTTCGTCGAAAAGCATTGCTATAGACTCGATCATTGATACTCTATCGACCTTTTCGAAGTATTTCCTATCAAGTTAAATATAAAAGCACAAGAAAGTGCTTTTGTAACTCAAATAACATTTTTAGCTATTTTTCAACACTGTGGAAAGCGCTATTGACCATTTAAAAATGCTTTTAAGTGCCATAACAAAACCCACCCTAAGGATCCAAAAATTATAACAGCCAATTCCCGAGTGTTATAGTCCAAAGCTCTTTAAAATGACTTAAGCCTTTTTTGTTACGATTCAAGTTGAATCAAAGCATTAGTTGTAAGATGAATAAATATTTTATAATTGAGCCAACCTGCCAATATTACAAATTTACAAGTGTGACCTTGAGGAACATACATTTAATAAGATGATGTTCGACAATATATATATATATTAAATAACCAACTCATAGGGTATGACACGAATATATTACAACCAATAACAAAGTAGTACGACAAAAAAGGAAGAAGAGGAAAGCTAACTAGAGATAGAAGCTAACACACAATGGTGTTTAAGACTTACCCAAAAAAAGCATACAATCCAACTAGCTTGAGGCTGACAAGATGCAAGTATTGCGCCTTTATGATCCTAATCTAGATTGTCAACCTATGGATGATTTGTACTAAAAGAAGAAGTAGGAATTAACTATCACATGCATGTATTACTTTCTTGAAGGGACCCCTGACCAAGTTAGAAAATAGTAAGGCAAACATTTACTACATATATGGGAAGTGGAACACTATTTAAATATCAATGCATGTGAGACCCTTGAATTTTTTGCCCTAGCTTAATTCTTAGTAACTTTAACTTTCGGCATTTTATTTTGGGGTTATTTGAAATTTTGGGTGAATTGTAACATTTTTAATAAATGTTGGTAGTTTTTGGAGATTTATTAGAAATTATTCCCTTGTGTTTTTTAGGTCAAATGGTCAAAGTGGAACAAAGGTTGGACAATATCCACCAATACGAACTGGATCGAGGAAGTGTAGGTTATGTCAAATTAATGTTCAGGAGAAAAAGCTATGATATTTTTAATTTTTAGGAATTAATTTTGAAGAGTAGAAAAATTTAGAACAAATATTGGAAGTCCAAATTTTATTTTAAGGTGTAATTTTGGGGAATTTTTCGGACTCCCGACCTATTTTTGGTGAAATTTTAAAGTTTGTAGAAATTAGAAAGATAGGTAATTAAGGAATCGTTGACGTGCCAGCTAACTGGGCTAACAACACGCCACATGGCACACGCGCATTCGCTGAGCATTGATCCGTCTCATATTGGGCGATGATGCATGCGAGCACACGGAAGCCATATGTGTTGCGCCACACTGTATCTCCTCGCACGTTTTAATTAGGGTCATCCAGGGGGGAGAGATTTTAGTCGTTCATCCAAAAATTGGTTGACAAAAAAGAAAGGGGAGATGCGCTAACCCAAGCATCCTAGCAGGGCAAACTTGACCCTTCCTTTTTTTTTTTTTTTTTTTTTTTGCAAATGGGCAACCCACCGGGTTTCCTGCCAACTCGGTTTAATTTTTAACCCTTATTTTTGTGTTTTGTTGCCCTAAAACCCAATTTTTGATCCTAGCCCCTAACCCATCTTATATCCAAGCACTCAATTCTCATTCTTTTGCCAAAAAATAAAGACCCCCCTCCCCCTTTTTATTTTCACTTGCACTATCAAGAAGAGTTTGAAAGCTTTTCACTCTAACTTGGTTTCACTTTCACTTTCTAAACAATATTTCTTCTTAGGGATCTCCCACACTAAGTTGGAAATTCTTAGTATAAAATTTTATATTCTCTGGGAGCAAGCTCCTATTTTTGTAGAAGTTCCTTAGTTAAAATATTTGGTTGGGTTGTCCTAGGGGTGGGCATTAAGATCGAAAATACCGAAACCATACCGTTCCGTGCCATTTCGTATCGTTTGATCCCATTCCGTTTTTATGTTTTCAAAACCAGTACCGGTCCCAAACTGGATGAGATTGGTCCTGAAGGTTCAATATTGGGATCATCCTGTACCATATCGATTAATTAAAATTTAATTAAAAAATTATTCATTTCATTTTAATAGGCCCAAGTAACACTAAGCCCAATCCATTTTTTAACTTTTTAACCAAATACCCAACCCACAGTCCCACACTCGTGACTTTCAAATCCCAAAGGACCTAGAGGTCCCAGACTCCCAAAGTCAACAAAGTTCCAATTTTCCAAACCCTAACCCAACCCTCTCACAATCCCGGAGTCTAGCAAGTACGTCGCAAGTTGCAACTTCACATCACAAGTTGTTGTCGCAAACGAGGACCCCAGCAGCATCTCTCTCGCCGTCACTATCGCATCGCACCACCCTCTCTCGTCGTCGTATCACACCAGCCTCACAGCTTTAAAAGGAGCTTACATATATGTTAAGAGTAGATAGAGAATACATACATACATATTTGTGTCTCTATAGCATTTGTATTTCACTATTGATGCCTCTTACTAGACGATTGATTGACCTATAATTTTGAAGAAATCCAGTCTAATACCCCTGAGCCAAGTTGCTAACTACGTATTCAAATAACACCAGAAAACAAAATAAAAAGAAATAAAGCAAGACTGATGGTGTCTGTGACTTTATTCTCTAGAAGGTTTTCAAATAAGTGCAGAAAGGTGCTAATATGAGGTATTACCTGCTCAAGAACAGAAATCGGCTCCGTAGCAGTTGCTTTGAACTGGCGAGACAATGTTATAAATTCTAGATCTTGCTCCACTTGCTCAATTTCTAATTAAGATAAGAAGGATGAGAGCAATTCAACATATATGTAGATAAGGGCATAAAACTCATCAATCTAAATATCGTGTAGTTTTGATGGGTACAAATATACAACACAGTAGAGACAATAACATCTAAAATGAACTCCAGCACATTCAGTTGAATAAAAATTGAATGTTTTTTGTCTGGAATCGGGATGGTACCGAACCAGTTTGGTACGGTACGGGACGAGATGGTACCATAACCCCAAAACCCAAATCATGAGATGGTACCCTAGTCTTGTATCGATCCCGAACCCAAATCATGAGATGGGAACGGGATGAGGTCAGTCCTGTTCCCCCCCGTCCTGTGCCCACCCTTAGGTTGTCCCAAGGTGCTCATAAGAACTTTTGCACCCAAGACAAAATGACCAAAATTTTTAAGCGGCTATAGGGAGATTATGCCGAATTTTTGACTCGACTTCAGTTTTAGGGATTTTCAAGTTAGGTCCCGTAAGATCCTCTAATATAGTTATTTATTTTTAGATCAAGTGTTTAATTATTAATTATTTATTTAGCTTGTTGGTTCTTTGTTTTGGGAGTAAGTTAAGAAGGTCTATAACTAGGTAATCCTCCTAACCTCTCTTATTTATTTTTAGGCTTAAAAATTTAATTAAGCATGTTCAACTAATTAAGTTAGATTTTAATTATGAATTAAGCATGTTCAATTATTTGTTTAATTCGAGATTATAATTAACTAATTGTGGTCTATAGTTGATTAAGTTTAACATCTTTTATCGAAAAATTCAAGTTGGTTTAATCAAATTGAACTATAGAATTTCTACAAAGTAGTTTGCAATTAATTATGAATCAATTAACTTAATTAAGTATTAAGCTTATATCAGTGGTAACCACACGACATGATGACTAAGGTCAAATCCATGAGCATATGTTGGGTACTGAACCAGAGCTCGCTCAATTTCCCCATACATTGACTTTGTCACATTATAGGTTTAAATCTTATCAACCTCTTCGACATAAATTAAAATGTGCGCTCACTACAACAATCAGGTTAATAGACAATGGTTTAAAAACCGTTATCTATTAGAGGAAAACTTTGTTGTGTATGTGACTGACTGAGTGTGTCTTTCATGCAACAGTTTGTTAAAAACCGTTGTGTGAGTGGATTCCTACAACATTTTTTACTTACAACTGTCGTGTATAGTGATTGAAAAACCTTATATTGGTCTAAAAACTATAAAGGCATGGCATGGTATATCCTCCCATTTCACAGCTGATGGAGTTTCCCCAGTACTTTTCCATCGTTCACCAATAAGCTTTGTCATCTCCTCTGATGGAAGTGCTCTTATAAGTGTTGACCATTCATCCACCTTTAGTTTGTAAGTAGATGCCCTTGATTTTAACCCCAAACAGGAGGAAACATGAGGGTAGGTGGTACATTGTTCTTTGGGTAAGTTTGGGCAGTAAATGGCCATTTTTTTTCTGGGTGATATATTTTCACATGCCCAATAGTCTTGGTGGTATTAGCAAAAAAAATTTAAATGAAAAAAGAAAGAAAGAAAGTCGCCGATCAATTAGCCGCGTGTCTCTTAGCATGCACGGATTGAGGAAAATGATAAAACTTTATGCAAACACCTAATTGTAATAAAAAAGCATAGCATGGGTCTTAAACTCTTGGACCTAGTGCGGATTTCCATGTTCAAGTTTAGTGGCTATCAAAGTGATCGAGCTGCATTGTGGATGATGAAGCGGTGGGCCCAGTCTCATCCTCTTCACGTGCGCCACCGGCCCACGCCATCTCCCGTGGGCTCTCCAAGCTTGTCCTGTAGTGCTATCCGAACTGTGGTCCAACCGTCCAATCCACTAAATTAATTACTCAACATGTTGGTCTACTATAATACAAGCCATCTATATCAATAATGATGAGAAAATTACAGATTTAATTTATTTGTTTTATATCTAGTTTAATTTTGGTTTACGATATTTTTTAACTTTTATTTTAGTTTATTAATTATTTCACTTGTTCAATAAACATCCATATTTGTTATCTCAAATTTGTCTCATTTTTTGCCTTATCAAATTTCAACAAACATATATTTGTTTTAAATCTATGCATCTCATATTTATAACCATATAAAGATCATTCAAATCAAAGTTCTAAAACTCAAGATAATTGGCTCCAAAGTAGGGCACCCAAAACTACTAATTTTTCTTGGAAAATTTTTAGATTTTTCAAACTTTACCAAATTTTAATTCTATTTTATTTTAATACTCCAAATTGGTTACTATGACTAAGAAATGATAAAATATAACTTATACTTCAATTGTAATTAAAGAAAACACAATCAAAATAATTTAAAATCATAACTTAAAAACATCGTGGACCAAAATTAAACTTAAAAAAAATCATGTACCAAAATTGTATATATATAAAATAAGCGGACCAAATTTGTAATTTTCTCAAATAATGAGTAATCAACGGTCTGAAGTATGAACTGAATTTTTTAATTTGTGCAATTTGTGCAAACATGTATTTCACATATGTCGAATTTTCTTTTTCACAATATATATATATTTTATTTTATTTTATATTATTTTTTCAGGTTTAACTGGTGTTGAATTTAATAATTTACTTTTACACGTGAAATACATGTATTTCCAATTAAGAAGAATTAAAGAGATGAACAATATCAAATGGAAATCAATAAAAAAATCATTAAAGTAAAAGTAATCCATTAAATCAAGTTTACGTACTAAGTCATTCGTCTACTTGGTTACCGAAAAAAACGATGGGGCTTAACATCTTAAGTTTTCTTTTCATTAATGTCTCTTTATCACCTATATATATATTAGTTGTACGTTAAATGAGATTATTTTTTGGCTCAATTATAAAATACACCCACTAATTATGGGGGGTATTTTAGATTGGTCCATAAATAAAAAAATATTTTAAATTAGTACACGAACTAATAGAAAGTTATAAAATAACACATAAGTTACAAATTTCGTCAATAAGGGCATTAAATGCTAGTGTAGACAATATTAACAGGATTTTTTGAATAATGTGAACACTAATTTTACACCATATGGATTAATGATGTCATATTTATTTTATTTGTAAGGGATTAAAAGTTTTTGTAGTTTTCTTTTTTAAGTTTTTTTTTATCAATATGACATTATAAATCCATGTAGAGCAAATTTGGTGTCCAAATCATTAAAAAAATTCACGTCATTGTTGTCCAAAGTGGCATTTAACCGTCTTTCTTGACAGAATTTGTAACGTATGTGTTATTTTGTAACTTTCTATTAGTTAATATACTAATTTGAAATATTTTTTTGTTCATGCACCAATCTGAAATTTCCCTATAATTGATGGATACATTTGTGATTGAGCCTTATTTTTTTTATAAGAATTTAAATGAGATTAGAGTTATTTTGCAAATTCATCCATATATCCCCATCAAATTTATAGTTCACTTTATGGTATATTCCCCAAACTTTACAAACCAAAGTTAGGAGTAAAGCTATATGAGATACCGACATCTAAATAATTAAAAGGCTTCTTTACTATTTCACTCCCTAAAAGTAACTTCTAATTTAACTTCACCCCCTAAGGTTTATTTTATATCACATTACCTCTGAAACTAATTCTTGTGTATCACTTTGCCCACTTCTTATTTTTACAAACTTTAAAAATTAATTAAAAATATCTCTAGACTTAGAAAAATACATGAAAAATTCTTACAAACTCGTATTAACTAGTACTAATTTACAAGAAACAAATATATAAGAAACAAAAAGAATTCAGATGAACAACACAACCACATGTATGTAATGAGGAATAGTAAATACATAAAAAAAAAAAAAAGGAAGTGGATTAAAGGCTTTACTGTTAATCTTGATGTTGGTTCTGTCCTTGAGGCTGAGTTGTAGGGTTTGTTTTGGGGTCTTTCCCTTGCTCGTGATCAAGGTGTTGCTATGCTTGAAGTGGAAAGTGATTCCTCCTTGGTTGTCTCCCTTGTTTCTAAGGAGGTTGATGTTGCTCACCCTCTGTTTAGTCTTGCTAATAGTTGCAGGCTACTTTTTGGTGGGTTTGCTAATTACTTGGTGAGGCATGTGTATCGTGAGCAAAATTTTTGTGCTGATCGTAGCCTCCTTAAGTGTAGGGAGGGATTTGGGTGTTCATTGGTTTGATTTCCCCCATCCTGAGGTATGCTTTTACTTTCTACTGATGCTTTTGGTATTCCCTATCCTAGAGCTATGGTTGTTTAGGTTTTTCTTTTGGGCTTTGGCCCCTCTTGTACCAAAAAAAAAAAGGCAAGTAGAATAGATAGAGAATTGACCATAGCGATATTGCTCACGTCTAGGAATCCCATAATTTCCATTAAAGGAAATTACAAATTTAGTTCAGTAATTTTATACCTAATTCAATTTTGGTCCACAATCTTTTTTAAGTTCTATTTTGGTGCATTAATTGTTCCACTTGTTCAATAAAGGTCCAGATTTGTTTTCTCAAATTTGGTCTGCCTTTTACCCTATCAAATCTCATCCAAATTCAGCAAACATATACTTGTTTTAAAGCTATACATTTCTTCTTTACAACCATATAAAGATTATTCAAATTGGAGTTCTAAAACTCAAGATAATTAACCCCAAAGTAGAGTACCCGAGACTGCCAATTTTTCAAACTTTACCCAATCTCAATTCTCTTATGGTGTGTTTGGATGGAGAAAAAAATTTGGAATTTAAACAAAACTCAGCATTTAAGAAATTACATGCTCTAATTTCCTTGTTTGGGTCTATAATTATAGAATTTTGTAAATTCTATGTAGAAAAAAACTTGGGATTTGAAAGCTATAAATTTCAAGTTTAAATTACACCTAAATTGGTATCATTTTCAAAATTCTAATTTTTATAAAAAAAAAAAAAGGTCGTGTCCAACCATCACCTTGTCAATTAATTACAATACACCACCACTACCACCATGCCGCCGTTACCACCACCACCACCGTCACCACCACTGCCACCGCCACCTTTGTCGCCACCATCACCACAACAACCACCGCCACCACCTCCGCCGCCGCCACCACCACCACCTCTGCCACCACTACGACCGCCACCGCCGGCACCGTCACCGTCACCACCACCACCGCCACCGACACCGACACCACCTCCGCCGCCACCACCACAGCCGCCATTACTGCCACCACCGTCGTCGCCACCATCACCACCACTGCCACTGCCACCACCACCACCACCGACACTGACACCGTCGTCGCCGCCTCCATCACCTAGTGCCATCACGACCACCATCGTCATCGCCATCGCCACCACCATCACCACCACCACCACCGCCAATGTCGCCGTTGCCGCCACCTTCAATACCCCAATTTTTGCCATCACCATTTCTCCCACCGCTCATGGGCCATCACCCCTACTACCATCGTCAACTCACCACAAGCATCATTTTTATTGTTGCCACCATCACCATCAGTTTTTTATAAAACTACTATAAATTTAGTATTTAAATTTTATTATGATTACATTTATTCAAACAAGAGAATTTACAAATTCTAGAAT
Source organism: Dryas octopetala (assembly GCF_963921425.1). Classification (NCBI taxonomy): domain Eukaryota; kingdom Viridiplantae; phylum Streptophyta; class Magnoliopsida; order Rosales; family Rosaceae; genus Dryas; species Dryas octopetala. The sequence continues at coordinate 16,047,754 of NC_141367.1, read as the reverse complement.
TTTAAATCACATCATTTTTAATTCCGTCATTTGTGAATTCCTTAGTATTTCAAACTGCTTCATCCAAACGCACCATTAGATTATAATACTACAAATTTGTTTTTATGACTAAGAAATAATGAAATATAACTTATACTTCAATTATAATTGAAGAAAACACAACCCAAAGGATTTAAAGTCACAAATCTGGACCTTTATTGAACAAATGAAACAATTAGTGGATCAAAAAAGAACTTAAAAAAGATCATGGACCAAAATTGAACTAGGTACAAAATAAGTGGACTAAATCTGTAATTTTCTCTTTCCATTAAAATTTGTATCCTTTGTCAATCAACAAAATTATTAAGCTCCAAATTAGTGAGCCTATATAGTGGCTCAATTCTTTTAAAAACATACACATAATTATAACACAATCAATTTTAAGAAGTTAGAAATTGTTACTTCGATGGGGAACACAAAATTGGTTGCATTACTCAGAAGCAAACCACTTTTTCTTGTTATTGGAATTCTTAAGTGTTTCGAGAATCCTTCCGGTTGTTGTTTCAAATTAATGCAGCGATGACCAAGAGAATATTAAAAGGAAAAAAAAAGGGAAAGAAAATAAAATGAAAACATACTATTATCACAAATAGGGAAAAGACCAAATTATTTAACAAACAAAAATGATCTATTCATGAATTTCTTGGGAACTCCTGTTCCATTTAATGAGCTGGATATATATTAATACTTCAGCAAAGAAAATTATGGGTACTGTTGTGGGGACTTGGATTGCACAGTGAACAGATGAAGTCAGGAATTAACTAACAAAATGAATCATCAAATATAACTCCTCCTCGATCCTTCTCCTTCTGTTTCTTTGTTCTTTCTGAGGATCTGTTAGGTATGACTCGTCCCAAATCCATTTTGATGTAATCTATGCTAAATGGTCAATAAAATAAATACTTAAAATATTGATCATTTAATCTTATATGGTAAATGGATTCCGATTTACCTAATTTTTTGCAAAGATAATCCCTTAATAAAGATATAAAAAATAAACGGTTTGAATCGTTGAAATCCTATGTGGAATGGGCCTCATTAAAAACTTGTGTCAAAACTATGTGTCATGGATCCTTCTCCTTTAAAAGTAGGCGTAATTAAGTTAATATGAAATCAACTTTGGTCAAACATAGTTCATTAGAAATTTAGAACATGTTTTATTCTCAGGTTTTTTATATTATTTTTAGCTATTCATTAAGGTTTGTCTCTGATATATTTGGTTGAACTGAGTTTGATATACTTTTTCATCCACAGTGGAGGTGAAGGTCCTTGATTCCACGGTGGTTGAGAATGAAAATTTGGTGGTCTATAGTGGCCAATAATTTCCATCACAACGGTAGACTTAGCCATTCCCGAGGCGGAAATCGAGAGAGAGACGAGTTGCTTCAACCCTCTTCTCTAGAGCACTTAGGTGAGAAATTTGTGAAGAAAAATTAAAAATAGTTAGGATTTCTATATATAGCCAGGGTAAAAAAATTTGGTATTAGAATTAAGAAATTAAAATCAAAGACAATGATTCAAAATTCAGTGACTATGTGTGATTCAAAATCAGTACTAATTCAAAATTAATGAATCTGTAATTCCAAATCAATGACTGTCACAAAGTCATCATATCTAGGGTTTGTGTGATTCAAAATCAGTAACTATTTACACAGTCACCATATTTAAGGTTTAGAAAAGTGGAAAAGATGACATTGACAATGTGTCAGCAAGATGGCAGTGGTAGCAATTATAAGAGTCTTTTGAGGCCGGTTTTTAGGATCCACAATTCCCTTTTATTCCATTTTGGTAAATAGTGAGTAAATTGGTATTATGAAATAATACATTGACTAATATGTAATAATGAAATGTTTTATTGATTTTTATGTAAATGATCTTATTTTATTTGGTACATAGAGGAAAAAATAGAGGAGCTCTATTCACCCTCCTTTGTTTCTGTTCCACACTCTGCAGAGTGTAGAAAATATTACTATTTCACTATTTCCAAAGAGAATGGCCATTTTAGAAGGGTTTTCATTTTCAACTTCAAAAATCAATATTAGGCTGATAGAATGGCCTATCTTAAAAAACACGGTAATAGACTGGTCCAGTTTAATGAAAGCCCTAAGTGTCCATGTTGAGCACTGACCATTTTTTTTTTCTGCATCTTACAATATCAACATTTTACACCACCATTGGTCTGTTTTTTTTTTTTTTCAACCACCTGTTGATACCAAGCTAAAAATCTACTCTTTTTCTTTTTTGTTCAAGATTTTACATATGAAGATTCCAAATTTGAAATCAATTCAACATTTGCAATTCAGATTAATCTTCAAGATTCAAAATCAACTCTTTTTCTTATGGGTATTTAAAATTCTTTAATTTATAAAATAAATATTTCTACGAAAAATAGTTATTTTGAAGTGTTTTTAATTTTAGTTTAGATTTATATTTTATGTATGAATTGACGAAAAATATCCTTAGACTCAACAGAAAATTAAACAGAATATAACGGTAGGTTCTATATTAGCACCATTTGCAAAATATGGGTGGTAATTGGCCAAAAGTTTTTTAAGAAATAATTGTTAGTTCTAGGCATTTAGAAATTGGCTTCTTCTTACCAAAAACATTGTAATCTTTCAACCATTGTCGCATTCAACAAGCTCTCAGAATTTTATTTTCTTAAGATTTGATTTTTAGGTTGAAGATATTAAGATTGAAGTTCAAAGACCTTATGCTCTAAGCTAAAATGCATTTCATGCATCATATTTTTACATGTTTTGATGAGTCTTTAAAAAATTTTCAGACTTTATTTTCATTATTTAAAATGACATGTGCTGAATGTGAGTGTGTTTGTAAGTGGGTCCGTTACATGTTTAATGCGTCAAGCCCATTACACGTTGCCCATTTTGATTTCACAAGACTCTACTTGTATGCAAGCTCATTCTTGATTAATGGTCATGTGCAGTGAACATGCCTTCAGACATATGTTTTAATACATTCTCATGTGCACTATTCATCATCACTTACACACTCTCATGCACATAGTAGTGAAAATTCCTATCTCTTTCTTCAGCCACATCATCATTCTCATCCTTATATCTCCATGGTATATAACTTGGATATTCCTTTTGCTAGCTTTGTCTTCTAGCTAAACCAAGTAAGAATCCTCCAAGTGTCCAAATTAGGTGAGAATGGTTTTGATCAAAATATAGGTACGACACACACTCTCTTCTCACCTTTTTCATTTTTGCATTTTACACCTTGGGCATTTTAGAGAGAGTGTGCTAGTTATACCAGTGAAGAAATTTTTTTTTCTTATGAAAAAATTGATTTCTAAAATCTGAGTGTGCTTTGTGTGTTCTTCATCATCATCAAACAATCATATAGATTTTAAATTTTGGATTCTCCATCGACTTCTTTAAGTTTTGTAACTTGAGGGAGCTGATTTTTATAGAATCCATACTTGCATCTCATTGCACTTTCGTTGGATCCACTTCGCTTGGTTGCCGTCGATGCCGTGCTTTGAAGAGCTCAAGGAGGAGCTGCCAATGACATGATTGACTAATTGCTTTGCTCAAGATGTTTGCACAAGGTAGCACAAGGATAAGGAGCTGTCACTTAGAGTTAGGACTTAAGTGATTGAACTTGTTTGTGTGATTTCTTGTATTGAAATACTTTGAAATACTTGATAATGGATTGCCCAGTTAGCTGAAAAAGACCCCCATTTTTTAACTCTTTAGTGGTTTTTCTGGGTGAACAATCTTGTATCTTCTACCTTACTTGTTTCTCTTGTGTTGCTTATTATTAAAATGAAAACATAAACACAAGAACACATACTTCACTTCAGTATGACAACTTAAACTCTTGAATGCTAAATGAAATTTGCAAATCTATCCACACACCACTTTAGTTGTTGATAGCATCGGGATGCCTATTGTGATGAGTTTTTTGAGTGTTTAGGTTGTCACTCGTTTGTTGAATGCATTTGTGATAAGTTGTTTGTGTCATTGGTGTGTTTGTTTGTAGTGTCAATCGGAGATTCAGATTTATGTCTGGTTGATAAGTCACTTACTCAACATTTAAACGAAAATTAGGGTCATGTTACTGAGTGTGGTTTTAACTTAGTAAGTTAGGCTGATGTGCCACCAAATACCAAATTACAATAATTACTATAGGATGCATGTTTAATCTCTAGTGCACCAATTGATTATATGTAATAATAAGGTAATAAAAATTAATAATCAGATATGTCAGCCTGTTTAGCTTGATGTGTGGCATTTTATGAGTTGCATATTTATGTTTTTACCGTTCATGTAGCACGTACACTCATACTGCACACTTCCCTACACTACATGATGAACCCCATAAGCCATAACACTCACGCCCACAATCTACTTGCACACCTACCAGCAAGAATAGAATTTTTTTTTTTTTAAATCATCTCTACAAAGAATGCCAGTTTATTATTAAAATCAACCAAACTTTGAAATTAAGTTTTTAAAAATTTAAACAAACTTATCCACAACATGGTACTGTTCAAAACAAAAACAATAAATTAAGACCATTTATATTTGTCATTCAACAAAAAATAAGGATAAACTTTAAAATATTGAAACTTAACTAATCAGAAAATAAATTGCGAACTAAAACTGTGACTGAAACTGTAACAGAAAACTAAAACTGCATCAAAATAATAGACAAAATCTCAGTCAATTTAAAAATAAAACAAGCAAAATCATGTACAAAAAATCAAACAAAACACAAAATAGATCTCAAGTCACCAAAAGAACAAAAGAAAATAACAAACCAAGTAATCAAAACAGTACAAATCATTCATAAATATATGAAACAAAAAAAATCAGTAAACAAAAAAATTGAAAATGATAAATAATTAATATAAATATAATTGGAAAGATATTTAAAAACAAAAAATTATATATCACTAGTTGATTACTCATAGGTGTGCAAGTAGATTGTGGACCTGAGTGCGTCGGTTATAGGCTCTTCCTCAAATTTCATGTTCATTGCAACCTCAAGAAATTGCCTTAGAGGCTGGGGGCAGAAGCAACACAGCATTTCAGGAGACATAGGTGGCGCCTCTTGTCTTGGGTCTTCTGGAAGGTGGGCTGTAAGTAAGTTATTGGGTTTGGGTGGTTTTGGTTAAATTAAAAATTTGCCAGTACCTTGTAGTTAAGTTAATTAACGAACCCTTTTTTTATAGGTGATATGTATGGACAATGTGCTTAGTCTTGGTGGTAAATGTGTAAAAAAAACCTTAAAATTAAGCAATAAAAATATAATACCTTCCACATCTTCATGATTTCATTGTTATGATTTCATTATGTTGGCATGAGTCCTAATTTGTCTAAGATTACTAATTGTATGCATTAGTTTGTTTTTCCTTACTTTCCTTGTATAGATTTCCTTGTTGAACAATGTTTGTATGTTTATACTCTTATAAATACTTCAGTATGGAGATGAATAAAGTCATGCATATTTTTACTTAAAGCCAAGGTATAAAATTTCGATTTTTGGGGTCATGGAAATTTTATCACCTGTTCGTTGATATTTCGTCAATATTTCGCCGAAGTTATCGAAATTTCGAAAATTTTGGCGAAATTTGATGGAATTTTGCTCACTTACAGCAGCTCTTCCTCTGCTTTCCCCTATCTATTTCTCAGGTCCCCTTCATTTTTTCAAGCTCGGTAATTCTGTTTTGTGGTCTTGAAAGAGATCCAAACTTTGTGTAAGAGTCATGAGAAAGAGAAGAGATCTGAGATGGAGAGGAGGAAGAGAAGGAGGAAGAGGAGGAGAGATTGGGGAGGGAGTGGGAGGACTGCGGAGCGAGGAGATGCAAAATACTGGAAGGAGGAGAGAGAAATGAACTAGAGCTAGAGGAAGAGGATAAGTCTTCGACCAAAAAAAAAGAGAGAAGAAGATAACTAGACAAGTGATAAGTCAAGGGAAGAAAAGGCGTCAGGGAAGAAAAGGGAAGAAAGAGAAAAGAAGGAAAGAAAAGAAAATATATTTAGGGTTAATTAGGGTTTGGGGCCTTTGGGCAATTGAAAAGAAAAAAAAGGATTTGAGATTTGATTCGGCTTTTTTGGGGTTTCGTTTAGTTGTTTTTAAATTCTAAACTTTAATGCATTTTTATTACCCTAAAGGGCCTAAACCCTAATATTTTCTATCATATCCTAAAGAATATACTAATTTTATTTAATAGTATTTGCCTCCAACGCGCATTATATTCATCACATATCACATGCAACCTACCATATAATTTGGTTTTTTCAATGTTTTTTATCAATGTAGTAGATAATATGTTAAATAAATATATGGTAAAGTTTCATTCAAAATTTCCGTATTTTGATAGTAATTTCCGTCGTTTTTGTCGAATTTTTGTCAAAATTTAAAAATCTTCGAACCTCGAAACCCGAAATTTTATTCCTTCCTTAAAGTCTATTAGACATGGAAGTCGGACTTACTCATCACTTCAGTCTCTGTTGATGCCTTCGTTGGCTTGCTTTCTCATTGAAGTACTATTCCCCATCCCCCGCCACTCCAAAAAAAAAAAAGGGAAATAAATCTCTTGAAATTTTATGGTATTTTCAATTTCCAAATTAATAATAAAAAAACCCTTTATAAATTTGTTTTCAAGAACTCAAAACAGAAAGCCGTTAACCGTTACGAATGGGCCATCTCTTTTGCTTTTTCCCTCCAAATTTTAACACCCAACAAACACCGACTCTTCTCTTCGCTACCCATATCATACGAAGTCGTTAGCAACATTCCCAATTCCATTACCCAGAGAGCAAGAAGAAGAAGCACAAAGACCCATCTGGAAAATTTTCCAGGAAAGCGGACCAAACAAATAGAAATCTAGGAAAACGCAAGAAGAAGAAGAAAAAGCAGAGAGACCCATCTCGGAAATTTTCCAGGAAAGCGGGCCAAACAAAGAGAAATCCCGGAATATGCACGAAGAAGAAGCGAAAGCAGAAAGACCCATCTGGGAAATTTTCCAGGAAAGCGGACCAAACAGAGAGAAGTCTGGGAAAATGTCATCTGAACAGAATGTGAAGAATCAAGGTGAGAAGAGAGAATTCTCTTGGGCAGTGACATTTGGGAAAGACTGGATAAAGATTGGCGGTGAGTATGTCCAAAACCCTGTAGCATCACCCCCATGGCCTGTGACATTGAAACAAGTTCTCAACGAAGAATTTGAAAGAAGCTCTGAAGAAGAAGAGGCCCTGAACTCGAACACCGGCATTGTTCCTGACTCACCGATTGAGATTCCCGAGAATGCATTCATCAAGAATCATAGTCATAAGTCGGAAGAGAAGTATGTGAAACTGCATATTATGAACAGGCATTTCATGTCCGAGAAAGAGGAAGAAGAAGAAGACAAAGTATCACCATATTGCAGGTTCATAACCAAGAGGCCGTTCCTTTATGAATAATGATTTAGTGGAGGTTTTTTGTTTTTCATCTTTGACTTTGAGGCTTTAATTCATTGACCAGAATTGTGAATGATGATCAACGGAAAATATTAGTTCCTTATTTGCTTGCAACTTGCAAGGCCATTAATTGGTGTTCTATTTGGCAGTATTTTAGTAGGAATTCTTGGAATTTGAAGATCATTTTTTTTTATACTGGAAATTGGTTTATTGTGTCTTCTTTCGTTGACGTGTACTTTTCAATGCTCTGTTTTGCTTTGGTACATAGACTTGCCTTCAATTCAGAGTTGTCATATACCTCAGTTTTCATATATAAGCTTTCAGCAAGTTGTTCAAGTATAGTTGGAATTAAAAGGAAGATTGGAATTATTAATATGATTTTCTTGTAGTTCATTAAAAGAAAAAAAAAAAAATCAAAACTGGAAAATAACATTGGAGTTCACTGCAAATTAATGCCCTTCAGTTCTATTTCCTAACATCTAGAAGTAGCCCCATACTTGATGCTTACGCAATAGGGAAGAAGTCAACTTTTTATCCTTACTCTGAGTCTACTAGATCTCTTTTGCCCCAAGTAATTAAACCTAAAATCATCATGCACAAAATAAATAATAAAAAAGGTCTAATGCTCATAAATAGGCCTCCAAATCAATATCTACTAAAAAAATCTCATATCCAGCTCATTTGAGGTAAACTTAGGAATCCAACTCTTGCAACGACCTCAAAGTTATGGACATTGGTTGGAAGCTCTAACAACTAAAGGACAACACATATTAAAATAAGGCCAAACTATATTTTGGTAACTGAGGGTGTCCTAGGCCAGCTTTCACACACCAGACTAATCCCTTGAACCGGTGAAAAGTAGGCAATCCACGCCGGGCCTAGGGGATTTATAAGGGATTTTACCTCCCTTACTGTTTGGCTTCAAAAGTCGAACTAGAGACTTGAACTCGGCTGCAGGCCAAACTATATTTTAAGCCAAATGGTTAGGCTACTTTTCACTTTAGTTCATATGATTCAAAAAGTTTTAATAAATTGTAAGAGTTTATTTTATATTACAATCTAGGCTAAATTCGTAAATCTATTGATTTTTCAATGATATGATGACATGGCAGCCCTAGATTGATATGGATATGGATATTGATATTTTGGTGATTTCGCGTAGAGTTTGGAGTCATCATGTTACTATAACATCTTAATCATAAAAAAAGGGAAGATTAACAAATTTCTCCTTGATTGTAAACTAAGGTAAATCACGAGAATTTTGACTGAAACTTTTTCGACTAAAGTGAGAATAGTTCAAACTATATGGACCAAAAATATCATTTGACACATGAATAAATAATTTCAAGTCATGCATTAGATAAACTGATTGTATCAACATAATACATAGACATGACAAGATTTTAAAATGAAGTGAGTTGAACTGCCAAACCATTTTTTTTTTCTCAGCGTAAAAATTCTTCCATAATTTTTGAAAACTTATGTTTATTCTTATGACATTTCCCAAATTGCCTGCCAAAACACTTTCATTATTCTTTTTTAAATCCTCAAGGACTACACACACACACACACACACACACACAAATCAAATACAAATATATTTAGACATAAATGAAATTTATTTAAGGCAGACTTCTATTTAGATCCTTTAATTTTATAATATACTGAATAAAGCCTTGTGCATTTTAAAATTCTAACTAAAGTCCAATAATATTGTAACCATTTAATGTTACACAATATTGGTCTATCATTTTCTATTTTTTTCACACATACCAGGCGTCGAGCGGTCGGCGGCCATTTTTGATTGTTCGGCAGTGCATTTTTACTTATTTATCAAGCCCTGGTTTGTCGGCTTTATATTAGGTTTTAACTCTGAGATTTTGGGAAATATGCAGCCTCCACAAACCTCATTCTATACCCTAGGAAGGTATAAAGTTAACCCATATCCTAAACCCTCAAAAAATAAAAAAATAATGACATTTAATTCTTGACAAGACAATGATCAAATGACTTTAATTATTTACAAAAATAAGGGCTTTATTTGGAAAAAAAAATAGTCATAAGGTTTTTTTTCCAAATAAGAAATGTTAGAAGGACTAAACTGTTAATTTTCCCTTTATTTAAACAACAGAAGATACACTCATACACATAGTAAAAGTTCCACCAGAATCAAATAGGTCCTACTCCTAATAAAAAATATTAACAATGATTAATATGATCAAAATGGAAGCATTTTTCAAAGATAAACAAAATTAGAATGGCATAATTAACCAAGGAATTAAATTTCGGATTTTGAGGAAATTTGGACGAAAATTTCGACGATTTTTAAATTTCGACAAAAATTAAACGGAAACGACCGAAATTGCTATCAAAATATGAAAATTTTTAATGAAACTTTACCATATGTTTATTTAACATATTATCTACTAAATTGATAAAAAATATTGAAGAAACTAAATTATATAATAGGTTTTATATGATATAAGGTAAATATAATGCGCGATGGAGCAAATACTGTTAAATAAAATTAGTATATTATTTAGACTCTATAAATTAATTATACACTAAAATCTAAATGCTAATACTCTATATACCCTAATACTCTTTATACTCTATCATCTATAAATTAAACTCTATATACTTTATATTCTTTAGGATATTAGATTTTAGGCCCTTTAGGATATTTTTAATTATTTTTTTATAAAACAATGTATTAGAGTTTAGGGTTTAAAATAACTAAACGAAACCCCAAACTTTTTTTTTCTTTCCAATTGCCCAAAGGCCCCAAACCCCTGCTCCCTTTTTCGCCTTTTTTCTTTTTTCTTTCCTTACTTTTTTCCCCCGTTCCTCTCTCTTCAGTCTTTTTTTTTTCTTTTCTTTCCTTCCGTTTTTCTCGTGCCTCTCACCAACTAAGCTTTGTCTTCACTGAGTGTAACAACCCCAATTTTGGCTTATGGTAATTTTGTTACTTAAATTTTCCAAACTTGTTTTAAGGTTTTTTTAAAGGAATTAGAAAATTTCTTAAGTTTATTTTAACTAACTTAGACCTTTGGTTATGGTTTTAGAGCTTGGTTGTGTGGAAAATAATTTTAGAAAAGGAAAATTCAAGAATTTGGCGGTTATTATTTTTTTTGAAATTAAATTATAAGAGTAGGATTTTTCATAATTGTTTTGAAATTAATTTGACTATTTTGAGGTCATAGGAAATTAGTTCTCATCAATACGAGTTCGTAGAATTTTTTGGTGAATTATTTGGAGTCTCGAGCTATTTTTGGTGAATTTCCGAAGCTGGAGAAAATATAAAATATGAAAATTTCGATAAATTTCGGAGAAAACTTCATGAAAAATTGTTGAATATGTGTTTCGATTTCGGACTCTAAAAAAAATGAAATTTTCAGAAATTTCAAAATTTAATACCTTGGGCATAATACAAGTACCTTTTGGAACATGCTAGCTACCGTTTGGAACATGCTTTCTTTTCATTGAACTAGCCCTTGAAAAAGGCAACATGGAAGGTAGTATGAATGGCTTGGGGATAATTAGTAATATCAATTATTTTGGCGGGATGCAATATATGATTTTCTATTTATTTGTGTGTACACAGAAGGTGGAAATAAGTGCAGGCACACTCATGACTTTTGGTGAGTTCCTTTCATTCTTGCATATCAATTCAATCTACCTTGCTCATATTGTGGCACTGCAATTTTTCTTATTTTTTAGTTTTTTAGCAACTTATCTTGTGACACTGACTTTGGCTTTCATAATGGACTACTGGAGTCTGTTTGAAAATTTTGCATTGCCATAAAGATAAATTAAAGGTGAACAAATAAATAAAAAGTAACACAAATAAAAAATTTGCTGTAGTGCAGTGCCCTTGTCAAGGTGCTCAATTATAAATTTGATGATTTAGCTTTCAAATACTTGTATATATACTTTTAATTTCTTCTAGTTTGATGTAGAAATTGTTAAAATAAGGTTAGAATAATATTAGTTATTAGAGTTTAAGTTGTTTGTACCTTTCTGTACTTTGGTGTAAAATCGCTCACCTCTGTTAGAATAATCTTTGGAGAAGTTTGCTATTGTGTAGTTTGTTAAATTAACTATGAGGAAGATTACTGTCAGCACTTTTACATTTTTCTTACATGATGGTCCATCTAACATATTCTCTCTTTTTCAATTGGTTTTTATTGTTCTCTCTCTCTCTCTCTCTCTCTCTCTCTCTCTCTCTCTCTCTCTCTCTTTTTGAAGGATTCATTGATTATGCAGGATATCAGAAACTCAAATATAGGCTACAGGATGTCTTGCAACTTTTAGATAAGTCATTGATTAGGAAAGGCACTGCTTTGGTGGATCATTGAAGATCCAAGGTGCTCAATTATAAATAAGGAGATCATTGAAGATCCAAGGTGCTCAATTATAAATAAGGTGAGTACTAACTATAAAGAATGGCACCATTTAATTGTTGTGATTGTCCTTCTCTACTTTTTGGTGCCTTTACCTGCCTTTGAAGAAATTTGAAAACTTCAATTAGCTAGTTAGCTAGTTATTTCTGCCTTTGGATGCACATAAGCTGCAGCAGCCAAGTAGCTAGCAGACAGTTACTATACATTCAAATAAGTGGGCGTGTCTCGATCTCATTTCTTATTTGGTTCATGATTCTTATTAGTATACTAATGTACCTAACTTTGGTTAATTAATATTAATCTAAACTTTTTGATTGCTTTATTTTCATGGATGCCCAGTTGCTATTTTAAAAATGTTTCATATTTCACCTAACTGTCCACCCTTTCCTAGTGTCTCTAATTTTAATTCATTGGGTGTTGCCTGTTTGTTTAGGATTTGTCATCATGTGTCCATTTGGGAAGGAGTGTGCTGAAGGATTCCAGGTGTAGCTAATGCCATTGTTTAAGTGTACCCTTATAGGATAGTTCATGTATGTAGATAGGAAACTAGGATATGGTTTTGGTTGTTGTAAATCTGATAAATTGAACTTTAAAGCTTGTTGCTGGACCATCACATGCAACTCTTCCTTTTGGATTTTGGGATTGATATCAGTTGCCTTCTTTATTTGAATAATTGTATGTCTAGGTGGCTGTGATAGCGTGCAGCTAGCCTTATATTATTTGTACTTTGCCGTGTATAGGTTTTGGGATTGCAACATGAGCATAAGTTTATAGTTTGAATATATAATTGCATATCTTTTGGTGGCTGATCATGCATTTGTCTTTAATGTTTTCAGTGGTCTAAGACGGAGAACAAGCGGACTGGTTACACCCAAGCCCAGATTGATGAAGTCTGAGTTGAATGGGGAGATTGTGTCAACGATAATTATTTTTAGACATGTTGGTATGTTGTTTTGACATACATTCTGTGGATATGGTATTAGTGCTGCCATTCCAATCTTTTGTTAAGGAAAAGGCAAAATTTAGAACTAGCTAGCTAGTGTGCATAATTTAGAACTAGCCATACCTTATATTTTGTGCAGATTTTTGAAGTTGCTTAGAGGGTTATATATGGATTATGGTTATCTCTACTTGTAGAGGGATTTGTAATTCATTTTTGTTAACTTGAATATAGGTTGAAATTGGATGTTGGAAATGTATGAGAATGTTGGATGAAATTTATGGAAGCATTTAAATTGCACAAATTGGATGTTGCATGTTGGAACTTTTATATCAAATATTTGGCAGGAAAAATTAATATCTAATAACCCATTTTATTTTATTTTTTTAATTAAAAAACATTTACAATATCAGTTAAACATTGATATCTAATGTTTATTAAATCTGATATTTATACAGGTATATACATCGAAATAACAAATAATACCGATATCTAATGTTATTTTTATATCACATTGTAACTCAAATATGATGTTTAAAAGACTTATAATATCTAAAACAACGAACAAACAGATATCTAATATGTACATATATATCGGTTTTAGTTACAAATTCGATGTGTTAAAAATATTATATATCGCTTTGATAAAAAAAGTGATGTAACAACTTACCAAATATAGCTTTTGATGAGTTTATAATATCGAAAAATAGAACCAAACAGATATTTAATATACCTTTTAATGTCAGTTCTTGAAAAAATAATGATATTTAAAGTATATTACATATCGGAATCCGTTTATTTAGATAGCGAAAACTTGAAAAATCGATATATATTATTTATTAACAATATCGAATATTTAACAAATAGGATGTCTAGATATATATTATTTATTAACAATATCGAATATTTAACAAATAGGATGTCTAATTTGATATAGACATCGGCCCAAAACTGATATTGAAAATAGGGTACATTAGATATCACGTCTGCCCTTATCGGTCGCAAACCTAATAGACATCAGTGTTCCACTGATATCTAATGGGGTATTTCCTAGTAGTGATTGCCAACTCTGCAGCATAATCCCACAACTTAGCATATTGTTCAGTGTAGGTGCCCTCTAGAATTTTTGCTGAACAATATGCTAAGTTGTGAGATTATGCTACAGAGTTGGAAATGGTCACAGTCCCAGTTGGGAGTCCCACTAAATGCTGATGTGGAGTCGATTTGGCAATGTGTCAGTCTGAGTCAGCTTTGTGTCGAGTAAAAGACCTAATTGCCCCTTCCCCAACTTCAACAAAGAAACATGTTGAAGGAAAGTTTACTTGAGAAAAAAGATTTCCCTTAATTTTTCCTCACACCTAACAATCTCTACCTCGGCGAAATTAAGCCTCTAGCTAGCCTTCCCCTCAAAGTAAGCTTAATGGGGCTTCTTAAGTCACCATCGCTATCATGTGCCTCACGACACCCATCATTGAAGCGAGTTAGCCGAATTTGAGAAACATTCAAACTCAACCCAAGTCTTCAATCTTGTGTGTCTTGCGCAACCACAAACATGTTTTCCAAGTCTTCATCCTCTAATGTGTCAAACCTAATTGGGGCAAGAACTGAAGGTTGGCACAGATTTGTGTGAGCATCGATCTCCTCTCTCAGTCAACTACCACATACTCACCACCGGTTGACACCTTGAAGTCATCTTCTCCCCACCTTGGAGAATAAGACGTCCTTGACTTTCTTGTGTATCTCTAATATATGCACCAAGTTTTCCTCTTCACACACCCTTAATCACTGATGGCCTCTTAGTAGAATATGCATGGACCGGCCTCTTAACACCACCCTAATTCCCTTAACCACCAGTAGGCCGGTCTGTTCTAGTAAGCTAAGGCTCCCAGGGGAGGTCAGATTCCTTTTGGATGACATAGGATGCGGCTCCCCAAGGCAGTCACCTTTTGGTACATTGTTAAAAGTATGCTAAGATGTTGGGCCCTACTTATTTCATTCATCTGGGGAAGCACAACACAGATGACGCCTCACTACTAGTCCCGATTTCAGTTACGGGAAGAAGGATTTGATACTAAGTTAGCGGGTCCAATGTGAACTATATGGAGGTACTTTAATTTTGCTACATCAGAATAGCAAAGGTACGCTTGCATGGGTTATTGAGCATACATAACAATAAATTTTCATTGGCATTTCATATGATCTTGATTATTGATTAATCTATATTTACTGGTATTTTATAATGGTATAATTATTTTGAGAAGTTAATTATAGCAAAAGCCCATAAATAATACCCCAAGTATCACTTTAGTCCATCAATTTTATTTTAGAATTTTGTAATCCATGAACTATTGCACAAATATCACTTTAGTTCATTTTGTAACATCTGTTACATTTTTCATCCAAAACACCGATATTTGAGGGTTATTTTCGTCCAAAAGACCCACACCCACAAAATAAAAATAAAAATAAAAAAACACACACCCACAGCCAACCCAAGCCCGACTCCATCCCCTACACACCAACAGCCAACTCACAACCTTCGGTTGACGGACTTTCTCCTCCTTTTCTCTCTCTTTCTCTTTCTCTTCCTCTAATGGGCAGCTACTGGAATTAATAAAAATTAGGGCTGCCCTTTGGTTTGGTTTTTACCGAATCAACCGACTACCGACATAATTTTTTTGGCTTGGTATACCGATTTTCACAATTCGAAAATCGAAAATCCGAAACCGAAAAAAGTTAGTTTGGTTTTGGTAAAAATCGAAAAAAGTTGGTAAACCAACTGATTACTGAAAATTATTACTGAAAAAAACTGAATCAATTATTACCGAAAAAACTGAAATATATACCAAAAAAATTGAAACAATTACCGAAATTTAGTTATATAAGCTTATATAACGACTAATATCTTAAACAACTATAAGAAAATATAATTGTATAATTTTATCATATTAATATTATCAAAAGTGTGAGTTAAGATATAGAGTCGTTCTCTAATAAAGTAAATGCTATTATTTTTAGGAAAATAAGAATCTCATCTTTAGGTAGTGATGCATATATATATACTCATATTTATCGGTATATATATATATACTAAATATGTACTAATACATACTATTAAACTAATTATACTAGTATATATTATTACTAATATTGATATTATTGCAATTAATACTAGTACTATACTAAACTACCAATATTACTCGTACAAATATATATTCATCAACTATTATATTTTATGCATCATATTTGATTAAATTTTAATTTATATTGGTATATAATAATTAGTATTATTATAATTAAACCGAAAATGAACCGAAGATATACTGAAGTAAACTGAAAATGAATCGAAGATATACCGAAGTAAATCAAAATTAAACCAAAAGTATCTGATACTAAAATTACCGAAATCGAACCGAAAACTGAAGTTTACCAAAAATTACCTAACCGAAAAATACCGAAATCGAAAAATACCGAATTTTTTTGTTTTGGTTTGGTAAGCCTCAATACCGATCGATGGGCAGCCTTAATAAAAATTTGACCCACAAGAAAAATGGGTCGCGAGTTACCGGATTAACCCGTTCCATTTCCACCAACCTCTACTCTCATTTGTTGGAAAATTAAACAAAATTATGCACCCTCATGATTTTCCTATTTAAGTTTTTTTCAGTTATGCATTTGTATCATTTAAGTTTCTATTATGTTTTTCTCATTCATGTCTATGAATTGAGTCTTTAATTTTTTTAGTTATGGTTTTAATTAGGCTGGGGGAATGTTTCTTTTTCATTAAAGTGTAAGGAAGTGGAAAGGGTCTTTGAAAGGCTTTAAATCTGTAACCTTGTATCAAGTTCAGTTGTGTGAGAAGTTGAATAAAAAGTATTTTTCCCCAGTAAAACTATTAGAGTTAGCATTTTCTTTCTACATATTGGTATCAAAGCCATATAGAAAGAAAAAAAATTGGAGAGGAGTGTGCCAAATAGAAAGAGAAAGAAAAAGTGAGAGAGAGAAAAGTGTTCAGCTGAGATGGCAAATACCAACTCAAATGGTGGTTCAAATTTGCTTTCTCTTATTCCTCATTTCAGTGGGGATAACTATGATTATTGGAGCAACAATGTGAAAGTGTTGTTGAAATCCCTAAGATAGTGGAGCTAGCAAGCATATGACAGGTAACATAAATCTTTTCTCAACTCTCTCGTTAGCTAATTATGGGCAAGTGGCGATCGGTGATGCTAAAGCCTATAAAATTGAGGGAGTTGGAGAAATTTCTTTAAAATCAAAATCTGGAAATATTGAGAAAATGTCAGAAGTTTATTATGTACCTGGCTTGAAGAGTAATTTATTGAGTGTTGGTCACTTCTAAAGAAGGGGTACGAGATTTATTTCCATTAATGTTTGCTTCTTATCAAGGAACAATCAACTTGTTGCAAAGATTGGTGTTACATGAAATAATTTATTTCCTCTCGGACTACATACAACAAATTTATCATGCTTTGTTGGTGTAGAGAAAGAAACTTCCAAGTTATGGCATGACATATATGGCCACTTGAATTATGGAAGCTTGAAGATGTTATCAACCAAAAACATGGTTGACGGGCTACCCCAAATTGATCATTTATCTGACATATGTGAAGAATGCCAACTTGGAAAGCAACATAGAAGTCCATTCCCATCAAAGCCCTCATGGCAAGCAAAAACGCCTTTGGAGCTTATACAATCAGATTTGTGTGGTCCGATGCCCGTGGAATCTCTCGAAGGTAGCAAATATTTTATCATTTATCAATGATTTCTCAAGAAAATTTTGGGTTTATTGTTTTAAAGAAAAATCTTGAGCTTTTCAGGCTTTTAAAGATTTTTAGGTTGAAGTTAAAAAATTTACTGGTTGTTTGATTAACACTTTGAGGACTGACTGTGGAGGAGAATATCTCTCCAATGAGTTTGAAAAATATTGCAGAGATCATGGCATCCGGCATGAGTTGACAACTCGATATACACCACAATAAAATGGTGTAAGTGAAAGAAAGAATCGGACTATCATGGAAATGGTGAGGTGCATGCTCAAAAAGAAGAATTTGCAGCAAGAATTGTGGGCAGAGGCTGTTTTATGTGCAGTCTATTTGATCAATAGATCGCTAACAAAACTGAGAGTTTTAGGTAGTATTGCTTATGCTCATGTTCTGAATGCAATAAGAAACAAATTGGAAGCTAGCTAGACAAGTAAGAAGTGTATTTTCATTGGGTACAGTGAAAAAAGCAAGGCCTACAAGCTATACAATCCAAAGACAGAAGTTTTTAGTAAGTCGTGATGTACAATTTGATGAACAATCTTTTTTTGATGAAGAGAAGAATGGTCCATCAAGCTTTCCTATTTTAGGAGATGAAGACAATGGTTCTCACACCCATTCGGATCCTTCATCAAGTGAAGACTCATCTCCAAGTCCTCCTCCAAAGTACAAAATGCTACAAGATCTCTATGATTCATCATAGCAGGTAAATTTGCCAAATGATGTTCTGTATTTTGCTTTCTTTGCAGGAGAGGATCCAATTTTCTTTGATGAAGCAAGTAGAGAAGAAAAATGGAAGAAAGCCATGGATGAAGAAATAAAAGCAATTGAAAAAAATGAAACATGGGAGCTCATAGATTTGCCTTCACATAAGGATCTCATTGGTGTAAAATGGGTGTTCAAGATGAAGATGAACCTGGATGGATCCATTAACAAGTACAAAGCGAGACTTGTGGCAAAGGGATACAAACAAAAGGAAGGTGAAGATTATACTGATTTGTTTGCTCTTGTTTCTAGACTTGACACCATTCGGTTGATAATTTCTCTTGCAGCATAAAACAATTGGAGGTTGTTTCAGATGGATGTGAAGTCTACGTTTTCAAATGGTGTTCTCAAATAAGAAGTTTACTTAGAGCAGCCACCTAGATATGTAAAGAAATGAGAAGAAAATAAAGTTTACAAGTTGAACAAAGCATTGCATAGGCTGAAACAATCACTACGAGCTTGGTACAGCTGCATCAATTCTTACTTTGAGAAGAATGGCTTTTAGAAATGCCCCTATGAGCATACTCTCTACGTCAAAAGCAACTCTCAAGGAAGTTTCTTGGTTGTAAGTCTTTATGTTGATGATCTTATTTTTACTGGAAATGATTTGGAGTTGTTGAATAATTTTAAGCAGTCCATGAAGAAAGAATTTGAGATAACTAATTTGGGAGAGTTACATCACTTTCTTGGTATTGAAGTTCATCAATCCAAGAAAGGCATTTTCATTTCTCAAGAGAGTTATGCAAGAGAAATTTTAAAAAAATTCAAGTTGGAGAATTCAAATCCAATTATGACACCGAGCAATACAAGCATAAAGTTAAGCAAAGAAGGTGAAGGTAAGCTTGTTAATTCCACCATATATGTTTCAAAATTTGGTGGGTAACTTGATATGTTTAACAACCACAAGACTGGATATTATGCATATGGTAAGTTTGGTTAACAGATTCATGGAGAAACCATATAGCGATCATTGGGAGGCTGCAAAAAAAATTATGTGATATGTCAAAGGGACCATTGATTATGATATTTTCTATCAAGTCAATGTTCCAGTGAATCTAGTTGGTTATACTGACAGTGACTTGGCTAGAAGTGTTGATGACAGCAAAACCACATCTGGCTATGGTTTTAATCTTGGAAGTGGTGCAATTTCATGGAGTTCAAAGAAGCAACCCATTGTTGCTCTTTCTACAACCAAAGCGGAGTATATCGCAACCTTTTTTGCAGGGTTTTAGAGTCTTAAGCATAAGAAAAGCAGCCCAACAAGTTTATTTTGTGATAATAGCTCTACAATTTCAGTTACAAAAGATCCAGTTCTTCATGGGAGGACAAATTAAGCACATTTGTATGCATTATCATTTTCTAAGAGATCTTGTGAGTGAAGGAGCTATTCAAGTAAAGTATTGCAAGACAGATGATCAAATGGCTGATGTTTTCACAAAGCCACTTGAAGGTCAAGTGTTTAAGAAGAATGTTGCAAGATTGGGTGTCAAAAGAAAATTTGGCTTACGGGAGGCATTGTTGGAAAATTAAATAAAATTATACAGCCTTATGAATTTCCTATTTAAGTTTTTTTAGTTATGCATTTTTATCATTTAAGTTTTTGTTATGTTTTTCTCATTCATGTCTATGATCGAATTGAGTCTTTAAGTTTTCAGTTATGGTTTTAATTAGGCTTGGGGAATTTTTTTTTTTTCATTAAAGTGTAAGAAAGTGGAAAGGGTCTTTGAAAGGCTTTAAATATATATGTAACCTTGTATCAAGTTTAGTTGTGTGAGAAGTTGAATAAAAGTATTTTTGCCCAGTAAAACTATTAGCGTTAGCATCTTCTTTCTACATCATTCACCATTTCCAGTTGGAAAAACAAAAACCCATTAAACCCTAAACCCCAAACCCCAAAATGATGACGCTCCACTCCCTAGTAATCCAGAAGCTCCTTAGCACGAACGTCCATCTGGATCGACGAGTGGCGGCCCACCACTTGTAGCAGTTCATGTACGGCACCCATAACGGCATGGCCATTATCGACTCCGACAAGACCCTTATCTGCCTCCGTGGCGTGGCCCAGTTCATATCGCCCTGGCCCACCAGAAGGCCCGCTTCATGTTTGTCAACACCAACTCACTCTGGGACGAGATCCTGGAGTAGATGACTAAGAAGATTGGAGAAAGAGAGAAGGGAGAAAAGAGAGAGAGAAAGAGTGGGGAAGAGAATGAGAAGTAAAAAGAAAGAGAGAGAGAGAGAGAGAGAGAGAGAGAGAGAGAGGGAGGGAGGAGGAACTTCGGCGACAAATTCGACAACCGGAGGTTGTGGGTTGGCTGTTGGTATGCAGGGGGTGGAGTCGGGCTTGGGACCTTAGGTTGGCTATGGGTGTGTGTGTGTGTGTTTTTAAAAAAAAAATAATAATTTTTGGGTGTGGGTATTTTGAACGAAAATACCTCTCAAATATGGGTGTTTTGGATGGAAAATATAGCAAAAGCTACAAAATGGACTAAAATGATACTCGTGCAATAGTTCAAGGATTATAGAATTTTAAAATAAAATTGATGGACTAAAGTGATACTGGGGGCATAGTTTATAGACTATTGCTATAATTAACTCTTATTTTGAGATTAACTGCTAAAGATTGTGATAGCATGATAACATACAACTTTGAATGAAGTTGTCTACTAATTATTTGTACGATTTACTTACCAAACCCAATGTTGTATTATGGGTTATGTTTGTGATTGAAAAATATTTAATTAAAATGCTTTGTGAAAATAATTATGGGAAATTTATTTTATCTATGTGTAAAAGTTTTTTTCGGGTGGGTCGAGCGAAGGATCTGGTGGTTTGGTGATGCTCACCCCTACACAGTTTTTTACGTAGCAATGGGCATTTCTAGAAGATTTATTATTAATTCTTCCCTATTTTGTGTTTCCTATTTTGTTTAAAGAAATTCATGTTATTGGCCCATCAATTGATCGACTATACAGTCTTTCAAGGTTACTATTTTAACTTGTAACTTGGGGCCGATCGATGTTGGTTTTTCAATAAAGATATATTTCTCAAATTGTCCATTATATTTTCATTGGCAATTTAAATCTAATCCAGCCCATTTTTACTAAACCAAAAAAACTTAATCTATTTTGAGAGTACTTGAAATTATAATACTCGAGGTACATGTGTTACGTACCCAGGTTCTAGGGCTTGGCAGGTGACCAAAGAATGACACTGATACCATGTTAACAAAAAAGAAGAAAAATTGACTACATAAAATTATGTTATCATTTAGTTGGTAGAGTATATATGACAATACAACGGTTCATATAGAGAAATCCTAAGATGCTAATCCAAACGTACCATTAGCAATACAATACAAACCCTAAGTTAACTTAATTGGAAAATTCAAATATTAACATAATAAAATAAACCTAGTTTTCTCTAACAATGAGAACATATAACATATACATAGTCTAATTCTTACCATAAATAATAAAGGGGTAAAGTTCAAATCTGAGATAACAACTCCCATAAAAAGCACATCCACCTCTCTTTCCATGACTCACTTTTAGAAGTTCGCTCATTGCTACATCAAGACACTTCTCACATGATGCTTGAGAAATGTCCATAGTGCATTGAGCTGCACCATATAGCACTAAATCAGTATTATTGGATCGCCCAAGTCCTTGCTTCCCATAAGCAAACAAGCCTCGTTTATTAGGAGTTCTACTACATATTCTAGTTAACAACACACGAACTATGTAATCAAACGAGGGATCATCTTTAACGAATTGGTTATTCTTCACATAAATCCCATTAATGGTGTCACTTCTACTAATGAATTTACATTTGAGTATTTTATGAGGCAGTTATCGTACCAAATTATAGCTCCTTTACTATGAGGGCAGCGCCTTCGAAGCTCTTCTATTGCTGCATTCACACAAATTAGGCAAAGTTGTTCAGAAAGTGGCCTCCAACATTGCTTTATTCCATATACAAATTCATAATTTATTCCTATATGTTTACCCTTTTTGCCACTTTTGTAATGTGTTTTAGAACGAGTTTGAAATTCTTCGAGTAATGCATTCAAGCTAAACTCATAACTCCCATTGGCTGGAAATTCTAACTTACTAAAACATGAATGCTCTAAAACAAGACCATCAAAACCTGCATGCAGAAAAATAGAGAAATATAATACACTCAAAGCTGAGATTAATGGCTTTGAGTAATACATATTAGATGTATAGAATTGAAGTTTAATTGATAGATCTTAAAACAAGTTATGGGTATATATATATAGTTAAGCATATCATATCATATATATGCTTCTATGTATATTAGACTAAGTAGTAGTACTAGTACTATACATATATATGTTATAAAAGAATTAGAAGTGTTTTGGCCGATTTGTGCCAAAAAGAGCCATGCTTAACTATATATATATATATATATATATATATATATATATATATATATAAGATGACCACCTTCGATGAAAGCAACAACATTAAAACGGTAATCTATATAATTAAAATACATGTTATCAATAAAATAATATATAATCAAAATAAACTTGTGTACTCTGAGTTGTTCAATATATATTTATTGGCTACCACCCTTTATCACCTATTGAAACCAAACCTCCACCGCCACACGTACCCTTTACTATCCAGTTTATTGGTGATAAGAGATGTGCCTAGAAGGGAAGGATGAATAGACTCATTTCGGGAGACCCAATTTCACATTACCTTTTTTTTTTTTTTTTTTTGAAATGAGATATACACCTATTTTTTAATTTTCCACGTAAGTTTATCTTTTTTTAAAAAAAAATTTATTTTGTAATTTCCTCTTTTACCCTTTTGAGTTAAAAAAAGGTAAATTTTAATGTTGTCAATTAATGTGTTATTTCAAGGTATTATTATTTCTTATTTTGGTAATTAATTGCCATTAATTTCTGAAGTTGAATATTAAGATTTTTCTTTTTTTATTTTTGTTTTCAAATGTCAAAAAGAGCAAATTTGCCACTAATTTGCCACTTCTTTCCAAAGAAGCCACGTGTTATATTTACTAACCAAGGCTACTTTCACCCTACCTCTATTTCCGTTGTGCATAAAAGCCCAACACCAATGGAGGGTTTATAAAATTAAAAAAATATTAAAAGTCTAGGAGATCAAATGTTGATGTACCACTATTACAAAAATTAGTTTAATGATGATTGGTCTGTAATATGTTCCAATACCCAAAGTTCACAAAGGCCATCCTCCACCTCCTATGGCCCAACACAACCCACCTCCACCACCCAACTCACATCCACACTCCCTTCATCCTCACCTATTCTTTAGGTTAATAATTTCAAAAGTTCCACATGGCTTTTTTTGCGGTGTTTTTCAAACTTTCATTCATCCTTACTTGTAGGTAAGTAACGTTTTAATTGTTTTTGTTGTGTTTGTAGTTTCTTTAATCTTCTTCTTCTTCTTCTTCTTCTTCTTTTATCTTCATTTTATTTTATTTTTCTTCATCTTCTATCTTCATCATCATCAATCTTCATTCTTCTTCCCACCTTTTTCGTCGATCTTTTTTTTTTTTTTTTTCAACACCAAGCCCTGCATGATTGTGGTTCTTATTTTTTTTTTTCCACATATTTTTACCTGGGTAAGAAGTGATAAAATCATTGGTATATATACCTCATAAGGAGGTTGGATTTGAGGGGATTTAAGTATGAATTTTAGATGGTTGTGTTAGCTAATGTTGTTAGGTGCTATGAAATGTTATTATGAATTTCTTGTTAGTTTATGTACTTTACATGGAGTTTGGGAACACATAAACCTGAACCAAAGGTATCTTATTATTATCCTTTTTGTTTATTTTGTTCTTTCATTTTTCATGACCTAAGGGATAGGTATATATCTTCGATCTTTTTATTCTTTTGTTTTATACCTGAGTCCAAGGTATTAGTATTTGTATTTATATATCTTCGTGATATGTTTGTATTGTGTTGGATTTTTTATATTTTTATTAGATTTTCTCTTTTTTTTATTTACCCAAAATGGAGGCTTACTGTGTTCATTTTTTTAATCTATATCATAGGCATATTATATGTATATTGGGTGTTAATTTTTTTTTTTTTTGTATTTGAGTGTTTATATGTTGATGTATAATTGGTAACAATTTTTTTTTAATTGGATGTCTGAATCATGAATTTTCATCAATAAAAACATTCAAAATTATGAGTAATAAATGTCTCAAATCATGGATTTTTAATTTATTACTCAAATTGGAGCAATGACATCTTTTGTAAATGTCCACAAATTCAGGCCTAAGCCATTATCTGCCATGGAAAAAAAACTTTACACACATTTGTTTACCTAATGGGTCTATTCTAAAATGAGGTATTGAAAATGGAGATATATCTAAAGGACCCTTTTCTTAAACTCTTACTGTTTCAAATGAATCTTAAAAATTACGACAACACAAACAAGCTTGATAAATATCAAAACTGCATCAGATTTAAACCGAGTATAACAGTTCGTTTGAGTAAAGTAAATCACACACTAAAGCATATACACACAACACCATATTTTTGTTAACACAGAAAAAGACGCCTCAATGCTCCAAAAAACTAAGGGACCATGCCGGTGATATGCACTAAATATGAATATATAAAAGCACTTTTTAAAGACTCATCACTCTCTCTCAAGAGATACTCTTATTGAGTTTGGAGTTGGTCATGCAAATCTAATCTTTCATCCCATGAACTTCTGAACTCCAATGCCAAGAACAGATATAAGGAAGTATGTATAGAGAATACAAGAAAGCTGGATGATCTAAAGATCGCATGCTTCAAGTGTGTGAAACACTCAATTATGGAACATGACAGATTAGCAAAACAAGGACTGTTGGATTAAAACAAGGAGTTTGATAAGGATCAATACTTAGGCCTAGTGTATTGATTAAGCGTGCAGGAAAGTCTATTCTATCAATATGCAATCAGAGCTCTATCAATTGAGAGGCTCGATAAAACTATTTTTCTGAAAGCCAATGCAAGTGTTAGATATCTTAACTATCAATGCTCATATTTAGTTGAGCATGATGTCGAATTCTACCATACTTGAATTTGATAGGCAAGTGAGACATTATCAAATGGTCAATGTGAAGAATAATAGCTGGTCTAACATGGACACTAGCATATTTGGCAAGCAACTAATTAAGGATATCCACACACACATAAAGCATTTAACATGTGTAGCTTGCCAAATTAACATACTCCATCAAGAGACAGTTGTGGTCTATATATCCGTAGGCGTATCTCAGCAACCTTCAATAGAGCAACATGCACGGACTCTATCAATTGTGCATGTAGTCATTTAGTAATGTTTGAGGAAACACAAAGTGTCGATTAAAAGAGAATTGGTTCTATTGGTTGAGCATGCATACAGATTTCAACTATGACTATGAATTACAAAGTGGCATTCAGTACAATATGGTATCCATGATATGCAGGACTTACACCTGATCTTCTTTTGAGTGTCAGCATGTGATCTTCTTCTTGACAGCAACTTGATCACTCACACATGCCTATTTTCCAAACATGAGATCGACCTAGTTTAGTTCTATTACACATAAAGAGCATTTTGGAATAGAGAGATGCCAATCACATTTACTTGACCCTTGCATATATGTCCGAGCCGTTATAAAGAGTGGTGCTTAAAGGCATGAGTTACTGACCATTTGAAAATGAGTGCTTAAAGGCGTTTCCTATTAAGTTCTACTATAGAAAGGACTGAAAACTGCTTTTGTAACTCAAAACACATTTTTAGTGCCCTATTTTTCAAACATAGCGGAAAGCGTTACTGACCATTTGAAAATCCTTTTAAGCTTTTAAAATGTGATACCCCAAACTTCGGAAACACTACAGCAACACCCAACCTAAGGATCTCAAGAGTATAACACACTACTACAAAAAACGTCATACACAACGGATTTTATCCGTTGGGTAAGTTGCCAAAATACCGTCGTCTAATCGACCGATGTCTATTGGGGTACCATTACACAACGGTTATTTTCCGTTGTTTTGATTACATTAACACAATGGAAATGATAGAAATACCGTTGTATATATGTTAGTTTCTAGGATTTGATATATTGGCTTTTTTCTTTGTCAAAATCATTGTATTTAATTTTATTTAATCACTCACAAACTCTAGGCTAAATTAAGGACAAGATCAGTTGTATTGAAGAAGTCAAGAATGAACAAAGACTCAAGGTATACTGCACTTCATTCATTTCATGAAAATAACAGTTTTTTGTCTATTTGACTAGTCATTCACTGAACATAAAGAACAATGTTTTTCACGTACAGTGGCTGATACTTATGTGACAGTCACTACAGTGGGGCCATTTCGGGTTTTGCTTATTAAAGCCCATTTCATTGAAAGCCCATTTTCTATTTTTCTAAACATGCATGTGCACAGCACATGACTTGCTTTCCCTCACTGAATCAGATCTGATTGCATCTCATCCTTTCACGCCACTTACTCACACACACTTCAGCACTATTCATCATCTTCTTCATTTCTGATTTTTGCAAAATAAAGCAATATTTGATTTTACAGCTCCTCATTCATATCCTTAGCAATACTAGGATACCTCTTTAGGACAAAAGGAATATGCCCTTTATTCTTCTCTTTTGGATAGCCATTGATTGGCTTCCACGTGGCTTGGGCAAACATGGGAATGGCGTGTGTGGTGTACGGGTATATGGCATAACGGTTTAGACTTTTTCGGGTGTGTTGATGAGCATATTTTCAGTGGGTATTTTTGTGTGTTTATGATTGGGTATTTTGGGCGAGTGCTCATCATTTATCAAGTAAGAAAATGCTTTTGATTTTCAAAAACTAAAATGATTTTCTTAACTTGTTTTTTTCATCTAAAATCTAAATGGGTTTGAGTGTTGTTTAAATCTTTTTATATATTCACAAACACATTCATTTAGATTTTTAGTTGAAGGATTCTTCATTAACCTTTTCATGTCTCTTGGTTGAAAAGGCTGATTTTTAAAGAATCCAAATTTGCATATCATGTTCATACATTGAAGAATCTGCTGGGCTTGGTGTGAATTGGTGTCATGGGTTTATGAGCTTGGAGTTGGAGCTGCCTTCTTCATGAATGACCGATTGCCTTGTTTATGGAAGTTGCACAAAAGGGTAAGAAGCTGTCACTTAGTTTAGGACTTAGTGATTGAGCTTGTGTACTGTATGCTCCCTTTGTATTGAACCTCCTCTATAGTGGATTGCCCGGTCAGCTGAAAAAGACCCCCAATTTTTACCCTTTGTGATTTTTCTGGGTGAACATCTTGTGTGCATTCGTCTCTATTTTTTGTTGTTATGTTTACTGACTCACTAAACTTTTAAATACAAATCTGCACTGTAGTTATATGCTTGAAATTGCTATATGTCATATGAAACTGTTTAGCTAATCACACACCACTGGGATGCCTACTGTGATAGGTCCTTTAAGTGTATAAGATGTCACTTGATCCTTTGGTGTGTTTGATTTGTGTTTTTTACAAAAGTTATTTTTGATTGACAAGTCAATCTGTGTCTTCAGATTTTAGCCACTATGTCGTCAGAGTTTTGTCTTCTTGATTAGTCCCTGAGTGATCATATAAAACAAAAATTGGGGTATGATTACTGACAGTGGTTTTAATCAAGTTAATTAGGTAGATAAACCACCTAATACAAACTTTCAATATACATCCTAAAAATCTCATGGTTTAAAGGCTACTGTTGTTGAGTATATATCTACACAACGGTTTTCTCCTCGAACCCATTGTTTTATGTTCTCAAAACAACGGTTATGTTTACTAATACATGTATTTTACAACTATTTTAGTTTTAAACACGAGGTGAAATACTCCTTAAAACAACGGTTTTTGGATCCTAACCGTGGTATAGGTCATTCTAAAAATAGGTGTTTGAGATATGTATATGTCTTTCATACTACGGTGTTTATATGAAACCGTTGTATTATGAATTTAAGAACATTGGGTTTTAACTATATAACCGTTGTGTAAGATACTAATTTCAAGTTTAATTAGATGTCTATAGGTATTAGATATATCGGCTTTCTAAGGTTTGTGCGGTATTGTTATGGATTATACAACGGTTTCTGATACTAAACCATTGTAAGTTAATGTTACAGACCACGATTTCGTCAGAAAAATTGTTGTAAAATGTTCATATTTACATCTGGTTCACATAGGCGCGCAGTAACTGAAATAGCTAGCTATGTGTTTTTGATACAACACCATTGTTCCAAGTAGCTTTTTTCCCTTTATAATGTTAACATTCTTAATAAATTATACATTAATTCACAAAATCACAATTTACTCAAATTTAAACTAATCCACAATAAATAAAGATTTTGGAATTGATAAAGTACCAAATATTAAAAGGAATTTCAAGATAGCTAGTAATTGTTTATATGTAGTTTACTCTCTTAACTCAATGCTATTCACACAACTGGTCATTCCATACACAAAAACCATCTATAACACAAAAATTAGCCATCAAGTTTCTAATCTACCAATTTGCTGCCATCAATCTAATCTGGCAATTAATTAAGCCTAGCTATCAATCTTGACAGCACCCAAAAGAATCTAGCAAAGTGATCAATGATATATATATACCCCAAGCTAGTCTAACTAAACACATGACCTACAAAATCATGTTCAAAAATGCTATACGTCAAAAATCCACCTTCTACTCGATCTACATATACTGCCCCACAAAGTTTGCCCATTTAGCCCGGACTTCATCGATATCTTCTTGGGTATAAGTGTTGTCTTCCTTTGCTCCCATTGAAACAAGGCAAAAATGAAGTAGTAATTAAAAAGAAAATTCAACCCAAAATGAAAACATAATGAATCCAAGAAAGAAATAAACAATATGCCCCTTAAGTAAAAAAGACCAAGACAACTCATGATATAAGTGCACAACTACATTAATTAAGAATCAAGCACACATATATAACCAACAAAATGTCCTAAGCTAACTGCACCCAAAACAGAATCCCCCAATGGCCTAAAGAAATTGCACCAAACCACTCATGAATTTGTTATTAATAATATAAGTGCATAACGACATTAATTAGAATCAAACTGAAATCAACCTCAAATTCACACAAGTGATCATCAAACATGGGTCTAGCTATATAACATGTTCACTTCCACAAGTTTGAAAGAATCCACCCAGTATTCCTAATCTGCATGCACCCAAAACAGAGTCCCCCAAGCTAATTTATTTCCTTTTATTCCTTTACTACATTTCCAATTTTTCAGCCACAAAACAAATAAAAGAATTTCAACATTTCCAAGTAAAGACAATTTTCATCTCACTGCTCAGAGTTCACATGACCAACATAATGTCAAGTTACTTATACTTCACTAATGCATACCTTAGTCACAAAAGCTAAGCTCTCATCTTCAATTATTTCCTTCATAAAACGCATAATAAAATAGCCACACTCCTTATCACTTGGCTGTTGAGGAATGCCCTAAATGCAAATAAACATTAATTAGAATAAGCACATATACAGTCCACTTAGCAATCTGTTATTTGAGTTTTAAAGCAAACTACAAACAAGCCAACCTACCGCCATATTTTTCCAGATTATTGCCTTACACCCTTGCCTATTCCCTTGAGCATTGAAGATTCTAATTCCACTATCGCATGAAAAACCAAATGATTTTAACACTTGCTGATATATGTACGTAAATGAACTTATAAACTGATGAGACGTCTAATCAACTTACTTGTCTACCACAGTTTTCCATTCATCACCGATCAGACGTCTTCTCATTGGGTCCATGAAACAGACAATCTCCTTGTCCGAATTGATAACAGTCAACATCCAATGATTTCTACACATTTATAATTCTCATTAAATACCTTATATGGCTGGAAAACACTATTTACAATGACCACATAAATGATTAACTTACCCGAAATTGTAAGGGACCAAAAAAATCTCATTCACAAATGTACTAGAAACTTCTCCGTGCCATATCCAATTTTGGTAACTTTGGTCAACCCCATTAAAATGTAGATGATCCCTTATAACTCCAATCCCAAATTGTCTCATATTTCCACATTTTTGGCAAGGACAATGAATGAGGTTTGGGTTTCTAGCATGCTGTAATGCAAACTTGAAGAATTCTTGAATCCCTAACTCATATGCCCTTGATCTTCTATCCGCATACATTCATGACTTGTCCATCTTTGACTTGTCCATACAAACATGTATGTCATTTATAAAATCATACCAAATATTGACTCTAGTGAAACAAAACAAATACAAAGACAAACTAAACACAACCACTATACCATTAAACATGGGCATGCAATTGGAAACTAACTGGTCTTAGTAAGATTGGTGTTTGAAACCTAGGCTTGAGGTCCGGACCTCACTCTTGAGAACCGGACCTCCAGTAAGATTGGTATTTGAAACCTAGGCTTGAGGTCCAGACCTCACCCTTGAGGACCGGACCTCACCCTTGAGGACCGGACCTCCAGTAAGATTGGTGTTTGAGACCTAGGCTAGAGGTCCGGACCTCTCCTATGAGGACCAGACTTCCAGTGGTGATCTCAGTTTTCTAACAATATGAAGCTGAGCAACCAAGACTAAATAAAAGGAAACAACATTTTGAACAACCAAAATACTGATTCAACTAAAACCAAATCAATAAACAAACCCCATATTAGTAAAAAAAAAATCAATAAACTCATATCAGTAAACAAAATCAATAAAGATCAAGCAAAATAAATAAGCACATTTTAGTAAACCCATATAATTTACAAAATTAATAAACAAACCTTATATCAGTAAAACCCCATATCAGTAAAATCAATCACAAACCAGAGAATTTAACACAATCTATGAATATTAACTAAATCCAGAAAAATACCCCAAATTTTTATCAAGCCACAATAACTTCACCTAGAACAAGAACAAGAAGAAGAGAGACAGAGCAGGTGAGAGAGAGGAAATAAACACTAACCTGCAGGCTGATCTAAATTAGGTATTTCAAGTTAGCACAATGCATCTTAAAAATTATACACCTAGTTTAGTCTTAGTAATTTCCTCAATTGAAATAAAGCAAACACAATGGAGTGAATGAACTTATATGATTTCTATAGGGTAGGGGAGGGGTAACAACTTTCCACTTTAATACACAATTACTTACTCATAACTATTTTTCTCATCAAAATCAAACATTCAATATAATGAGTAACAAAAGTTAATCAATAGCATCAAGAAATCAACATAATCCTTTCAATAGTCTACAAATAAAACCCCTACCATCAAAACAGAAGAAAACAAGATGCCAAAACCAACAAAACGGAAAAAAAAAAAAAAAAAAAAAAAAAAAGGGCCTGATGAACTCACATTTCCAATCCAATCAGCAGCCTAGCTATTTTCTTTCCCCAAGCTCAACAATATCACCAATATGAACTTCACCTTAAGCAAAACCTCAAAACAAAAAGGTTTAGAAGAACCTCAAAGAACAAAAATCAGAAATGCACAAAAAAATAAAGAATAAAATCTAATAAGGAAAAAATCCCCCAAAATCAAACCATAACCCAACTGTACCTGAACCGGAGTGCAGAGATGCGCGAAGATGATTCAGGGGAGTGCAGAGATGGCCGGGCAATGAGGAATGGGCGGAGACGATGAGGATGGAGATGGAGGTCGGTGACGTCAAGAGACGTGCAGATGGAGAGCGAGGGATGACGTCGAAGATGGAGATTGACGCGCGATGAGGACGGAGATTGATGCGCGAGAGGGAAGATCGATCGATGAAGCCAGAGGACTGAGTTAAGGAGGGAAGATTGATTGATCAATGAGGACTAAGTTGTGGGCTAAGTGTGTGTGAGTTTCTGAAAGGTGAAGTCAGAGGGCTTTGACCCAAAAAGACCTAAGGTGCGCGATATATTTCATTAACGCGGTCATGCGCTTGTCAAATACAATGACCCGCAAAATTTTATATTTTTGTGAAACTTGCCCAACACAACGGTATTCCCTAAAACTATTGTCTGTTAATTGTTAGGAAAAATTATCAAACCAAATACCATGGGATAATATACATTAATATAACGGTTTGTTAAAATCCGTTGTGTGGTAAATTAAGATAACGGAAAAAATACAAAAAGTTGTCTATTACATTTTTTGTAGTAGTGACTCTTAATTCCCGAGTGTTATATATAGTCCCAAGCTCTTCAAAATGAGTTAATCCATTTTTGTTAAGATTCTGGTTGGATTAGAGTTTTAGTTGTTGGCGGAAGAAGAAAATAATTTGGTAAAAAACTAAATATTTTATAAATGAGCCAATCCGCCAGTTTTACGAATTTACAAGTGTAACCTTGAAGAACATAAATTTAATAAGATAATGCTCGATAGAAAAATATATACAAAATAACCAACCCATAGGGTATAACAAGAGTCTAGTATAACCAATAACAAAGTAGTACATTAAATAAAAACAAGGAAAGCTAACTAGGAATAGAAGACAGCACATAATGGTGATTAGGACCTGCCCGAAGAAATGATCCAACCCAAATAGCTGAATGTTAAAGCTAACAAGATCCAAGTGTCGTGCCTTTACGATCCTAATCTAGATCGTCAACTTATGGGTAATTTGCATTCAAACAACACAGTAAGGAGTAAGCATCACATACGTTCATTACTTCCCCTATTACTTCCCCTTAGGGGATCCCAGGCCAGGTTATGGCTCAAATATTTGCTACATATATGGCTAGTGAAAAGTATATAAACATCAATGCACCATAAAAACAAATACCAATAATCAATGATAAAATTAGTTGCATGACGACATAGATTTCGTAAAATGATACGCGTATCAATACTTTAGAAACATACCTGAAGACCTAGCTATCACATTCAAGGCCAACTACCACTATCGATAAAAAAAATTCAATAAGGTAGCAAAAGTATCCATTATTGGTTTATACCTTATAGACTAGCATACACAAATGGCCAAATCTACTAGTCCATATGTACAACTGCCTCCAGAGGTTTAGGAGATCGAAAACCTAGGTAATTGATTCATAAAACATAAAACATCAAAGAAAAAACCATACAATAATGGCATACAAAATAACGCACTTTAATTTTTACACAACGATATGTACATACTATATGATACAGGTAGGAAATCCACTAACTATAATGTGGTATCCCCTACCTAGAATCCAATGTGCTTATGCTTGATCCCACGTTCTTTATACCAAATCCAACCAACATCCACTTGGGACTTGATGGGTATCTGGAGTCCCTAGTTCGATAACAATTAGCATTAAAATCGACTTCTTGTAGCCTTATGACCTTGTGATAAAGATCTAACAACATGCACATTTATATCAAATGCATTAATTTAGCATTAGTGGCATTGTCCAGCATAATGGGAAATTGATGCATGCCTTCTTATTTTTCTAGAATATCTATTCTCTTGTCTTTTCAAATTTTTAAGTTTTCAATTATTACTTATCATCTCACTTTGTCTTTTGAGTTGTATAGTATTAACTTTCTTTACATGTTCTGAATTGAGGTGATGAAGTTGTAAGCTTATAAGCAGTTCTACTTGTTGTAGCATAGTAGTTGGTTGATTAATGAAGTTTTAAGGAGTTTTGTTAATTATCTAATTTTATAGCGAAGGTTGATTCTCAAGTCTCATGTCATATCCGATGCGGTTTCTTAAAGGTAAGTCTTGATGTTCAATTTCTCTTAGGATTAAGGTCATGTGACTTAGAGACCTTGCATGCATTCTAGATGGTTAAAATTATGTTCATATGCATTTAAATGTGTTTAAATGTTTTCGGGTTTGAAAAAGATGTTTGAAAATGATAAAAAAGATGTTTTGGTTGCGGAGGACCGATCCTACCCTTGGGAGGATCGATCCTATACGGGTTTAAAAGTGTTTTGAAAATTTTCATTCCAGATCGAGGATCAATCCTTTGGATGGGAAAATCAATCCTCCCTTGGGTTTGTTTTTACAAAGCTCTTGTAGGAGCAATCCTATGGGAGGTAGGATCGATCCTACCAAGACGTTGATTTTTCCTAACCCGTATAGGATTGATCCTATGGTTTGTAAAATCGATCTCACACATTTTTAAATGTTTTTCTAAGTTTTCTAATCCTAGGTTTTCAAGGTTCTTAAGTCTAAGTAATTGTTAATCCTTTCCTATATGGTTTGTGATTTATTTCCTAGGTTGTTAGGGTTTTGACTCTTATAAATAGTTTGTTTTATCATAAGTCTAAATTGCTCATACATTACACTTTTGAGAGATTGTGTATTCTAGGGTTTAGTGTGAGTTTTGATTATATGAAAATCCTTGTTGCATAAACACAAATCATATATGATAGTTTATCGTGCATAAACATAGATAGTTTGAATAGATTGTTCTTTGTGAATCTATTCAAGTTTTTGCCTTCATTCATTCATTCTCCATCATTGGTTGAACTTGAGCATCAAGATCAAAGCTGGGTCGTGAGCTTTTGTCTTCAGGGTGTTGGCAAGAAGACCTCCATACAATTCCTATGATTGAAGAGTAGCAAGTGGTGTGAGGTCAATTTATCTTTCTAGGAGAAGTCCACATTAAGTTTGGATTAAGTCACTGGTTGTAACTTTTTAGATATCATAGTGGATTGTTTTCCCTGGACTAGGTCCAGCGGTTTTTCCCAGTTGAGGGTTTTCTGCGTCAACAAATCTCTATGTTCTTTGTGTGGTTGTTTGATTGTTTACTTGAACAAGTTTGATTGATTTTAATCCGCTGCTTAATTCATCAACTTGGTAAAATTAAAATTAGACAATTTGTTGCTTAAGTCTATTCAACCCCCTCTAAGCTTGTTTTAGTGATCTGTTTGAGAATTTCATATATGAAGCTAGTCGATAAAATTTCCTACATACTAGTGGTCCAAGTGTAATTAATGGCATGATATTAGAAAGAGGGATAATATATAAGTCCCTCCCCTACATTTTATTTATTCAAGAAGTTCAATCATACATTTTGTTAACAATAGATCTCTATCAATTCTAGTTCAGTAAAGAATGTAACTCGATGAAAATAACATCAATATATCTGTCTCCGTTAACATCAATAACATCAATATATATATATATATATATATATTTTTTTCTTTTGCAATCTACGTACTATTTCTCCTATTAAGATATTTCTTCCCTGTCTTATTATTATATTTTGCCCAATAACAGTGGTCTTTTATGATAACACAAAAAGAAAAACTATGGCATTTAACTTTCCAAGTTGATATAAGGACAAGTTCTATAGTGGATGAGTGATGTAAGGGGGGAGGTACAATCCCCACCATTTATGTATGTATATGTAGACAAGTTATGTCATTCTAGAACGTTGCTAAGTTATTGTTGTTGTTTAAATCTTCTCAATTAGGTGTACGAACGAGATGATAGTAACACCACGTCCTTCTGTCTGAGTGCCTCGGCTATGCCACCACACGATTGAAGGCCAAGTGTGTAAATTGTGATGAAAATCTTACTTAAACCAAATGATTGTTCGGTCAAAAAAGGAACACAAATCTTGACCTAGGTTTTTGATTGCCTTGAGAGTAAGGACTTCATTGGTCGTCATCATGAGTAATAGTAATTGTGTATATGAACTCAAAAGTAAGAAGTATTTTTGTTAAATTAAAGGATCTAAATAAAAGTAATGCCCTTTGATGATGAAGTTAAAAACAACTTGATTATATAAAGGTTTGTAAAAAATAGTAGTTCTCACAATGAATCTTGCATGAAAACACTGAAAAGATAACATGAACAAAAAACCCTAAATCGATACTAAGGACGTGGTATTGCTTAGGAGAGCTACAAATCAAATAGAAATTCACAGAAACTTTAAAAGATAATCCTAAAAAAACCTATGAGAGTTGTTGCTTGAGAAACTTGATTGCAAGAAGTTATTGCTTCGTTTGTCTTATTGTTGAGTTTTTGGAGAGGTTATATGGATCACATTAATTCCTTGTTCCCAAGGTCTCCAAATCTTGTTGGGATTCCGACTCTTTAGTGTTGTGGTCTTTTTGGATACTGTAAACTCCTACTAGGATTAGGATTACTGACTTCCATGCTATATCTTAGGGTGGACTAGACTGGTAATCTCAGTTTGGCCTTTGAACTTTAGGCTAAAACCCGTCATGCTGGATAGGCAGAAAACCATGTGGGCACATGAATCTTTCTATCTTGATTACTCTTCGGCCTTCAATCGCATGACCTAGGTCAAATAGAATGCAAAAATTGCCCCTCCAATTTCTTGAGCTTTGCCTTGTATGGCCGAATGGTTAAGGAATTGAATAAGTTTTTTTGGGTAATTTAAGTAGAAGGCCAAAATGAGAAAGAAACTTAACCCATAGTCCACCCGCCCCAAAAGTTAAGTCGCATAACAAAATTCTTACTAAGCGCTTGACAATTCTTGCCGAGCACTCAGAGGTTCTTAACGAGCACTCTGCGGTTCTTGCCGAGCACTCCGCAGCTGCAGATGCAGCCTGCATCTACAACTTAAACACATGCATCTGCAACCTAAAATTTATCATCTACAACCTAAAATATGCATATCCAGATGAAGGATGTATGTGCATCCGCTGAGCGCTGGATATGTCGAGCCATCGGTTGTCTTTTTCTCGCCTCCAGACACGTCCACGAGAATAGAATGACCTTAACTTAATTTATTTAGGTGGATTTACAGTTAAGAACCTTGATTTTTTGTCTTTAGAAATAATTTATGTTTTTTTTTTTTTTATTCTTCGACCAACATCTTTGGACATGTAAGGATTCGATTAAGTCCAACACTTGTTACTCTGTAAGATCCTACTGAAGAACTCAAAGGTCTTTTCGACGAGACTTCTTTCGTTGTTAGGACGTTACACGTTAGTTGGTTTGTGTTTGCAAACTTTGAGTTTTGTGTGAGTTTGGTATCCCGTGAGTTTAAGACCTTTAGATCTGAGATAATAGCACCACCATGAGATCAAGACATTGTATCAAGCTCGGACTTTGGACAAGTCATTTGGAATGAGCCAAAAGTGTGGTAGTGCAGTTGCATTACAAGGGTAGTAGTTGGAAAGTTTGCACAGAAGTTTAGTTTGTAGTAAATTAAACTCTGCTCGTTCTTCATCTGCTCATTCTAGGAATGAGATCCGACAATATTCTGTTTAGTTTCTGTTCTTGTGAAAGTATTCCTCAAACCCAATAGCTGCTAGTCAACGAAGTATTTTTTTGGAGAACGTTTTCACCTGTTAAGTATCACTTAGGGATTTCGGGGACGAAATTATTTCTTAACGACCATATCTCATTATAATCCAATACATCAAATTGAGAATGTAAAGAGAAATGACTTCTTCCAGGAAAGAAGCCAAGCATTGTTCTTTAAGCTTTTGAGGGAGTTGAATTATAATTTGACTCACAGGAAGACTTTCAGTATTTTGATGCTCCAAAAAAAACAAAAAAACAAAAAACCTCATAGATTATGGTAAATCATGGTTTTTGAGTTTTTGACCTGAATCAAGAATTTACTAGAGTTCTGATACTTGAATTACCCAAGAAAATGAAAAATAACATAGGAATTCCGAATTAACATAGTATGTGGAAGTAGTCCAATACTTAAGTTACAGGATGAAGCCAACTTTTTTATCTTTCACTCAGTGAACTATAACTCTCTTATCACAAGTAATTATATCGAATACCATCATGCAGAAAATAAAAAAAATAAATAAAAACTGTCTAAATACTCATAAATAGTCCTCCAAATCAATATCTACTGGAACATCATACCCATAAACCATTGAGTAATCATCCAACTCATCTGAGGTAAACTTAGGAATCCTGCTCCTTGCAACCTCAGCGTTATGGCCATTGGTGAGAAGCTCCAAAACCTAAACCCAAAAAAAGAACAAATATATCAATAATGGTTTCAAATTATGTATTTGATGAAATTATTGCATTCAGCATAATAAAGTTTATTAGAGCATCCAACCCAAAACTAATTTACTAGAGGAGAAGAGGCCCAAGACTGTTATAAGCACTTATACAAGGCTAAAATTTTCCAGTGTGGGATAACACACTCCACATTCTCACACATAATACTTTGTGATGTACCTCACTCATTGATGGACGCCAAACTGAGGATTGCCTCACACAATAGGAAGCTGTAAGCACTACTCTATGAAGTTGTTCTGCATCATATTTTCCTTCCAGTTTTGGATCAGCTAGCTTTGCTATGTCCCCTGATTCCATAAGAGGCTTTGCCTGCATATATATGCCAAACATCAGTAATAAATAAATAGTATGGTGAAATGAGGGAATTTTCAGTTTTCTTGATTCAAGATAAAGAAGGGAGGCATGCTTGAAGCTCTTAAAAGTTTTATTTTAACCTTTTTCTCTGTTTCTAACAGGTCAAATTCTTTCATCTGTTATCCCATTTTTTCAACTTTCATTTCAATATATTACAAGAAAGGACATGGATTCTTGTAGCAGGATCAATTTTGGGTCTTGGCTTTGATTTCTTCAGGTTTTGTTTTCCTACAGCCTCTCAACAATTAGAGGAAGATGAAGAGATATACTGATATGCATGTGTGTATGTGTGTGTGTGTTATATGTTAAATTCACACAATTGGTTAGAAATTCCTTACCCAAAGGAGAAGGTTTTTCTTTGATGAATCCACAGGCTTTCGGCCAGTTACAATCTCCAAAAGAAGAACCCCAAATGCAAAAATATCTGTTTTTTCATCCACAATTCCATGCATGAAGTACTCTGGTGCTAAGTATCCAAATGTACCCTCAATTGGAATCACTGCATGGTGAGTCCATTTGTTAGGAAGCCACTTTGCTAGTCCAAAGTCAGTAATCTGCAGAGAGATAAAACCACATCTGAATTAGATGAGTGATTACACTATCAAGCTTATTATACTGACGTAAGTTGTTTGCTTCCTCACCTGTGGTTCATAATCTGGCCCAAGAAGAACATTCGAGGCTTTTATGTCACGATGTATTATTCGGTGCTTGCAACATTTATGTAGATAATGCAGACCCCTTGCAACTCCAATGGTGATTTTGTATCTAATAGGCCATGCAAGTGACTCGCACGATTTACCTGAAGATTGATTGAGAGGGTCCCAATTAATAAGCAAGTTGTTCATACCAAGCATAACTAATTTATTATTCACAGTTCAACAGATCATGAATAATCCCTGAATTTTCCAACTGTTGAGAAACTTAGCCTATCAATTACAGAATTTAGTAAACTTTCTCTAATTAGTTTTAATAACAAAATCAAATTTTGCTTTCAATAACTTGTTCCTTTTCTTCCACTCCAATGCAGCATATGAATTTGATTTGTTTCCAAAGTCTTCAGCATACAATGTCTAAAGATATTCATGACTCTGCATCCTACTGAAGTTGAGGGCAGTATATCTTTCTTACCATGCAAAGCAGATGCCAAATTTCCATTTTGAGAGAAATCAAATATCAGGTAGAGTCCATTTTCAATGCAGCAACCAACTAAGTTAGCTGTATTTGGATGGCAGACATGTAAAATTACACCCAATTCCATGAGGAACTCTTTTTCCTTGTTAGCATCCTTGTTGTCCTTGGCCAACATTTTAACTGCAATGGTTCGTCCATTCGAAAGATCGCCCCTATATACTTCTGAATACCCACCTACACCTACCAGATTATCTGAAACACAGAGCAACCAAATGGCATATGAATTCCAAATAATCCCAAAACCACCAGGGCTACAAGGGAAGTTGGCAAAATACCACAATTTTCAATGTGTTCAGATATTATTGTGAAGATAAATTGTACCGACACTTTTACCTGGGTGGAAGCTATCTGTAGCATTCATGATCTCCTTGTAGCTGAAGCACTTCAGCAAAGGTATCTCCTTTTCTTTTTTAGATAAACTGCCATTTCTTTTTCTAAATGGTGAACCTAAAAAAGAAGTGATAAATTTGGAAGATGAAAATCCTTGCTTCCTTATGTTGGTTTGGCTGTTGAACTTGGGGGCCAGGGAGGGGGACTCGGTGATGGTCGAGTCCCCATAGCTACAGGTATCATCTTCTGTGCTCTGAGATTCTGCTTCAAATTCATCTAGAACAGTTCTTGGTGAAGGGTTTTTGCTCTTTGTTTCTTGGACAATTTGCTTTTTAGAAGAGGATGCAGTTCTGCCACTATGAATGGTATTGTTTGTCCACCTTGAACTT
This sequence comes from Dryas octopetala, assembly GCF_963921425.1. Classification (NCBI taxonomy): domain Eukaryota; kingdom Viridiplantae; phylum Streptophyta; class Magnoliopsida; order Rosales; family Rosaceae; genus Dryas; species Dryas octopetala. The sequence continues at coordinate 16,007,109 of NC_141367.1, read as the reverse complement.
GATAATTCACAGATTTCTGCCATTTGGGACAGATTAGAATACAATCCACAATTGACTTTTTATACCATACGAGATTATTTTAAAATAGGCTACCTTTAGAGTCTGCAGAATGTGAATCTGATTTTTGCTGAGGTTTCTTAGATTTCCCAAACAAAACCAGTGCGCAAACAGCTGGGGCATGTTTGAAGCAGTATCTTGTAATGGAGGGTGTTCTAATTCAATGAGGAAAAAAAGTCAATTAAGAGGGGTCATATTGAAGAAAATGTGAAAATTTTAAGTTTAATTAACCTGGTTTTCAATTTCACCTAATTGATTGGTTTCTTGAGCCACAGAGTAGAAGATAGTCTGCCAAACTGGATTTTGCTTCCTCAATTAGACCTTTTCCCACACTGGAGCTAAAAGCTACTCTAGCTTCCAAATTTATCTGAAAATTAATGGTAGACAGTTTAGCCTTCTAACTCCATTGTAGAATTGCATTAGCATACTTTTTATAAATCTTTCACATCACTAATTAAGTCCAGTTCACCTGCTTAGATTGGCAAGTCCTCGCAAATTCTCCAAGCACAGATATAACATAGGCTTTTGCTCGACGAAGCTGTGATTGATTTTTTGCTGCTAATTCGCCCTTCTTCCTCTCCTCCCCAACTGAAATACAAATAATCATGTAAGACATTGCAAAATTTAGGCACACTACACATACAAATAAATTGATTGAAGTTGACAATGCTACTAATCTGATAACAAAAACTAGTATATATAATGCAATTACCAGCTGGTTTGCTGTATGCATATACACTAGAGCCAAACTAATGCAACTCTAGTTACCACACTCACTAATTAGTTTAAATGAATGAGATATACATAAAAATGCATATAGTAAATTTAAACCTACTGACCAAGAACATGTATGGCAACAATGTTGTCATTCGGATGAGCTAGAACTCCAATTGCCCGTGAGAGCAACTCTCTGCTCTCATCTGGGTCTGTAGAGATGCCTATGAGTATCTTAGCAGGGCTTGAAGGGACCATTATGTGTAGGTTGTGAATGCAGTTGATCAATATGTGCAGGGGAGTTTCAGTTATATATATTAGTTCTTGTGATTCTTGTCAACCATGAAACCATGCACATAACTAACTCAGTTTAAGACTATATATGTAGAGGAATAAGATAATAGCACATGATTAAGGTGAGTTGGAGTGTGAGGCCACCTTGGCTCTCATTCTATTATTCTTGTTTAGGAAGCATGAAATTCCTTTTACAGTGGCAATAGGAGAGCTGCTCTCTCTCTCTCTCTCTCTCTCTCTCTCTCTCTGTGGCTATACAATTAAGTGCTGTGGTTGGGTGCATGCTTTGGGGTATAAGCAAAGTTTGTGGGCACGTATTTGATGTGTCTTGCTTTGTAAGCCAAAAGAAGAGACTGGTGCGAACTAGCTTAAAAAGTTGCTACTTTGATCGAGTTGGTAGGAGGGGGCTAAGTGACACTCAAAAGAAGCTCTCACTTTATTGTGAATGAAACGTTGAGAGGACACTACAGTTTCTTACTTCAGTGTTGGTGGATAAAGAAAGTGATAGAGAGAAACAAAAAGGTTGCACAAGTGAACGAAATAGGATCCTGTACTTGTGTGTATATTAGAAATAGGGGTTGAAACCCAAGAAGAATAATTCAGATTAGTTTCAAAAAATTTGCAAATTACACTATAAGTATTTTAAAGCATACTAACCCTATCCTAATTAATCACCTAAATATGCCCTATAAACCTAAAGAAGAATATTAAAACACAAGAAGAAAACATAAATACCAAAAACAAAAATACACAGCTGATCAGCCCTTATGACAATTGATCGTCATCCTACAGAAGTAACACATATCGATCCCCATAGCCCGACACAAAATTGTAAGAGCCGAAATTAATTTTTTTCCTTAAAATTTAAAAATCATTCCACGCAGGCTTATGATAATTTGTTCTTATAATTAAAAAAACAAAAAAGAAAACTTCAGCACAGCTCTACTGGTTGTTGAGCCCAACCCATGCATAGCTTTAATACCATGAATTAAAGAAAATTTGAGCAAAAAAACGTGATATTTACACTAATTTATAGTTGATGATGCGACATTTCTAATTAAGAATTTCACTTTCACTTACGATTCAATCAAGAACTTTCTGTCAACTCTGTTATTATATCCGTTAAAAATTGATCATGGTTAAAAATTGATAATATAACAATCACATGACTAATTTTTAGAGATAAAAGTGTCTATTCTTCTAAAAAATAATTAAAAAATTAAAACTAAACAATTACAAAAATAAAACTAAACTAATTAAACAAATAAAACTAAAACAATTACAAAAAAAAATTAAACTAAAATAATTAAAAAAAAATTAAACTAAAACTAAACCCACCAACCAGCCCCTCCCCTCTCCTTCCCCACCACCACCATCACCCCCACCTAGCCCCAACGGCGCTGGTAGCTTGCCCGGAAATGGGCGGCAACCACCACCCGCGGGGCTGCCTGCCACTCAAAAAATCACAGAAACTCACCCAATTTGACAACTGGACTTGGAAATGGGCTTTGGGGTTCCAATTGGGCAGAACAACAAAGAAAACCACCCAACCCTCCGCCACAAGCGACGGCAACACCTGAAAAACACAAATTCTCACACAATTTCAGTTTGGGTTGACCATTAGGGGTTTCTAGGAGTTAGAATCAACATAAAATCAACACCAAAACAGCCCCAAGGCCGGCGGTGGAAGGGGAACCCGTGGAGGCACTATTCACAAGAAAGTCAAACCCCGAAAAACTCAGTTAAAATCAACAAGAAGCTATGGGTTTTGAAGCCCAAGATGTGGGGAGAAGAACCCACTTAAAATCGGGTCCAGAAGCTCCCGAGAATGGCCGGAATCGGCGAAAGAATCTGGAGGTACAGCTAGGCTTCCGAGCTGATTTCGGCGCACAGGGTGCCTGGCCGGCGAACTAGAGGGCAGGGGTAGGTTGGCCGGCCTGAGTGGAACACGCCGGTGGCCTTTGGGACGCCGGAACACTGCCCAGACGGCTGGGCTCGGTGGAGGCCGGTTGTGGGTACAGTGAAGGTCGCGCGAGAGAGAGAGGGTGCGGGTGCGGGTGCGGGAAAGAGAAATGCAAATGAGGGGGAGATGGGGGAAGGGCTGGGTAAGAGAGGTGAGAGAGAAAGAGAGGAGAGGCAGAGAGATGAGCTGATGGGGGAAGAGGGACGGCCGGGGCTAGGTGGTGAGGGGATGGGCGGGGCTGGGTTGGCATGGACCATGGTGCAGAGGATGGCGGTTGGGTTGGGTCTCCAACCCCCTTTTTTTTCTTTTTTCTTTTTTAATTTTTAAAATTCATTTAGTTTTATTTTTTTAATTATTTTATACAGGAATATACACTTTTACCCTTAAAATTAGTCATGTGTTTGACACATGATCAATTTTTAACAGAAATACCGACAAAAGTGACGGAATATCTTTGATTGAACGTAAATGAAAATAGAGTCTTTAATTAAAATACTTTGAATGTTGTATCATCAATTACGAATGGATGTAAATATCACGTTATTTTGTTCAAATTTTCCCAATTAAAAAAGTAAAAAAGAAAACGTCAACACAGCTTTGCTGGTTGTTGAGCCCAATACATGAATAGCTTTGATACTATGAAGAAATCTAAGCATTCAATTCAAAATTAATTGACAATAAATAAAGAGGCTAAAACTTTATAAACCAACACATACATAGAATTACTCTTATGTTCCTCCTCAATGCATGTAATGCCAAATACACAACTAGCTCCTATAAAAATTTACTTGTCCATAAGTAGGCCATAAAGCCCAATGTTGGAACTAATCCTAAAAAGTGTCACATGTACCCTAACTTTGTCACGTGGAAGAAAGATGTAGCAAAGACCATAGCCAGTCAAACAAAGTTGCACCTTCTCGGCCGAGATAACATAATCTCGACCAAAGTAATGGCTTCGAGCGTAACAAGTTATACAATGAATTGGGACGGAGTAAACAAGCAAACAAGAAGAATCAAAATGACATCAAAGAGGGAACATGACCTGAAAAGGTGTTTATACAGCAGTTGGAAAAGGACAAACGTGGCATGAAGAAAGCTGACGATAGTACGAGGATTAGGTAGGGCAAACAAGGATCTAAGTAGGCCTTACATGTGTAAGGCATCCCCAAAAGGCAACTTGAAAACCCTAATCCAAAAGCACTATAAAAGCAAAGCTACATAATGAATGAAGGCATCATCAAACCTCCACACAAAACCCAGATCCCAAAATGGCTACTTTTTGAATATTTCAAGTCTTTCTTTGTCTTGTCAATGCATTTTCTTCACTGTTTTGGCTTTTAAGTAGTCATTACCAAAGTCTTGTTGCATTTATTTTGTTGCCTTGTTCTTGTCTTTATTTCATCTTTCCTTAAAAGTGTAAACCTTTTTTATGAACAGTGAGAAAGAGTTATTGTTCTTTATTGTTTTGGGTTGAGTTGAATATGATTTATTGCTTAGATCTGTAGTGTTTTTATCTTTATTTCTTGTTCTCTTGAATAGTTAAAGCTTCCTTTATTCTCTAAGTATTGCACGCTGGTTAAATCTATCTACTTCTCAGCTTCTGAGATCCATTCACTTTACTTGCACTTTACTTTATTTGTTATTTAGAACTTTTTTAAAAAACATTTTTTCCTTATGGTCACACAAACATGATATGACTGGAGATTGAAACATGGTCAGATTTGTGGTGAGGACCACCATTAGCTACTAACTCCACCCCTAGTATATCATATTTACATTTTGATTTAAGGTATTTTGCTTTTACTTAGCACATGAAACACTTAGCCCCGTGGTAACTTCCTTCGAGTTCAGTCATAGAGTAACCGTAACCACAACAAGGTGAAGTCTTAGCCAGCATTAGGCAAGAAAAGAATCTCGACAGATCGACGAAACAAGTTTATCTCGGCCCACAGTCGCCTGATCAAGATTGTCATAGGTTGTTGTTGTTGTTAATTTTATGTACTCGTTCTAGTATTTAGTTGTTTTAGTGTGGTTTCTTTTAAATATTTGTCGTCATTCGGATGAAGATTGTTGTCGTTCCAAATATATTCAATATTGACCTTATTTTAAAGATCTCATTAAAATAAAATCAATGGTATACTTTTTATAATTATTTGAGTTTTAAATTATAAATTAAACATTACTTAATTAATATTAGCCATATTTTAAATAAGTATAAAATACTGAGACCCAAAATGAGCTTTTGGTCACAAAAATTGAAGTGAAAAATGAGTCTTAGTATTATTTGAGACCCAAAATGGATTTTAGGTTACAAAAATTGGGTCTTGCCATATTAGAAGGCCTTATGGCCGTATCTTCTAAATTTTGTCTGGACTTACTGTTGTTTGCACCCCCGGCAGGAGAGAGTCTTCGGTGGGGCTGGAATGCCACTCACCCAATGAGACTCCCATTTATGTGGTGACATCTGTCATATTTTTTATCTAGCTGGATCAGACCAAGACTCCTCCATTCTCTGCCTTTTCTCTTTGTCTCTTTCGCTTCCCTCTTCACGTCAAATACGACGTTAATAGAAAAAATAAAATACTTTCCCTCTGTTTTCCAATTTTTCCATCCAATCTTGAATCATCAACGCCTTGCCATATATCAACGACGACTCTGCCAACCCCGACATCAGACGAGAGAGGTCAACTGGCTAAAGAGAAAAATTGGTAGACAAGATCGTGAAAAAGTAAATTTTGCTGCTTTGTTTGCTAAAATCTCATCTTTGATTTAAGTTTTATTGTTCTTTGGTTTAAATCATTCCACCGTTTATTGATTCGACTCGCAAACGATCAGCAAGTGAAGGACCGATCCTTTTGCGCCAGTATTGGTATTATGAGAGAAGCACACTTTCATAACATCAGAAGGGGGGTAGGGGAGCTCATTGAAGACTAGTATTAATTTGTGTTTTAGATTGCTGGTTCGGTTAGCGATTCCAAATCCCCCTTTCTACATACCAACGGAAAGATTGCAAGTTTCTTGCAAATCTCCCAAAAAAGCCTATTACTTTTGCCTTTGATATAAATACTGCAGAGTATTGATATAGGAACAACTAAAGTAAAAAACTTTACTTTATTAAACTTGGGTTATATATATTATATATATTTGGTATATGTTCAGCAATATTGCACTTGTATTTTTCTGGTGACTTAATTGTGTTTTCTCATTATTTTCTTTGGTCAGTTGTTTCTTCCATATTACTATGGTGATTAGAGCAGGAATTTTCAACATTTACCACTAGTTTTAGGTTTTATTTGTGCTAATGTAGGTGGTTGGTGTTTTGCTTCTCAATTTGTTTCATACTATTGATGTAGTTGATAATTCCAAATCTGCACATACATACCAGAGGAAAGATGACAATTTTCTTTCACCAAAGGCCATGTCTCCTAATAAAGTCTCTTGCTTTTGCCTTCACTATAATTTATTTATACTTGAAAGTCATGCATGAGAGGTGGTGATACCAGTGCTACCAAAAGAAGATACAGTAGGAATGATATCCCAGTTGTTGTCCCTCCGATCGATCAGTAATGGCCTCTAACCATATTCATCACTCATCACTCATTATTAGTGCACTAATTGGATGTAACTGATGGTGAAAAGTCTGCCACAATGAGCAAGAGGATTCGAAGTTATTGACACAATCAAGAGCTTTGTGGAGAGTGCATGCAGTGGAGTTGTATCATGTGGCTCATATCTTTTGTGTAATTAATTTATACCTCAACTTCTTTTATGTATTAATTTGATCGATGAATGTAACAAACATTCAAGATGAATATAGATTATTCCTTGGTTTGCAATAAATGATATAATTTTACACCAGTGTTTCTATGTTTCTTCTATGAGAATCTGTTTTAGTTTTGGCCAATGAAATGCTTATGTTTCATTCAACAAGATGGAGTTGCTTCAAACATAAAACAAGCATTCCTTATCAAATATAAAAACAAGTATTTCTGAGAAAGTAACCAACAAACTTGGCCAATAACAGATAAAAGAAAATGAAGAACATAAACTAAAAACTGAGCAGCCATAGGGGTATATTAATCAACAACTAGAAAAATTCATCCAATTCCCATTGACAATAGTTATATATGCATACAACAGTGTCTCAAGACAAACAGTCTCATACTTAGGCATTCATGTGCAAAAAATACAATTTCTCTCATGTACACAAAAAATTAGACTTTCATTCTATTCTGTATGATCAAAAAAACTAAGTGCTGCCCTTCCAAAAAAAACAAGTGCTGCCTTCCCAAAAGAATCTGTATGCTGCTCTCTATTTGTAGCTGCTGGAATCCTGTAGGTCACAAATTCACCAAAAATTAGAATGCAATTATAAGTTACTTTATTTAACAATTAACCTAAGAAACTAATACTAAAACTCAAACCTGACTCAAGTGACTTAAGTGAGGCATATGTGCATTGCTAAACTGAGAATTGGGATGTCCAAAGTGCCAATTTAAATTGCCCTAAAAGAGAATAAAGTGTCAAGATACTAATTGCATATAATTCACTAGAACTCTAAATTAAATTTTGCAAAAGGCATACCTGATTATAAATTGGATGATGAGATAAACCGAAGTGATAAGTTGATGGATTAAGTATTGGCATTTGGGGTGGTGCTACTCGATGAGATGAAACATTGGAAGTTTCTTGACTACATTTTCCTATATATGTACGCAAAGACTAATTAATGATACAATAAAATAACACAATCATAAAATTCAATTATATGCTAAACAAAAAGCAGTGAGAACAACATCTAGCTAACAAATTACATGTACCTTTCGTAGCCTTTTTTTTTCGCTTCTCTAAACTGCTTTTTAGTCGAGACTTTGTCATTTGCGCCCTCACAATTGGTGGATTCAGAACTGTCGATTGATTAGGGAGAATGCTGTCATTGGATTGTTCATCCATTTTCTTTAAGTTATTCAACATATTTGTAACTTCCAAGTCTTTTTCAAGACGCTTCATCGCCTCTACTAGCATTTCTTTAACAATCTTAGTTCCACAATCACTCAATGAAGCTATACCATAAACATTTCTTCCTTCATGCATCAACTCACTAAGGCGCAATAATCTAGCTGACTTTGGATCGTTGCTTATAGAAGCACTTTTATTATTACTCCACACAATCCCTTTCTTTGCATCCTTAGTCCACCTCTTCAATATGTATTGTGTAGGTAAACTAGTGAAGTTATTCAAATCAAACACCCTTAAAGCATGACGACACAAGATCCCCATTGACTCAAACAGCTTACAAGAACAAGAAATATCCAAAGTCACAGGGTTATATTCAATTCTATATAATCTTTGTTGAGCTTCTTCAAATACATCATAGGCATAAACCTCATCCTTATGGCAAACTTCTTTCACCCTCACCGTAATACAACCCAATAACTCCTTCTCAAAGAAACTAAACAATTTAATAGTGTACACATTAGCTCCATGACTCAACATTCCATTCCTTACTCGTAGACGAGGTACACCATTTTTGCAACGAAAATCATCTTCCAACTCCGCTAAACGCATCTCTTCTATTTTTTTCTCATAATGATGCACAAATTTAATGAGCTTCATTGTTTTTGTAGAAATTTGATGGAAAATATTATTTGTACTCTCACTCCTTTGGGTTGATCTCATATTTGCTGAAAAACTATCCAAACTAAAAGCTGGGCACCACTTGTCTCGAAGTGAATATAACTTCTTAAGCCATGGCTGATCTCCAAGGTTCAATTCATTAATCATTTCATCCCACGAAGCCTCAAATTCAGTTTCACTTTTACAGCCATTAAAACACTTGTTGAAATGCTTCTTGAACTCAGGATTAGCAAAAAGACATCCAAGATTTTCTTTTGCTTTCTTAGCAATGTGCCAAGTGCACAACCGGTGGCGCGTCCTTGGAAACACTATTTTAATTGCCTTTGCAATTGCCTTATCCTCATCTGTAAAAATAGTTGTTGGCTCTTTGTTTCCCATTGCTTCTAAAAAAGACTCAAACAACCAGACAAATGACTCAGTACTTTGATCTAAAAGAAAAGAACAACCAAATAAGACATTCTTCCAATGGTGGTTAACTCCCACAAATGGAGCACAATATAAATTATATTTATTAGTTCGAAATGTTGTGTCAAAGCATACGACATCACCAAAACATTCATAATCTAACTTTGATCTGCTATCTCTCCAAAAGAAATTTGTCATTCGACTAAATTGATCCAATTGCATTGAGTAGAAAAAGTTAGGATCATCACCTTGCTTACGCTTAAAGTGGTTTAACAGACTTTGCCCATCCCCTGCTTCCATCATTTCATTCTTCTTCCTTTGCAAGTAGTTTTGAACATCTTTCTTAGTGAATCCAATATTCTCAGCACCACCCACTTCATTCGCTAGGTAGAAGTATGATTTTGTCGGTCTTATACCAGCATCAACCATAGAACTAATAACACTTGCATGTGCATCAATTATTTTTCGACCTGATCTTAAAAACTGTCTTTCTTCAGCTTTAGCAAGGTCATGGTTGTGATCTGAAATAATATGAGAAATTGTCCATATATCATCTTTCACATTAAACCGAACCATAGCCTTGCAACCTGTTCTTGTCTCTAACCGATTGAGTTTTCTCACTGTAAGTGAATTTTCATTTTCGAAAACCCCTTCTTTGGAACACAAAAATTCTCTTTGGCGAATATTCCCTGATACATCTTTTCGTAAATGTCCTTTACGAATACTGAAACCCTTTCTTAAAGCATAATTATTGTATAAATTGTAAGCTTCATCATCAGAGTATACCTTTCTTCCCACTTTGAGTTCTTCATCTACATCTTCTCCAAATATCTCATCATGATCACTTAATATCTCTGTTCCACAATTTGAGTGCTCCATTGGCTTAATCAACCTAATCACATAAATATATATATGCATTTAGTTAATACAATATACAAAAAATTTTGGGCATTACAATCCTATTAGCCTAAATTTGATTGAATTTTTTTTCCAATTGTTTTCCTTACTATGGCTTATTAAACCATCAGACTTAGCCCAATATTGGGACGAAGTTTGCACTGGGGTCAATACAATTCACACCAAAAGGAAAAACACAATAATAGATTTCTCATAAAATAAAATTAAGCAAGTCAAACAAACAGTAACATAAAAAGTAGTTGAATAAGCCTCACCTTCAAAGACTTTCTTGATTAGAATTGTTTCACTGATCTAATGTTTTTCCTATTCAATAGGCTTTCTTCACAATTGATTAAAGCAAAGAAAATTGAATAAAGGCATCTTCTTTGGGCCTTCAAACTTTGGAGGAGAGCATAACCCTTTGATGGAAAAAGAGCGCCAACAGAGAAAAATTGTGGAGGGAAGGCTTTTGGATGGAAAAATTGGGAAACAGAGGGAAAGTATTTTATTTTTTCTATTAACGTCGTATTTGACGACGTGAAGAGGGAAGCGAAAGAGGCAAAGAGAAAAGGCAGAGAATGGAGGAGTCTTGGTCTGGTCCAGGTGGATAAAAAATATGACAGATGTCACCACATAAATGGGAGTCTCATTAGGTGAGTGGCATTCCAGCCCCACCGAAGACTCTCTCCCCCCGGCAGTGGTACGCCCGCAATCCTTTTGCCACGTGGCAGCTCAGTAGCTTCACGTGTGGCATAGGCCCATTTTTGTGTCAAACACCCTACCCAGCCAAATATAGTAAGCCAGTTTGTATGTAGTGATAAAATTAATTTCAGTAATTGGAGTCGTTTTTTCAATTGGGTTCTTCTTGTTCAGTCATATCTGTCAGCAATGAAGATATAAGAAATTTGTTGTTTGTTGTACCTCCAAGTAAAAAATAATGACATGCATATTATATAACATCTTCTCATGAATTTGCATAATGATCAAGAAGAAAAGTCTGTCACTCCCCTCTCAAATTAACCATTTTCTCTTGTTATATATGGAAATAATATATTGCTGGCTGAATGCTGAATATTGACAAATCAATAGCTATATATATAAGCATAATTAATTAAATGGAGTACTACTACTACCACCACTCTCACACATACTTAGCCATATGATTTCTCCTCTCTCCATTGAGCTTGTAAGGGTCCTGCATTTTCTGCACCTCTATTGCACTAAAAACCCCATAATTCCCATTGCTTTCATCACCACCCTCATCTTCATCATCTGTGGCTTGGTCAAGTGCCAGCAGCTCCTCCTTGTATCTCACACTTTCAATCCTCAGTGGTATCATTTCGGCCTTATTCTCATACCCTTTCAAAAGCCCAACCACTTCCTTCATGTTGGGCCTTTTCTCAGGCTCACTTTTCACACACATTGCAGCCACATTGATGGCCATCTTCAACTGCGTCTCATCAAAGTTGCCTCTGAGTTTTGGGTCAGCAAGGTCCTTAAACCTCCCTTTAGTTATAAGAGGCTCAGCCCATTCAGTTATTGTCCTCTTAAGCCCACCAGGGAGTTTCTCAATGGGCTTTCTTCCAGTGACAAGTTCTAAGAGGAGAATCCCAAAGCTGTAGACATCACAGCCCTCGGAGACCTTTCCCCACATGGCATATTCTGGGGCTAGATACCCTAGAGTGCCCTTTACTCGGGTAGTCATGTGGCTCACACCTTCTGGGATTAGCTTGGCGAACCCAAAATCTGCTACTAGTGGCTCGAAGTCTGAATCCAAGAGCACATTGCTTGCCTTTATGTCTCTATGAAGGATGTGGGGTGTTACCTCATGGTGCAAGTACCTAAAAACCACACATAGAATGAACAATTTAATTCTTTAAGTTGGAAATTTTTTTTTTTTTTTTTTTTTGGTAGGGACAATTATATTTTTCAATAATACTAGAATGATCAAATTTGCTTACCAAAGTTACTTACAAAAAGCATGTGTCAATCAATATGATAATTGTTCAAAATAAATGAGATCTAAAATGGATCTAAAATTTGAATAAATAAAAAAAATCACATCATTAAATGAACATAATTTAGTAAACAAATTTGGTGTATATAGTAGTTTTTAAATGGTTTTTTTTGTCCATTACGGAGTTCATGCCCGAAAGAACAAACTAAACTAAAACAAATCAAGGTGTAGCAACATGGTTTAGTAAACAAATTTGGTGGGTGTAGCCTTCATTAATCGATGATTTAGTTTGAGTTGCTAGACCTTGATTTGTTTTAGTTTAGCTTTCTCTTCAAGCGTTGACCTCCTCGGTGGACCAAAAAAGTAAGAAATTTTGATCACTTGTCATTATATATTGACCATGAAAATCCCTAATCACTAATCATTGGATTAAAATCTAATGACTTAGATTCATATATATAATTAAATAATATGTTTAAATGACCATATATACAATAAGGTGTATAGTTTATTCTTACAGGAGGCCTTCTGCTGAGCCAATAGCAACCTTCATTCTCCTTTTCCAATCTAGTTGAACTTCACTTGCAAATTGGCCATGCAAATGGGAAAGTAAGCTGAGATTTGGCATGTAATCATACACAATAAGGCGTTGATCAGCCCCAGCATAATAGCCCTTCAGACCCAACAAATTCTTGTGCCTAACCCTCCCAAGAACTTCAACTTCAACTGCAAATTCCATTTCAGCCTTTGAATTCATTGCTTTCAACTTCTTCACAGCAATCTGAAGTTATAAATATTCAAAAGTTGTTAAAAAAGTTAAGGGTTCAACTTATACTTTGTAATATTTATGAATCAAATTAACGAGGGTCAAAATTATACAGTTTATTAAAACGAATCATTTATGAAATTTCTCGTATATATATACACCTGGAGACCATCACTGGTTTTTCCCCAAAAGACACTTCCAAACCCTCCTTCTCCAAGCAAATTGTCATCACTAAAACCATTGGTGGCTGTATGCAATTCCTTGTATGAAAATATCCTCCATGATGTTTGGCCTCTACCAATTTGATCATCAGAAGCCCTAAAATTCCAACCCAACCAAAACTTTCTTTTAGTTTCAATGAAAAGTCTACTCATGTTAAACAATCATTTAATATAACAACTTAAACGGTTAGAAAATGAGTTAATTATGTATATCAAACTATCAAACTAGTTAAGAGTTTATGAGAAATTAACATAAATATTATACATTTATACATACCCTCCTTCATCTACATTCTCTGAACTACAGCAACTTAAGGAGGACCCCATGGTAGCAGTTGGGATATTGATGAGTTCAAAATTGAGTTGAGCTAGCTAACTTCTACAATTGAACCAAATAAGTGGTGTTATGGTCGTATATTATAGATGTGATGATGGCCGACCTTGGCCGGCAAGTGTTGATATGAATATGAACTTGCTAATTGGACGGTTGTAAGCTAAGGCAACATCATAATTAAATGGAACAAAATTTTAGTACCCTGAAATTAATAATTTAATATTTAATATTTTAATGTACTAAATTAATATGTGACGTCACTAGATTATCTTATACCATATAATTAAGTAATTAATTACTGAGTAATATGTGGGATGGTCCGTCATCATAAAATCAGTAATGTTGCAAAGTGGCAACACGAGCAGCTTCGAAATTAACTCTTCAATTTATACCGTTTTGTACAATGATTGAACTTAAAATAGCTGCAGCCCATTGTTGTAATTTGAAAATTGATATGATTTTCCAATTTCATGATTATTTGGTATAGTAGATGGCATATAATTTTTCTTCTTTATCGGAGAAAGTTCTGAATTTAAATATCGTGGATGATAGTTGATTTAATATAATAAAAAAATTTATATGTCCATCCAATTAATTTTTTTTTTTATCTCAGAGAGAGGCAATTCAAATATGAGACATCTTTTAATGTTGGGAAGAATAATATCACTAAACTAATATAGCTAGTTTTTTTGTTATATTAAAGGGTTTGAACCATGTACCTAGCCTAATCCTAACCTTTACCCCACCCACACTCACCACTTGAGCTAACCCCAAAAGCAACTAATATAGCTAATTGCTCATCATGACCATCTAATTAGATAACCTAATGAGTTTACGTACCCTCTCAGTCCTATGGGCACACGCTAAAAAAATTCTCAAGTACGTTTTATAATCTCTAAATTTTGATATATTCTAAAAATTTCTCTTTTTAGCGAGTACATAATAGCTTTGCAATAGTTTCTTTTATAGATAATGTTTCTTTTCTTTTTTTGGCCAACTTTTATAGATAATGTTTCACTTAAAGTTTTTATCTCTTTTTTCTTTGATCATTTATAAATATACATCTCTTGATATCGATATTTTGTCAATATTTATGTGTTTTCATACTTTTGACAGTTAACATCAATATCTAATACATACCTTTATAGAATTCCTAGGATATGGAAGTTGTTATGAATGTTGTATCATATATTTTGCCAATTAATTGGCGTTGATTAAGTACTTTGTCATTGATTAGGCACTTTTATTAATTGATGTTCAAATTGATTGTCATGTACACATTATCTTTCTAGTTGGAGAGATCGAGTGCCTGCCTCTATACTTTATTTGACTTTGAATTTGATGCCATAAAGTATATACCAAGAAGATTAGTCAACTGATTATTTGATACATGGTCGACTGGACTACTTAACTAACAAGTATTTTAGATATCAAAATTAATGACATTACTCAAAAGATAAAAGGTTTGTTTGACTTTTGCTTTTAGCTTTTTTTTTTACATAAAAATTGTCAACTTATTTTTTTCCTTCAATACGTTTGGACATTTTCAAACCAAAAGAAAGAAGGAATTGAAAAACTCTAGCTGCTAAAGTGAAAAACAACCTCCAAAATTTTGTCTGCAGCGGCCTAGACCTTTAGGCCTCAGGCCGCCGCCGCAGGCTAATGTTTTAGTTTTCTTAAATTTCGAATCTCTCACTTAATCGAGGGTTAGTTTTAATTTTATTTTGTCAAGTTCACTTTCTTATTCTTCGAAAATGTTTGTCTAGTGTTTTTCTCTGACTTTTTGTCAATAGAGATGAACTCTAGCCAGTTTCTTGTTGGTGTTTTTTTCAATTGTTTTTCCAGGACTGATGGTGCTTTAGATCCCGTTATGGGGGTGAGTGGTGCGGGTACGATTGTTCGTGATTGCACAAAGAGATTGTGGTGGTTATGGTCCTCCCTCTTAGTCGTATTACTTCCTCCCAACAAGTAGAGATTTGTGTTTTTGCATGAGATCCAATTTGTCTTGAGTGTTGGGTTTTCTTCTATCAAATTTGTAAAGATAGGATTTAATTTGTAATTTAGTAACTAATTAATCTATTAAGCATATGACGGGATTTAACCGTAAACTTTTTTATTTTTCTATTTGAATGCATTAATATGTCAATATGAATAGTTGTGGGGTAGTGAAAACCAAGGTCGGTGATGGTAGCAATAATGGTGATGAAGCACGTTCAAAAAAGTACGTGGCTTATATTGGAGCTATATTTGTAACCTTACATGCAATTTGTGAGAGTCATCAATGGATATATATAGAAGGCTTATTCACGATTTATCACTCAAAACTGTTTTTCATTCCCAGATTACCACTTGAAAATTTTTTTGTTTCAGGTTACCACCTATAACTTGCACCCGTGTCTCATTTTACCTTATTCTGTTAACACCTCTGTAAACAATGATGACGTAGCGCACATTCAGCGTGCCATGTCAGCATTTTTCTATTATAATAAACTTTGAAAATTAATAAAAGAACATATATGACACGCGTACGTGTCGCGCATATCTAGCGTGACACGTGTCACATTTGTTATTTTATTTTCTGATTTTTGCTATTTTCCTATTATAATAAACTTTGAAAATTAATTGAATATAGCTCCGGACTTAGAAAAATACACGAAAAATTCTTACGAATTCGTCTTGACTAGTACGTACTAATTTACTATGGAGTCAAAATACCAATTTTTCCTCTAAGTATTTCCAGAAAATTTGAGAAGTCCCAATTTATTTCTAGAAAATGAAGCAAAATTTCCCTCTATTAAATAAATTCTAGAATTTCCATAAAATCTTGGACGAATTCTAAAAAATATTTTGAAAATTACTGAAAACTTGTTTTAGAGAATTCTTTCGAGGTTTTACAAAAATTATAAAATTTTTCTAGAATTTATTTTCCTCTACGACTAGGAGGTCTTTTGGGTAGCAAAAATGTTCACGAGAAAGGTATTATTAGTTTTTAGAAGACCAACGGGTAAACCTCGTATTTTTTAGAGTTCGGGAGATTATCCTATGAATTTCCAAAAAGTCTAGAGTATTTTAATCTTCTAGAAATAAATTTGGACTTCCCAAATTTTCTGGAAATACTCAGAGGGAAAATTGGTATTTTGACCCCATAGTAAATTAGTATTAGTCAAGACGAGTTCATAGGAATTTTCTTGTGTATTTTTCTGAGTCTGGAACTATTTTTAATTAATTTTTAAATTTTATAAAAATAAGAAAATAACAAAAATCCGAAAATAAAATAAAAGATATGATATGTGGCGCACATCCAGCGCGCCACGTCAGTATTTTTTACGGAAATGTTGACGGAACAAAGTAAAATGGGGCACATATGTAAGTTATAGGTGGTAACCTGAAATAAAAAAACTTTCAAGTAGTCATTTGAGAATGAAAAATAGTTTTGGATGGTAAATCATGAAATAAGCCTATATAGAATTAGACCACACATTTTAATGTAAAGATTTTTTTTTATTTTATAAAATTACCTCATACTCAATCCACTCGGATGGCTAAATTAGGATAATATCAGCATGTGTGACATTTGTGTGAATAAGTAAAGATACATGGTTAGACTCATCCATCGACTTTTGCACAATAAGAGATACAATAAAACCCTTCTAAATTAATAATCTCGGTTAAATAATAAAATCTTCCGGTCCCAACTCGGGCCAGTATACTAAAATAATAACCTCGCTAAATGCATAAGATAATAATTTTTCTTAAAATCCTTTAGGGCCCAACGAATATATAAATTAATAACTGATGAAATACATAAACTGAATTGAACCTCATCCTTAATATTTTGAAATGCATACACCACATAATTTAGTATTTTTTTTTTTTTTTCATTTTGAAAACACTTGATCTTCTAGTTCTTAACTTATCTCGAAAATATATATATGTACTTATCTTTAATACACTTAATCTTCTGGTTCGTAATCCATGTATGTATGTACTTATCTTGAAATCACTTGATCTTCTAATTCTTAACATCCATTTAAATTAATACATGTATCTTTGTAAAAAAAAAAAATAATAACACATGAACAAAAAAAAACATAAAACTCTTTTTAAATTAATAAATATTCGTTTATCAATAAATTAATAAATTAGTCATTTATTGATATATAAATAACCCCATTAAAATAATAATTTATAAACTCCCTATAAATTATTCATTTATTGTTGCAACAGTAGTAAACAAAAACGACACTCCTCCAAGTGAGGGATCCAAACAGGTGTGGTCCGTTGAGTATTATGCAGCTCATTATATTTTAGATTTAATTTTCAAATCCAAGATTGAAGTAACCTTTGCATTTGTTTTAGTGCTATTGGGGCTTTCTCTATCTCACTTCGTTTACATTGACTCTCATTGAGTCATTGATAATATTAGATGTATTCTTTTGATGTACATGGACTCTCATGATTCAGGCACAGTGACGGTTGCTATAACTTGCATTCTAATTCATAACTCCAGCATACAAATGGAGTGATTCTACACAACCATTATATATGGACATGCAATCCCGCAAGATACTGTTTTTAAAATTGTCAAAAATATTTTTAAATTAATAAAAGCGTTTTTGGTAGCATTTAATAAAAATAAATAAAAATGTTTCTACATTATAAAAGCACTTTTAAGTGATTTTTTGAGAAGTTCATGTCAGGTGCTTTCTCAGAAAGCACTTTTAAGTACTTTTGCATGAACAACTTAAAATTTTTATTAAAATTTGTATATGCTTCTAAGAAGCAGTGCCAAACAGGTATATAATATAATTAGCTTCGAAATATGTTTTTATATTTATAACCCGTCACACTCGATTTTAAGAATAAAATTGCATTGATCAATCGGTCAACAAAACAACTATAATTGTAACATTGTAGTTACATTATTCCTACAACTGTAACTAATTCTAATCTTAAGCTCATAAATGCTCTAAAACATATTAAATCATAAATTTTTTATTTTTTAATTGTTAGGAAAATTTTTGACCAGGTGTTCAAAGATCATAATCGGAACTTCGGAAGTCCATAAATCACTTTACAAATAAGCATGCAAGGCTGAAAGGTGTGCGTGAAATCAACCAGTTGATTTATTTTAAGAATGGGCTGAGGACCAAGCAAGACTGACCAGGTTGGGCCTCTATTTTTCTTACAGCATTGTGCTCATCCCGACCCAATTGCATAAATGGACCAAGCCCATATACCTTATTCAATTTTGTGATATCTCATGGTCCATAGTCATTTCAATTGATTCATACATATAGCATTAGCGTTTCATTTCTCATTGTAGTTATAGCATCAATCTTACAGTTATATATTTGTTTGCCTTAATTTCTCTCCGGCCTAGTTGACACATGGCCGTAGATCAAGAAAACCATGTTCTTCTATTTTGCATTTGGGCGTGCGAGTACACGGTCGTGAGGCCGAGCGTACAATTGATGATGTTGCGTGAATCTGACTTCAGGTCAGGCAAGCGTGAACCGAGGAAGGAACATCTCTCAGTTTCAAAGATTCTAATGCCTTAACTGCAAGGACTTAGGGTAGATAGGCCGTATTAGGTGTGATGGTGATGCGATGTGAAAACGTGTATGTGCGAGTGATTGGTGTAAAATCAAGATCAAGTATATAACAGTTAACTGTAAAGACAAAATCAAAACTCAAACAATCTTTAGTATTACTTGTAATAATGCAAGTATGAACGGTAAAACGCATAATCTAAACTACTTTAATATAAGAAAACAATAAACTTAGTTATGCAAGGAAATAAAGAACAAAAAATTGAAAATTAGCAATATGCGGATTAAACTACCATACTTGCATTAATTCCAATAAAACCGAAGAACATAAAGATTTTGATCTTAAGTTCTTGAAAGAAACCATGAGATTTTCTCAAAAACTTTGCCTAAAAACTGAAAATTGAATTGAACATAATAACAACCTATGAAAGTTTGGAGGCTTAATGCTCTTGAATTTCTTGGATTTTTTCTGGGGGATTTTTCGTGTCGTTTGTGGTGATACAAGGCTTATATTTATAGTGATCAAACCCTAGTGGGTGCCTTGAATCCCAAGAGTCTTGATTCTTCTGAAGAGTTGTAATGGGAAAGGATCTTGAAGAGTTATGACTCTTCGATTGCTTGTCCCAATTGGACTTATTTCCTTGATTTGATCCAAATGCTAGGCTCGACCTGCTTGGCTTTTCGGGTTTCAATGTTATTCCGGCCTATTTCTTTTCTCAACATGTTCTGGTTTGACAGTTTCTTTCATTTATTGGGCCATATATAACAAAGATTGGAACAATAATATTTCATTCCTGGCCCAAACACTGATAATGCAAAAAATAGGTCCAAACAATATCTAGGTCAAAGATGCATATGGCACCATAACTAGCATATGGATATGACTTGTTCACCAGGCAATTACCTTTGGAGCTGCTGCCCCTACTACATGCTAATACTCATGGGTTTGACTTGATTAATTGGGTCTGTAATTGCATATTTTCTTGTTATAACTTGGAAGTACTGTCTTAATTACCAGGGCTTTTCATGAATTAACCAAATAGGGATAAGTTTGGATGTTCTAATATAACATAAAATCTTTGCATCCATATTTGACTTTGCCTAAAACATGGACTCCAAAACATGCCATAATGTTTTCTTATCATTCCGTAAATTTGGACTACACATTCAGTTAAGAATCAACTTATCCACATATTTAGTTAAGAGTCAACTTATCCACATATTCAGTTAATAGTCAACTTAATCAATAAATCTGATTCAAATTCACAATTTACCTGCACAATAAATCTCATATATATATGTTTTTGTCCATTTCTCTCATCTTGTTTTCATCTCTCAAAAATTGATTCCAATGAACTGCCTTTCATTTTAATTACCATATGGGGTATACCCTCCCCTCACAAACCTTCAATATGACCAAAGTTTCTGCAATAATTTTCCCAAATGCCTCAAGCAGTTGGTAGACAAGGTCCCTTTCTAGCCAGATACAAACATTTAAAACGCTGAGTCGTAATTTTCAAACCTTTTGAGCAAGAAAGTAAAGAGCAAACAAACCTTCACCTGCACAGCTTTTATGATTGCAAAATATTGGAATGTCATGATTTGACATGACACAAGTAAAGCAAGTCCATATCAGCAATTATTGGAGCCTCATCTTCTCTTTGAATCCACAAAATTTTTTTTAATCTTTTGCCCAACAACCCAAAAAAATGTTCAACCACAAGAAACCCAGAAATTGATTTTTTTATAGATCTCCATATCCAGCAAATTAAAGCATGTCATTTTAACTGTCAAATTAAATAAGGGCCGGTTAGTGAGGTCATGAGGTCTACAATCAATCTTTGATCAATTTTTAGTAGGCCAGCCAAGGATGTATATAGTACATGATTACTCGTGCTTAAAGTAAAACAATGTGAGTAGCTTTTGAAGGTTGAATCGCTAATCAAACACAACATATCAGATTCTACCGTCTTTATTAGAGGACCGGGCCGACCCTAGCCATGTGCAAGTAGTGCATGGTACAGGACCCCAATTTATTTATTTATTTTTTTTATGTAGGCCCATTTTTCATCGAAAAAATTAGCCTAAAACACATTTTCATGCCCATTATTAGTTGGGGAAATATTTGTAAAATATAAAAAGTATAGGAATTAGTGAATTACTGTAATTATCTCCTTGTGGGATGAACAAAATTATTATGAAATTTTTACCCTAAAATATGGTTTTGGCATGATATCAGACCCATCCAAATTCCTATTTCACTCTCTTAGGAATTCAGTGGTGTTTTAGGGTTTCCTTGATCCTTGTTCTTTGGTTTTCAAGAGTTTTCTTGAAAATCTTGTGTTTGTGTGTTTACGGGAATTATTTTCCCTTGGTTTGTGACTCTGTTTTTGGGTTTGTGTTTGCTACGTACTTTGTTGCTTTGCGTTCTTGATTTGTTACTTCATGTTCGTCGTGACTGCTACTTCCACCGAGGGCTCGCATATCCCTTCTGATCCCTCGGTACTGGAACTTTTGCGTGTTTGCGGATTTGGTTGCTTTTTCTGCTGTTTTCTTTATCATGGTGAAGTCTACATCTACAGATTTTCCAAAGGACAACAAGAAATTTGAATCATTCAATCCTCTTCTTCCTCCTGTGGCCTTTTAGGATTCATCTATCACTTATGTGTTCGCATCTTATGCTATTGTGTGTGCTGAGGCTAATAGACGAGAGAGAAGGAAAGATGGTCATTTTTTGTTTCAAGCAGCTATCAACTAATTATTGATATAGCGTTCTTTATCTTCATTGTTGGACAAATTCGAATCCCCTCTATCCCAGATAAAAACCAAGTACGTTGGTGCGTGAAAGCTAAGTGCATGTTAGGATACAATCAATCGAGACTGAAGGTTTGCCTCAAATGTGCAAAAAAAAAAAAAAAAAAACAAGGGCTAAATTACATTTTGGTCCTTCTAGTTTGGCCTAGTTTCCACTTAAGTCCCTATATTTTAAAATGTTGTAATTGTATCCTTCATGTTTGGTTTAGTTTGTAATTAAAGACAAAACTTCAACTTCGTTAATATTTAACTGAGTGATGATGTGACAGCACAAGAGAGGCATGCAAATTACACTTTTGGTTTGTAGTTTTGCCCAATATTATGCATTTAGTCCTTTGTGGTTTGTTCTAATTTTCACGCAAATTCTTTTTACAGACTGCCACGTCAACATTTCTTAAAACAATTATACGTATGGAGTTGAATTTTTTATTACAAACTGAATCAAACTATAGATATTATAAGGGCTAATTCTAGCAATGGTCCCCGGCTCAACTATTCCACGAGTGACACTTTGGTCCTTCAAGTATTATTTTAATTTCTAAGGTTCTCGAATTTTTTCACAAGTGACACTTGGGTCCATTCCATCAAAACCGTTAAATATTCTGTCAATATATAAAAGTTTTTTTTCTAGCAGTAGTCCTTTAACTATTCTACAAGTGACACTTTGGTCCTTCTATTCATTTTTTTAAATTTTTAGGGTCCTCAAAATTTTTCATTTATCTTACTTTAGTCCATTTCTATCACTATTTTTAGTATTTTATTTGTTTAAATTGCTAAAATGGCAATTGTGGGCACCACAATTAAATGCTTAATTACATGGATAAAAGCATGATAAAAATTTAAAATTTAAAAGGGTAATATTAAAATAAAATGATATAACAAAATAAAAAAACAAAAATAAAAAATAAAAACTAAAAACCAACTTATGAAACTTAGAGCGATATAATTGGGAGAGGGAAAGTAGAGAGAGAGAGAGAGAGAGAGAGAGAGAGAGGGGAGGATGGAAAGGGAGGGTTCACCAGTGGTAGAGCCGGAGGCAGAATGGGTAGGTGGTTGGTGGGAGGGAGATAGGATGGTGGTGTTATTTTATAATTTTTATTGTTTTTTAATATTAATTTTTAAAGTTTAATATATTTTTATTATGCTTTTATCCATGTAGGCATTTATTTGTGGGACCCACAATTGTCATGTTAGCAATTACACGAAATACTAACAAAAATGATCATAATGGACCAAAATGAGACAAATGGAAAAGTTTGAGGACCCTAAAAATTAATTACAGGACCAAAGTGTCACTCGTACAATAGTTCAAGGGCCACTGCTGAAAAAAAAAAAAAAAAAGCCCTCTTATATATTGATGGAAAATTTAATTGTTTTAAAGGAATAGACCAATTAAAGTGTCACTCATGGAAAAATTCAAGGATCTTAGAAATTAAAAAAATACTTGATGGACCTCAGTGTTACTCGTGAAATAGTTGGGGGAGCACTGCTGGAATTAACCCGATAGTATAAATATGGCTTTATTACACTTTACCTAACTGAACTTTGGCTCACATCACCACCTAAAAAAATTGCATCAATTTACAACCTAAATTTAAAATTGTTGCAATATACCACCTTGGGCTCATTACATCTAAACTTCTAGTGAAAAGAACAGTGCTTTGGTCTTTTCAAATCAATTTCTTTTTTGTCAAAGTAGGTAGAGTGTAAAAAAAAAATTTTTTTTCTTCTAACAATAAAAACTTGTAAAAACCAAAACACCCTTATTTTAATAAAATCTATACAAAATGAGCCAGAAGTGGTATATTGTAACAAATTTTTAATTTAGATGGTAAATTGACACAAATTTTTTGGTTTTAAAGTAATGAAATGAGATCATGTCCAAATTCAAATGAGTAAAAAGCCTATAAATATTACTAGACCAATTTAAAATAATTGAGGACAACATTTAAAATGGACTCCGGCACTGCATGTAACTTAGACAAATATTTATTTTTTATTTTATTTATTTATGAGAATAGTGGTATAACTGCATTGCAACAAAGGGAGATAAGATTTGCACGTACGGTGAAATGCTAGACTGATGGAAATGCTAGATTTGAAGTAAAAAAGTGTGAAAGTGAAATGCTAGACTGATGGAACATATATTGATGTAATAGCACTATTTGGTAATAAAATATTTTATTTCTAGACTGGAAATTTGAATATGTTGTGTTATATCATTGTAATATTGTCATGTAGTGTTATTAATTTATGTGTTCTGATATATGGATAGACAACGAGTTTAAATTTTTGGAATATAATATTAAGGGAGACTTAGACTCCAGTCTATTTTATAAGTCTTTCTTAGATTATGACTGGTAGTGATTTAGGGTTTTTAATCAAGTCCTTTTATTTTTCTTCTTTAACAACTTTATGTTAGGTTTCAGCTCCGAAATTTTGGGCTCCACCCAAAATTCTGAAGTTAAAACCTAATATGCAACCTCTATAAAGCTCATTCTATACCATAGGAGGGAAAATACTCTTCAAATCGGGGAAAAACTTTATTATGAATTAAAAAAATTTCTTATAAATTAAAAGACTTTATTATGAATTAAAAGAATTTTCTTATAAATTTTAAAACACCCCCGCTCTCCATCTGAAAAATGTTTTTCTAAAGAATTCAAACCTAATTATCTCTAATATTAATAACCAATACCCACATTAAAATATGTGAATTGATTATACTACATAACCGTTTTATAATTATACAAAATAATTTCTTGAAAACTTAAACCACACATTGAGGAAAAAAAAAAAAAACAAAACCCAATCAATAATTTAGATTCATACTCTCATAATATAAACAATTAAGTTATCAAACTGTCTTAACTTTCTAACAAAAGAATATTCACTACAAGAAAAATATATTTGGGCGACGAAACTTTGGGAGATGAACTAAAATTCGTCACCCAAAAAAACTTTGGGCGACGAACCAGAAACTTTGTCGCCTAATCCCATCCAGTTTTGAGTAACGAATATTTTCGTTGCCCAAGGTAACTTTTGGCGACGAATATACTTTTCCTCGCCTAAAGATACTGTCGTCGCCTCAAATCACGCGCCAAAACGATAGTTGATCCATACATCAGGCGACGAATACGTAAGTTCCTCGCCCAAAGTCACTTTGGGCGACGAACAGAAACCTTCCTCGCCTAAAATGATTTTGAGCGACGAAATATTTCGTCGCCCAAAGTTATTTTAAGCGAGGAAGTTTCCTATTCGTCACCCAAAGTCACTTTGGGCGAGGAACTTACGTATTCGTCGCCCAATGTATGGGCGAGGAACATGCATATTCCTTGCCCAAAGTCTCATTGTTTTTTTTTTTGTACAATTTTATGTAAGTTATATTCATTTAATGCGATCGTGTTTCCATTAATCCAAACCGTTCAATTTTTAATTCCTCACTCAATGATCATCATTGCAAATAATTAGCTTAATCGGAGATGTAAAAGTTACGTAACGGTGCTCGAATTTATGAACGATCGTGAATTTTCTAATACTGATCGATCGAGTAGATGAATTCCGATTTGGCCGATTTTTTTGCAGGGATGATCTTTTAGTATAAACGAATAAAATGAACAGCTCCGATTGTTGAAATCACATTGTAATCTTCACAATTGTTGAATCGACAAAGTTTCAACGAAAAAGCTAATAGAATTATACTCTTCAAGTGTATTTGTATGTAGAAGTTCACTTTTCTATTGTGTTTTTAACGATCTGAACAGATCATTTCTTAGTGCCCCACTCAAAAATCATCCATGCAAAAAATTATCTCAATCGGAGATGTAGAAGTTAGGTTTGGCGTTTAGGGTGTATAAACGATCGTGATTCTTATAATAATAATTGAACGGGTATATGAACTCCGATTTGACCGATTTTTTGCAGGGATGATCTTTGAGTATGAACATAGATGATGAACGGCTCTGATCGTTGTAATCTCGTTGTGCTCTTCATAATTATTGAAACGACAAGATTTTAATGAAAGAGTTAATATAATTTTATTCTTCAAATGTATAAACCGTTCTTTTATATATAGAATCTCAAATATCGGTCCTGTTTTCAATGATCCGAATTGTTCATTTACTAGTTTCTCACTCAAAGATCATCTATGCAAAAAATTAGCTTAATTAGAGATGTAAAAGTTAAGTATCGGAGTTCGAACGCATGAACGATCATTGCCTACTAATAAAGGTTTGGGCGAAGAACCATTTCCTCGCTAAAAAATAACATTCCTCGCCTAAAATAACTTTGGGCAAGGAAATGGTTCATCGCCCTAGGTTACTTGAGGCGGGGAATATTAGTATGTGTCTCCCAAAGTGATCTTAGGCGATGAAATGTGCAGTTCGTCGCCCAAAATCTCATTGCCTTTTTGTGTATAATTTTATGTATGTAATCGTATAAGATGCGATCGTATTTTCAACGATCCGAACTGTTCATTTTTTAGTTCCCCACTTTAAGATCATCCTTGCAAAAAATTAACTAAATCGGAGATGTGTAAAAGTTAGGTAACGGTGCTTGAACTTAAGAACGATTGTGAATTTTCTAATACTAATCGAACGAGTGGATGAATTCCGATTTGACCGATTTTTAACAGAGATGATCTTTGAGTATAAACGAATAAAATGAATGGCTCAGATCGTTGAAATCACATTGTAGTCTTCACAATTGTTGAATCGACAAAGTTTCAACAAAAAGCTAATAGAATTATATTCTTCAAGTGTATATGTATGTAGAAGCTCACTTTTCTATTGTGGTTTGAACGATCTGAACCGATCATTTCTTAGTGCCCTACTCAAAGATCATCCATGCAAAAAATTATCTCAATCGGAGATGTAGAAGTTAGGTTTGGCGTTTTGGGTGTATGAACGATCGTGGTTCTTATAATAATAATCGAACGGGTAGATGAACTCCAATTGGACTAATTTTTTGCACGGATGATCTTTGAGTATGAACATAGATGATGAACGGCTCTGATCGTTGTAATCACGTTGTGGTCTTCACAATTATTGAAATGACAAGATTTCAATGAAAGAGTAAATGAAATTTTATTGAAACGTTTTTTTGGGCGATGAAATTTTTTTTTCGTCGCCCAAAAGTTGAAAAATTAGGCGGCATAAAGCCCGCCATATATTTTAATGTTTGGGCGACGAACTTAGGTTCGTCGCCCAAGTTGTTCTTAGGCGAGGAGATTCTTAGTTCGTCGCCCAAGAACGTTTTGGGTGACGAAAATTCTTCGTCGCGTAAGGTTCTCGAAATTTTTAAAAAGCTTTCTTTTCTTTCCTTCCTTTTGTTTTCTCTCATCTCTCTGATCTTCTCTCCCAGCCCCAACCCCGCCCAGCCCAGCCCCAGCCCCAGCCCCAGGCCCAGCCCCAGCCCACAGAAACCCCAATCCCCGCCGATCCCCGCCCAGCCCTGCCGTCGCTTCGCTGCTACATCTCTCGCTTCCCCTCGTCGCCAATCGCCCAAAACTCTCTCACCCGATCTCTCACCCCCTCCTCTTTCTCTCTCCCTGAAACTCTCCCCGGCTTCCTCTTTCTCTCTCATTCCCCTTTCCCTGCCGCCTCCCTCGATTCCCATTCCTATCCCCACTAGCAACCCCCACCCCGACCAGCAACCCCACCGGAACCCAGCTGCAGCAAACCCACCCGATTGTGGGTTTTTGGTGGGTTTTTTTTATTTTTTTATTTGGGTGTTTTTTGTTTTTCTGTTTTATGTGTTTTCTGCTCATTAGCTTTAGCTTTTTTTCAGAGGGATCAAGTGCAGGTAACCAGGGGAATAATAATACCCAGGGAAATTTTTCAGGTCAGACTTAAGACTCAATCGCTCCTTTAATGTTATTTGGCTGGTGTTTTTAATTTTTTATTCTTAAATTTGTTTATTAGTGTTGAATAAATTAGTTTAATCCTAATCATTGTTCTTACGGCCGGAAATTAGTTTGCTGATATTTTCTTATGCTACATAACAAATTAGTTTTCATATAAAATTAGTTAGTTTTATATGTTTTTTAATTATAAAATTTATTAGGTAGTTTGTATGTAGATTAGTTAGTTTGTTAGTTTTTAAATATAAAATTTAGTTTAATTACAAAATGTAAATTAATTAGTTTGAGAAATATAATTTAGTTATAAGGTGGAAGGCGATGGAGTCAGCTCCCAATGATGTAGTTCAGCCATCCTCGAGTACTGGGAGCCCCTCTATGCCACGGAGGGCCCGTCGATCTCACCGCTCTAGTCAAGTCACCGCTTCCGCTTCATCTACTGCGACGTCATCCACTGCGACGAGGGGACCATGTAATGGGTTGAAGTCCTCTCGGATCGTGCACAGTACTAGGGCGCGGATTCGAGTCATGTGTGTGCAAAACGGCCGATGACCGTTAGATCCTAACGTTGACAGTTTGTTCTCGCACGATGTGAGGGCTATTATCCGTGCCAAGTGCGCCATGGTTGCAACCACTTGGAAAAAAATTGCCGGCAAAGATTCAACACAAAGTGATCCGCTCCATCTCAGTGAGTATATAGCTCAATAATTAATTCAAAACGATAAATTTGATCATTCATAATAATCTAATATTTTTTTCAGGTTAACTTTGACATTCAGATGGATGATCCCCTCACCATCACGTACATAACAGATTTACTCATCAAGTCCTATAGGCAGTGGAAGCACGAACTACACATGCATTTCAAGGTATTTTCCTCGGCAGTTGAGGCATTGGCGAACCCCCCTATGGAGTTGGTAGAACAGTCTGACCAGTGGCGTTTTTTGTGTGATCATTTCATGAGCCTGTCGTTTTTGGTACGTTTTATCATTTTAAGACTTTAAAAAATCGATTATTGTTTTGTTATTCTATTATTGTATACATACACTAACACATTTATAATTTGCTTAATATTTAACAGAAGAAGTCGGTCGCCAACGCCAGAAACCGAAAAAGGAAGCCGTTTAACCATCATAGTGGTCCGACGCCCATCTCATATCGAGTGGAGTCGCGACGTCGGGTACGTCATTATTTAGTTTAATACATATATATTCTTTAATATTGTTTGGGTCTTTGACAAAATTATTTTCTTTTTCAGCGTTGGTCGCAATTCCCGGAGATAGACACTTTCGGGGATATCTATGTTCATCCCGGTTGTGATGCGACCAAGGCAAAACATGTTAGTTTTTTATATTTTAATTTTTTCACATTTTTTTATATTTATTTTTCTAATTGGTTACTTGTATATATAATATTTTGAAGGATGAGATGGTGGCCAACTCGAGAATATATTTGGAGAGCTTAGCTGAGCAGTACCCTCCGGGTACTCCGTTGGAGTCGATTCCAGTACCCGATCCCGATGTCGGACTTTATTATGAAAGACTCATTGGGTGTTAGGCCCGTTAAGGAAATACGCGGCATGAGATATGGGTGGATTCGTGATGTTCGATTCTCGTCTTCGTCGATCTTCATCTTCTTCTCAGCCATCTGCAGTCGTCGCAGGATTGTCCGCTCAAGTGAAGAAGTTGCAGGAGGACTTACGAGCTGAGAGAGCGGAGAAGAAGGCGTTGTATGCTGCATTGACCAAGGCGATACCTGGGTTTGTCCCACCACCATCTTCTCATCAACCTCTGTCAGATATGAATGATGATGATGCTACTGGTTTAGAATAGATTGATCATTAGTGTTATTACTACTTTGTATGAAATTATAATTTTGCTAATTTGTGTTAATAAAAATTTATTAAATAAAAAAACTTATAATTTGTGTTAATTTGTGTTCAATTATATAGGTTTTGGATTAAAAAAAATTAATAATTAAGAAAATATTTGGGAGACGAATATTTTCGTCACCCAAAGTCGCATAAGCTGACAAAGGCATAAGTTCGTTGCCTAAAGTCGCTTTGGGCGACTACCATGTACTTCATCGCCCAAAGTTAACTCAGGAGACGAGTTTGGTTCGTCTCCCCATGTATCTTTGGGCGACGGAAATAATAGATTTGTCGCCCAAGACTTTGGGCGTCATGGTTTGGGTGACAAAATTCTCGACGAAGCTGGTTCGTTGCTCAAAAGTACGTGTTTTTTCTTATAGTGATTTAGGTATATGTCTTATCCTATAATTTTTTTTTTTAATTTCAAATAAAAAGTAGCTCTCAAGGCTGGCCTTGAGGAGGGGCGACCGCCGCGGCCCAAATTTACATATATATATATATACATGTAATATGCAATGTCATTAGATCAAGTAATGTTATTTGCCCTTCTCCATATTTGTATGGAAGTGCAGAGGTTAAGTGGGTGTGTGATCAAATAGCTCTTCCAACAAGATTTTGATAATTAATATATGTATAAAATATATCCTTTCATGAACATAATGAATTTTAAGAGGCTAGGCCAGGATATATGCTCTTTACAATAAAGTACCTAAGCCACATTTAGTTTATAGGAAGGGGCCGCCACCCCAAAAGAAAAAACTCTCTTCTCCTCAACCTCTCCATGGGGGAGGGGTGGCCCTTGTGTTCTCACAGACTGTTCCTCCCCTCGCCCCTCGCCCCTCTCTCCTTTGTTTTTCTTTTCCTTTTCCTGTGTTTTTATTTTTGTCCTTTGGGATACTCTCATCCTAATAAGTGAGAGTGTTTCCACCTCTCCTTGCGAGAGTTTCTCCACCTCTCTTCGTGAGAGTTTTTCAGATTTGGTTTGTTTTGTGTTTTGATGCTTTTAGGTTTTCTCTGGCGCTCATCACAAGGTGTTAAGGAGTCACTATTTTCGCCGGTACCAATCATATTTCCACCGGTTACTATTACCACATCTGCCACTTTGCGCTATTGTCAGCCTCGACTTAGAGATGTTGGTAGGATCATGAACCCAAACGCGACTAGTTCGCTAATTCCTACGGTGCCTCTCTGACTGTGTTTGATGGCTATAGTATCTGCTCGATGCCGATGTTATGAGATCTTGAAATTTCTTTGGGCTTTTCTGCTCCACTTTTGTGGGTTTTTGTTTTCTTGTAAGCCTTTGGGCTCATATTTTGTATTCTCTCTGCCTTTTTGACTGTTTTAATGCAATAATATGCTTTATTTAAAAAAAAAAAAAAAAAAAAAGTTTGTAGGAAGGGAACTGCAGAAGTACACATGCATAAAAGGAACCCAAAGAATTTAACAAAGAGAGAATCAATTTGAGCTAGCTAGCTAGCATCTTCTGTCAATCTATTGAATTAACTTTGGAAAAACTCAAAAGGTATATAGTTTATATCTATATATGGACTTTGGATTAATTATTAACTGGAGGTGGTGGCAAAAGCAATGAATGAGAGAGAGAGAGAGAGAGAGAGAGAGAGAGAGAGAGAGAGAGA
Organism: Dryas octopetala; assembly: GCF_963921425.1. Classification (NCBI taxonomy): domain Eukaryota; kingdom Viridiplantae; phylum Streptophyta; class Magnoliopsida; order Rosales; family Rosaceae; genus Dryas; species Dryas octopetala. Next base: position 15,976,134 of record NC_141367.1, on the reverse strand, counting down.
GAGAGAGAGAGAGAGAGAAAATTATGATGAAAAGAGAAGAAACTTGGCCCAAGGTTCCTCATTTTTTAGCTATATATTCTCTCTTTCATAATGCTCGTACAAGTTTTTATCATTTGTGCTTTACATGACTATATACCCCAACCATTTTCTGCCTGCCGCATCTCGATCTCATTCCCTTCCTCTCCTCTCTCAGCTTTTCTTTGCCTTTTTAAGGTTTAATAGATTATAACAGATTTTTTTTTTTTTCGGTTATATTGGAGGAAAAGGAAATGAGATTTTCAATGGTAACTATTATATCTAGCTATATATATTCTTAATATTATTCATCTCAAACTGTATTGTATGGTTTTCATTTAGTGGGTTGTTTTTTAAATTTTGTTTAATTTAATTTAAATCTCAATGGATGTTAGTGTCAACCAAGGAATAAAATTTCGGGTTTCGAGGAAATTTCGACGGAAATTTCGAAGATTTTTAAATTTCGACAAAAATTAGATGGAAATGACGGAAATTGCTATCAAAATACGGAAATTTTAAATGAAACTTTACCATATGTTTATTTAATATATTATCTACTAAATTGATAAAAAATATTGAAGAAACCAAATTATATAGTAGGTTTTATGTGATATAAGATGAATATAGTACACGCTGAAGACAAATACTGTTAAATAAAATTAGTATATTATTTATACTCTATAATCTGTATACTAAACTCTATGTATTTTATAATCTATATTCTATATTGTTTAGGATATGGTATATGATATTAGGGTTTAGGCCTTTTAGGATATTTTAAATTATTTTTTATATAGAAATATATTATAGTTTACTAGTTTATAGTTTAAAAACAACTAAACGAAACTCCAAAACGGCCAAATAAAACTCCAAACTATTTTTTTTCTTTACAATTGTCCAAAGGCCCCAAACCCCAATCAATCCTAAACCTTTTAATTTTTTTTTCTTTTTTATTTTTTTTCCACTTTTTTTCTTTTTTTTTTCTTTTTTTTTTCTTCTTTTTCTTTCCTTTCTTTCCTTTCATTTCTTCTCCCTTGAGTCTCCAGTTCAGCAGCTACTGTTTTTTCTTCATCCTCTCTCTCGCTCGCTCGCTCGCTCGCTCTCTCTCTCTCTCTCTCTCTCTCTCTCTCTCTCTCTCTCTCTCTCTCTCTCTCTCTCTCTCTCTCTCTCTCTCTCTCTCCCTCCCCTTCTGCCGTCGCCCCCCCGCCATCACTCCCCTGCCATCGCCCCCCCGCTGTCGCCCTTCTGCCGTCGTCCCCCCGCAGTCCAAAAACCCAGATCTCAGTCTCACCGCCTGTCGCCTAGCTTCCCCCCGCCAATCTCCCTGCTAAGGTTTCCATTTTTTTCCAAAACCAGATATGTCTCACCGCCGAAAATTTTGTCGAAATTTCGCCGAAATTATCCTGAAAATTTAACAAAAATGAGTTTCGATTTCGACACCCCAAAAAATCGAAATTTTTCGCCTAAAACTTCGAAATTTAACACCTTGGTGTCAACTGATAAATATTATATATTCTCTTATCAAAACTGTGAATTTAAATTATAATAATACTAGAGGCACTATCTTGTATCTTAACTTATTAATTTTAACTAATGTGACAAATAATATGTCAGTTTTTTATTGCGGTATATAAATACAATAATGCTATTTGTCCCACATTTTTTTTCCCACATTTGTATCCCACCTGATGTGTCATTACTTTACTGGAAGAGTATTTCCTTTTTCTTTTTTAAGTTTTATTTTTTAATTTGTAATGTCCAATGTATGAATGCCATGTAAGATGGTATGCAATTGTGGTATAAAAATGTGGTAAGTGTAGCATTACTGATATAAATAAAATCTAAAGTGGGTCCGTTTACAAAGAAATGACAAACTCTCACATCGAGGTGGTGCCTATAGGCTATATATAGCACTACTTTTTAAATTATTAATTCACAGTTTACCATGTATATTGTTCTAAATTTTGTGGTGTAGTTTTGGCTATATATATATATATTATTTTCTAGCTAGCTAGCTGCTAATTTCCTTAAATTGATATCTAAAACGTGTGAGCTAGTGCTACAGAATATGAAAATTTATTGGGAAGTAACTCAAGTAAGTACTTCAAATTTGTATACAAATGAAACAAATAATTGGTTTGAATTCATCTGGGTAGAAGCCTATATATATATAACTTCTTTTTTTTGTCAAATATATATAGCTTGTTTTTTTGGGTCAAATATATATATATATATATATATATGGCTTACCCTCTAACCCAGTTTTAGTAGTGTCGACCTAGTCAGCTAGTGAGTACACTTTAATTTTCTCTTTTCTATGTGAACCCCAAATTTAATTTAGCAACTATTTATAATAGTGTATATACTTTTAGTGGCTTACTGTTCGACGCATAGTAACATACTATTTCCAATCATTAATGTTGCTTGACATCATTTTCCATATCCATATATATCACCACTGTGTATGACTGTATATCTGCATTGCCAAAACTAAATGTACCCCTCAATCACAAGAGTGCTGAACTAATGCGCATTGCAGTGTTCCACTCACAAACATAATAATTGTATTTTGCATCAGCAACTACAAAGACAAAAAGTTAATAACATACTAATGTTCATGCCCTTCAAAAGAAAAACCATGAAAAATATATATTAATAGCGCGCGGTCAAACTATGTTTTTTAATTATCTTTATAATTTGGATCATGTTCCACTGAGACTTTTATAGTTTCAATCATTTTAATTAGTTTTAGCTAAAAATTATTAGCTATGTGATTTTTAAATTGTTCAATTTAAGAATTTCAGCTATGTACTTTCATAATTGTTACAATTTAAAAATTCAAGACTATGTGAGGTCATCTTTCAAATGGTGATAATGAAGTTAATTAAATAAGGCAAAGGTGTAAAATATTATATATACTTAACTTAATTTACTGATGCGTGTTATGCGCTATTTCCGTTTAATATTGATTGACGATATATATTAAGAATATGTTCTCAAATTACAGTAGTTAGGAAACTACAAAACCAAAATTGACAAAAACTGACAGATCGCATGAACCAAACTACAGGGATAGAAACGTAATTTGGTTTGTCTAATTATTATATCCCGGTAATTAATTTCTCTCTGATATGAATGCCCCAATATTAAGCAATTGTCAAGTAGCAGTAGTACTGTGGCAACAGAGAAACCAAATAGAAGAAAACTAGAAAGAGATCGATCGAGAAAAATGAACAAAGAGAAAGTGGTCTCGAGTGTCATCAAATTCAAGGCCTTGTGAAGGCAGCAACCTGGTGCAGTTTCACTTCGCCGCATCAGCCAATATCCTGATCAGGCACACCTACAAATTAAGACCTATATATGCTTAATTCTCTGCATAGCTAGACCTTACACGTGCCTTTCCTATACCTTACCACATACAATCTCAGCCCACCACGTGTACCCCATAATTCTGCTCCTCTTGATACGTACATGTTCATATATTTACATGGTTTTCTTTTCTTATATATAACTGGTTTCTGGGTTTCTCAAAACCACCACCTCAAAACAATACTAGTAGCTAGGAGTGTTTCCTTTCAAAAAAATAAACTAGGGAGTGCACTTTCAGTTATAATTTTAATATTTTACTTTTTATTCTAAAAGAGTGCAAGGACATGATTTTGATGGGGGTGAGAAGACCATTGGCTGCATTGCTATTAATTAAAAAAAAAAAAAAAAAACAGAAAAATTGTGAAGAATAGGAAATTCTTCCATTTCATCTCAAGTTAATTTACAGCTCCCGTAAAAAAGGAAAAAGAAAAAAGAAAAAAGCACACCTGCAGGACTGTTTTAACATGCAAGCTCAAATACACAGGACTTGTAATCCCCCAGTTTCTGAAGCCCAAAAACAAAACCTGTAATCCGAACTCTCGCTTAGCTTTTCAGCACTTGCCACCCAAACCCCCCCATCTGGAAATTAATTAATTAATTACCCAAAACCACCAACAATTTCGACAACCCAAAAATTAATTAATTAATGGGTCTGATGATCATATATATATGATCTTAGGAGGGCTGATGGGTAGTGTCAGTAGTGTCTCTGTTGTGCTCACTCTGTACCAGATCATCATGACCCTGATCAGCACCCGTTTGCTGCTTCAATGTCTCACTCATTTCCACAGACTTGTGACTGCAGCTACAAGTACTAGTAGTACTGTTGTTGTCGCCAAAAGACGAAGACCTGCTCGAAATGGGGGTGGCCAGGAACGTGGGCTTGGCATCACCTGCCATGATGACAAGGATTTTGTCCTCCCATACCGGCGGCGCCTTCTGAGCCGCCGCCTCGTCCCCTTTGGCGGCTTGGCCGGCCTCGAGGTCCGGGTCGGCTCCGTTGGCGTTTTCGCCGCCCTCCAGGTAGCCGGAGAGCTTCCAGTAGGAGCAGGCCAGGATCAGAAGCGCGAATGCGATCAGACCCAGCATGGCCGCCAGGCCGCCGAACAAGTAAGGCACCGGGGAATGCCACGGTGACCGCTGGGTCGTCGTCGCGGCGGGTGACCTGGCCGTCACGTTAAAAGGCTCCCTGCTGGCTGCCATTTGTGAGTGATATGCTTATGCTTTGAAAGAGCAAAGAAATTGAGGATATTAGAGAGAGAGAGAGAGAGATGGGTTGATGTTGTGGGTTGAGTTGAGATGAGGGAGATGGGGTTTGGGGAGTTATATATACTGGGAATAGGGGTGGGTGGTAAGGTGGTGTTTTTCTTGGGGTTTTAATTTATTGGGTGATTAATGTCGTCATTTTGCATGAGATGGTGGTGGGGCCTATTTGGTTCTTTGTTTGTTGGGTTATTTGATTTGATAATCTGGGAGCACAGTGAAAACGCACTCAGGGGCAGATTTGGTCATTGGTTCGGTGTTCATTGGAGAATGGAATCACGGGAAAGAAAAGAAAGGAATTAAAAGAAGAGAAAGAGAAACAAAAAGAAAAGAGGAAAAGTTATCTATTATGATATATATGATGAGTGTTGTGCTAAGGAACAGAAATATGTAGTATCCTACCGTACAATCATGCTACACCATATATACACGAAATCACCAGTACTCTTGTAATTACTAATTATATAGTTATTTATTACAATAATGCTTTTTGTGAGATAATTTTGTTAACCTAATATGCTTATATTATTAGATTGTAAATCTAGACTATACATTGAATTATAAGTCAACTTAATCAATAAAGGAGATTCATATTCCAAAAACGCTTTATAATTTATTATATATATATATGTTCTAAAAACAATGAAGAAAGCAGCAAGTGGAAGTTACATTTGCAGAAGGTTAGGATTTTTGTTTTATGGGAGTGTGTGGTAGCTGGTGTGAGTGTAACGCATGCAAGACCCAAGTCATATAAAAGAATATCAGAGAGATGTTATGTCATATAAAAGAAACGCTTCTTTCACTCCATGCATCATTTGCTTTGTCATAATGTGATTCAAGTTGGCTGACAGGGTGAGGTGTATATATATGATCGATCATCATATACTCTAGGAATGTTTGATCAATTATAATGATCACCTAGGGTAGGGGGTACCCTACAAATTGAGTAGATGAGATTTCAAATATAAGGATTTAATTAATATTATATAATTTACTTAATTAAATGTTTTCGTAGAAAAATAATTAATTGATTAACTATTAACATTATCGATCACAATATATTTGTATTAGAAACATTAATTTCACAAAAAAAAAAAAAATTGTATCTAGTAGTTTCAAATGTTTTCTTTCAAATATATTCCAATTAGTATTTTTATAATTTTCTTAAAATCTGATTTTTTTTTTTTTTATAAAATCGAAAAATGTGCTTGTTTTGTTTTTGTTTTTTCAAATACTATTGAGGAAGGTGAATTTCAAACTTAGAATATTTACTGTTAGAACTACAATTCTCCATTTGGAATGTGTTTATTTGTTCTTGGAATTAGCTCAATTGATAAGAGAAAGTGGAATATTGAATAAGCATAGAACAGGTCAAGAGTCCGATTTCTTAAAAAAATGTGCTCATGAATATTTGATATTCAATAAAATTTCTGACATATATTCAGATAAACACCATGCATGAGGCATGAGGCCGGGCATTTATGATCAAATGCAATAAATTAATAGGATAATTTCGATAGCCACCCATTTGTACAAGTAGTAGTACTAGACATTATGGTTTAGATATCATTCATTTTAATAAATGGTAGGACCACATCATTGACATCAGACCATGCATCCAACAGCTTGCTTGGTCCAATTCAAGGTTAACTTTAGGGTTAGAGATAGATATAGATTCCTCATTCCTCCGTTGATTCATGTGTACAGATTTAATCCACACCATCGAAACATTATGCGGCGCATGCATAAGAAAACTCATGATGCACTCATGTCAAGCTAGAAAATAACTCGATCAGTCGAACCCATGCATCATGTATGGTTTGTCATAACAAAGGTTCTCAAACGGTTTGAAAGGCTTTAAAAAAAAAAAAATTTGCATGTAACGGAAGTATATATATATATGAGGAAATTACAGATTTAGTCCAGTTATTTTATATCTAGTTCAATTTTGGTACACAATCTTTTTTAAGTTCTGTTTTGGTCCACTAAATGTTCCACTTGTTCAGTAAAGGTCCATATTTGTTTTCTCAAATTTGGCATGCTTTTTATCCTATCAAATCTCACCCAAATTCAGCGAACATATACTTGTTTTAAAGCTATGTATTTCTTCTTTACAACCATATAAAAATCATTCAAATTGGAGTTCTAAAACTCAAGATAATTGACCCCAAAGTAGGGTACCCGAAACTGCCAATTTTTCAAACTTCACCCAATCTCAATTCTTTTAGATTATAATACTCCAAATTTGTTTTTATGACTAAGAAATGATGAAATATAACTTATAGTTCAATTATAATTGAAGAAAACACAACCCAAAGGATTTAAAGTCACAAATCTGGACCTTTACTGAACAAATGAAACAATTAGTGGACCAAAACAGAACTTTAAAAAAATTATGGACCAAAATTGAACTAGGTATAAAATAAGTGGACCAAATCTGTAATTTTCTCATATATATATATATATATATATATATAAAAGAGGATCATTCTAGCGTGCCTGGTATTTGTGGTATTAGGATGTATATATATTGTGACCTACAAGAGAATTATCATCCATACCACACGTTTTTTGTACTCGTACGTGGATAATGTTGTATGTTTAATATTCCATAAAGTACATGTATACTTTTTATATACAAGCACAATGTGAGTCAGTTCATTAATTATTTCAGTATTGATACCGGGCCAACATATGGTAGAAGAATCCAAAGAGAATATTAGAGGGGTCCTTATAGTTGAAGAAGCTTTACAAGTTAGCCAAGCTATACATATATATATGGCTATGGGCAAAAACAAAAAACAAAAAAATGTAAGAAAAAGAAGCTTTATCTAGCTATATATGGGGGCATATGCGCCTAACAGCTAGTACTGAAAAGAACAAGAAACTGTTGCTTTTTATTTTTGGAAACGGTTTCTGGGTGATGCATGTGTTGTTGCTGCTTTTAATTTGAAGCCAGTGATTGCTCACACGCAATTTGCACTTCCCCCTTCTTTATTTCTGTCTTTTTTCTGGGTCGGTTAATTTTGCAGTTTTGCAGCGCTATCTACTTTTGATTAGTTAAAGGCTTAAAGCACTAGAAAATGACAATATTGTTTGTTTCTGTCATATATATGTATATTTCATGTGGATGAAGATAGATATATATGAATAAACGAGGACACAAATTTTTTTTTAATTTCTTATCTGAATTACTTTTTTTTTTTTTGGTAATCTTATCTGAATTACTTTAATTTGTCTTTTGAGTTGTTTTATACTTATTCCTACATATATGTGGTGATGAATTGATGATCACCACCATGACCCAAATGTTAATTTTTTTTTTTCCTTAGCCATAAACAACTAAATAATATTGGAGAGGGTGGACTCTGGGACCCAAGCAAAGAAACTGGCCGGGTACTCCAACTCTCTCTTCCCCCCACTATTTTATGCTTTGCTTGCTAGTGGCAATTGTCTCTGTGTTTGCAACTAGCTAGGCATTGTATTACCCAAAGCCAAAGCCAAAGGTGGTGGGATGTGCAACCTAGACATATATACACAAACACATATAGTGGAGATAGTTTGTCATACTAGTATACTCAAAGAAAATTGGTCATATCACTATTATGTGAGGCGTTGAATGTACCTGAGAAAGATTGTATACAAAATTTGGTCATTAGAAGATTTTATTTACATGAACTATTATTATCCTTGTTCATATATTTTTATATACAAAAAGTATATACGTATGTCTTACGATCACAATAATTAATGACCACGAGAGAAAGGTTGTATATATAAACTTCTCTTGGGGTGTGCAAAATTCTTTCTAGGCCAATAGCACTCCATTTTAAATTAGCTTTAAATATATATCTTATAACCTTTTTTTTTTTTTATAATCGTAGAGTTAAGTAGAGAACGTTAAAATAAAGTGTTAATGGTAATGGCCGGGATTTTTCAAATAATATATATCTACTCAAAATGAGTGGGGCCAAGTTTAATAGGTCCCACCTAGGCATGTCCCCTAGATGAGTGGTGTCCCATTTTAGGACCTGACCTTCCATCGTCACCTTCCACCACCCAACGTACACGTCAAGGACAATAGGATATTCCTCCCTCTGACACGTCCAACTTTATTCATTTCTTACACTATTATTATTTTATTGCAATTTTTGATAGTCTCTTCCACTAGGATTATCGCATCTTGTAATTACTTGGTTATAACATGAAAGGGGTTCATAGGAAATAATTGTGACCAACAAATCCAAACTAAATCCCACGATATTCAAAGTGATCATCATCATCGATCAATGTATGTTGGGGTTGGGCTATACTAATTACTTTCTTTAATTAATTGATGATGTTAAAGTATACCAAACGTATGTATCTCTCTCTTTCTTCTAATAGGTTAAACTTGTGTATCTTTTCACTTCTTGTGTTGTTTCCCATTAGAGTTGAAAACTTAAGTTTATCGCTGACTCTATCGTTCCTTCTTACAAGCCAATCACTCTTATGTGTGTATATATAGAAATTAACAGGAAATTTCTCACAGATTAGATTGTGACTTGTTGGTAATTAGGATAAGTTTTGTTGACTGAATGATGTTGTAGTGTTTCATTTATTTAAATCTGAGTCCACTTTACAACTTATTTATTTATAATTTGTGAGTATTGAGTATTCACTGATCGACTAGTACTAGTACTTATATATATATATATATATATAGCCACATCATTTTGTGAGCCTATTATTATTGTATTATTTTACCATATTCATCATTATCGATATCCTTTGAGGTCTTAACATGTATATATATTACATATATATCAAAAACATAAATCTTATTTAATAAAAAAGGCAAAGAAAAATGAGGTTATCATAAAGAGGCTTTAAACATGAACAAGAATATTGATCAGTGCAATCACTTTCAATTGTAAAGTTTTAGGGATAAAATATTCATTCAGTTAGTAGCTAGGTTCATCTCAAAGATCCAATCATTGCATGCCAAAAGGAGATTCAAAATTGAATTCACCCATCAATTTTAAATAAAGGCTCGAGGAGTAGTGAAATTGATTAAGCAAAGCCCATTAATTGGTACTACTACTACTACCTAGCTTTTCTCTCAGCATGCAACTCCTTTCATGCATGCATGTTGATTGAGTAACGCATCTTCTAATTAAATAGCTCACGCTGGCTATATGCTAGCTACTTTTGCTTTATTTTCTAGGCAACCAATTAACCAAACACTAATAAATGCACCGGATCGAATCCAACACTGTCGCCATTGATGGAATTAATAATTTCCTAAAATTAACAAGTATGAGAATTAATTCCAAATTACGTGTTGATATATGCTTGGAACGTTCTTGGTAATAAACTTAATACTTCACTATTGAAGTGGGATTTCCACCACCATGATTTTTTCTTTCCTCTTTTTCCGTTGTTAGGAATTGATTTGTAATGTGGGGTCACCCACAACATGTACGATTACTTTTAAGTGGCTGCTGATCTCATTTTTCAAGCAGCTTTAATTACTTTGTTTTTAATAAGTCTCTTTCTTAAAATAGTATTAATTATTTAATATTTAATATATAATAAAATGAGGGAATAGGAACATAATCTCAATATTTTAGACTTTTAGTTAATCAAATTATAAGGAATATGTGTGCTAATGCAAAAGATTAGATATGGTGGATAAGGCAGTTGAGTGAGGCTTAAAGAGTGAGCCACTTGATATAACTACGTACTCCCCTCTAAATTAATATTTAATCAAAGGCTATGTATTTGTAATCTATCTAGCTAATCATCAACCAAATAAAGGAGCTGAGTAGGGGCATGCATGCACCTAATTAAATAAATGAAAATTGAGTGGAAAAATGTTGGAATCTAAGGTCACAACGACATGTTAATTTGGCTCCTCTCACTACTAGGAAATACCCCATTAGATATCACTAAAAATATATCGGTTTTAAACAAATTGATATTGTCAAAGTTTTTTATATCAGTTGGATTTTTAGTTTTCTAAAAATGATGTCTAAATACATTTATATATCGCCAAGTTTTCAAATTCGATATCTAAATTTTTGGGTAAAAATTAAAATTCTACAATAACCGATATCTAAACCATAAACTGATATTAATTGTTTCAGCTCAAAATCAAATATAAAAATTTTTGTTACAACTTAAGTGTTTTGACTTAAGTTAGACCCGACACTCCCCCCCTCTCAAACACAATTAACACAGAAACACTATAGCTCAGACACTCCTCTCACACTCCTCTCACCCCGAGCTCTCTCTCTCTCTCTCTCTCTCTCTCACCCACGCCCTCATCGTGGCGGCGATCTCTCTCACCCACGCCCTTATCGTGGCGTCGCCGTTCTCACAGTCCGACCTTGTCATCGTCGCATAGTTGACCTTAGCCATATCGTCGGCCCTCAAGAGCTTTCTCTGCCACACTCATCGTCCTGGGTTGCAGCCAAAAGGTAAGATTAGTCATCGTCCTAGGTTCTCTCTTTCTCTCTGTCCTCGATCTTCTCTCTATCTCATCCTGGGTTCTCTCTTTCTCTCTGTCCTCTTCTCTCTTTACTGAAATTAGGGTTTCAAAATTGGGCTTTTCTATTGTTTAGGTTTTTCTTCAAATTATGGATTTCTTAGCTAGGTTCGTATGCTTCATGAAATTAGGGATCTGGTGCATTTGTTTCTTCAAATTAGCGTTAATTTTTTGTGGGCTTAATGCTTCATTTGCTTCTTTTAATTAGGGGCTTATTCTGTGGTTTTCTTGGCATGATTGATTCTGTGAATTAACTTAGGAAGTTTGGGTTTTTATTTGTGCTAATTCTGGCTTTTGGTTTCAGCACCACAGGAGCTTTGGTAGGTGTACAGTTTCTGTCGACTTGGGAGCTTGACATCAGTCTTAGCTACCATGTTGGCTTTTTGTGCATCTGAGCAACGTCTACAACATAATGTACTTAATAATTAGCTCTAAATTGCTTCTTTTCAGTATCGGGACTTTCGGGGAGTAAAGAAACAGCTCAAAGTCAGGTCTCAGTTGGAATGGGGTTGCTAGCTGGGTCAATTGTATTGATTCTTACACTAATATGGGGTTCCTGTGTTGTTGTTGGCAAGTGTGATATTCAGAATTCCATTGCCATTGATAACAAAGATACAAAGGGATTTAGCTTAACTGGTATGCCCATTATTTTCTTTACATATATGTTTTTCTTAGCTTTTACTTTTCATCCATCTATGATAAATAGCTAGAGATAGTAAATTTGCTATGCATTGTCTGCACTTTACATAACATAATAATGATGATCGATGGGGGACATATAAATGATTGATCACAGTTTATAATAGCTTAGAGATATCACAAATTCACATTGACATTCACATATAACAGAGTTTATTTTTAAAAATATATATATTTTTTTTTCATCCACAATTTTGTTATTGCAAATATTTAGGCAAATATCTCCTTTGCATGCAGTTTTTCTAGGAAAGTAAGGTACTAATTCTACTATCGAAGTTAAGAACAATTAACTTGGCTCATTTTTAAACTAATTTTTGCAGAAAAATTTCACCAGAATAGTTGTCATCATTTTGTTTTTAGTAAATATAGGTGCCATCATTTCCAGTTTTACTAATTCTCAATTTCACAGCAGCTTTGTTTGTGTAACCATCTTTCCACAGTATTCAATCTTTCTACTGTGATTTTCTTATGATCCTTCAATTTTTGATATTGGGTGCTATGTTATTAATGGTTTCACACTGATAGACAATGGTCAATGGGTTCATTGTAATTTATTTTGGTATGCTCAAGTATAATACATTATGTGGCTTACATTTTGATTAATGTTACCTGCAGGTTAATCCAAAAGCTGCTGAGTCTTTGGCTGATCCTGAAGAGTATCCTAATTTGTTTGAGGATTGGCAAGTTGCTCTTTCTGTTGAATCTAAAGCTTCAGAGACAAGGTATCTCTCTCTCTCTCTCTCTCTCTCTCTCTCTCTCTCTCTCTCTCTCTCACTCACACACACACACATACGTCAACCTTCTATCCTTTGTTTTAGCACAAGTTTCTTGACATCTCCAGCTTATTTTTTTTTTCTTTTGGCTTGACGCTATTTGCCTTGTTGTATTAATAGCTTTCTTTTGATTGTTTTTTTTTAGGGGTGTTTATCCTCCTGCCGAGGAGTACATAAACCATGTTGACAAAGCACACGTCACCCTTGTGGATGCTTTCAGGAACATGCAATTGAATGAAGAGGAACCTCTTGAAAATGGAGATGCTAATCATGAGGTAGACAATGGATGCAAATTTTATATTGCTTGCTGGAAGATATTATTTCTCATTGCGAATTTATTTTAAACCGTTGATATTTGCATGATAAGATATGCAGATTTCCTGCCTGTCTCAGGACATATTTGTCCTTTTTTATGTGATCTGCATGTTGGACTACTTCTAGTTAATATATTTGAATGTTTGGTCTATATGATTGGTACAAGCTAGGTCTTCTAACTTGTAGACTTATTTGTATGAAGCTGATATGGATTTCATTGCATAAAGAACCCATATTATAGTTTCTCTTTGCTTTTGCTTTATGAATTGGCTTTTAAACACTAAAGTTTCATTTCTGCTTGTGATCTGTTTTACCACAGGTTTTGGAACAGAATGGGGAACATACTGCAGATGAACAGTATGGGGAACAGACTGCAGATGAACAGTATGGGGAACAGAATGCAGATGAACAGTATGGAGAGGAGGAAGGGAGCCAGGAGGAGCCTGTTGTGGTAGACGCTGATTCAACGGATGGTGTTGTACTCATTAATGGTAACGAGGCTGACGAAGAGTGGGGTACGAATAATGAAGGAACCTCGTCAGCCTAAAAAGCTATTGGTTGGGCCAATGTGAAAATCCAATTTTGTCTCTGGTGATTAATTGATTCTAAAGTGCCATCTCTGACTCCCATTCTGACAACTTTCTGATATAACTAATCATACCACTTTCTCTAATAACTACTTTTTGAGATTTTAAATATTTTTTTATCGGTATAATTACTACAATAAGTACTATTAATGCTGACTCTATTAGGGTTCATCTTCACGGAATGCCTCAGCATTGTACCAGTGATCGAGCTGTGTTTATTGACTTTATTCGAAGTTAGCTATGTGTTATTTATTCCCTGTGGAATAACAGCAAAATAGATTTGAAGATTTGATTGCTAACAGTTTCAACAATTTTTTTTTTTCATGTAAAAAAACTTTTTTAGAGAGAAAGCAGTGTGAATCTAACATCTAACTGCATAGATACCCAGAATTCCTTTATAGAATACCTGGAAGCAGTATGCACAATTGTCATCCACTTAATCCAAAAATTGATTTTCTGTAGCTTGGTTTCGCTGTTGATTCTGTATGATTGGTTTTTTCTATTATCTTTTTGGCTTCCTCTTGTTTGATTTCAGTATTGGCTTCATTTGTAACATGAGATTGCTCTTATTCTTTCTGTATGCGTAATTAACTTGTAAATGATTGAACTTGGTAGTTTTGTTGTTACTCTCTCTTTGCATTTGGATGGACCATGTGAGGATTTTTCATTGTCAGCTATCATTATTGTCATTGTAAAAATTACTAAAAGTTGTTTTTATTTTTATTTTTTTTATATAGTTGTCTATTCTTAGCTGTTGCATTTTTTTAGGAGCTTAAGGATTGTGTTTGGTATTTTCTCTACTCAAGTTGTTTTGTTACTTCCTAATTCTTGCATCTCTTTCCTGTTTGCAGTGCTTACACCACGTCACTAGGTCCCTATAAAGACTGCTGGTCCAGCTGTATGGATCCTTTGCAAAGGTGAGAAAAGATACATATATTATACTTAATCAAACTCAAGGCTTGAGCAGAGTTAAATGCCAGTAGGATGATCTGGTAGTGTGTTCTATTATTGGGATATTTTATCAGATTATGTAATCATAGTTTTCCATTCTTTACTGCCTTTATGAATAGTTTGGGCATATTACACATGACACATTTATGCACTTAAAGAAGCCATTCACCCTGCACTTTTGCTTGTATGTAGTGTCCTAAACAACCAGGTGGTGTTGAATGTGCATATTATGTGATGAGGTACATGAAAGAGATCATTGAGGACACAAACCTTGCCTTTGAGACCATGGTTAGAATCCTTTTGACTATTTCAGTATATATAAATTATTATCCGATGTAATTTTGATTGCATTTTTTTTTTGGTTATGTCATCAATCTGTTATTTTGGAGATTTTGAAGTTATATATATAGGCATGTACTGCCTTTGGATATGGTGTTTGATTGACTTGAACTGCCCTGCATATATTTGTCCTTTGCATGAATGTTTGCAACTTTGCATGTTGAACTTGGAACTGCCCCTTGTCTTTAGAATTTCCAACTGCGCATGCAATTGACTTTTTTAATTTCATGGATATGCAGCTTAATTTATAGGAAACTTGGATATGGCTTTCTCAATCTTTAAATTTGAAACTGGTTTTGGATTGATAGGAAACTAGAATATGGTTTTGGTTGTTGTAAATCTGGTAAATTGAACTTTAAAGCTTGATGGACCATCACATGTACTTAAGCTTGTTGCTGGGGGCTATCACATGCAACTCTTCCTTTTGGATTTTGGGATTGCTATCAGCTGCCTAGCTTCTTTATTTAAATAATTGCATGTCTAGGTGGCTCTGATAGCATGCAGCTAGCCTTATATATATTATTTGCACTCTGCCATGTATAGGTTTTGGGATTGCAGCAAGACCATAACTTTTATCATTTGAATATATAATTGCATATCTTTTGGTGGCTGATCATGCACTTGTCTTTAATGTTTTCAGTGGTCTAAGACGAAGAACAAGCGGACTGGTTACACCCAAGCCCAAATTGATGAAGTCCGAGTTGAATGGGGAGACTATGTCACCGAGCATTATTTTTAGACATGCATGTTGGTATACTGTTTTGACATACATTTTGTGGATATGGTATTAGTGCTGCCATTCCAATCTTTTGTAAAGGAAAAGGCAGAATTTAGAACTAGCTAGCTAGCTAACTAGTGTGCATAATTTAGAACTAGCCATGCCTTATATTTTGTGCAGATTTTTGAAGTTTCTTAGGGGGGTTAAAAATGGATTAGCTAGCTAGGGTTATCCCTACTTGTTGAGGGATTTGTAATTTATTTTTGTTAACTTGAATATGGTTGAAATTGGATGTTGAAAATATTGTATGAGAATGTTGGATGAAATTGATGGAAGCATTTAAATTGCACAAATTGGATGGTGCATGTTCGAATTTTTATATCAAATATTTGACAGGACAAACTGATATCTAACAATCCATTTTAATTTTTTTTTAATTAAAAAACATTTACAATATCCGTTCAACACTGATATCTAATGTCTTAAATTTGATATTTATACAGACATATACATCGAAAAAAAAAATAATAGCGATATCTAATATAATTTTTATATCACATGGTAGCTCAAATATGATGTTTAAAAGACTTATAATATCTGAAACAACGGACAAACAGATATCTAATCTATACAGATATATCGGTTTTATTTAAAACTCTGATGTGTTAACAATATTAAATATCGCTTTAATAAAAAAAGTGATGTAACAACTTACCAAACATAGCTTTTGCTGAGTTTACAGTATCGAAAAATATAACCAAACCGATATGTAATATACACTTTAATGTCAGTTCTTAAAAAACTAATGATATTGAAAGTACATTACATATCGGAATCCATTCATGTAGATAGCGGAAATTTGAAATTCGATATATATTAATTATTAACAATATCGGAAATTCAACAAATAGGATGTCTAAGTTTTTATAAACATCAGGTAAAAACCGATATTAAAAATAGGGTACATTAGATATCACGTCTGCCCTTATCGGTCGCAAACCTAATAGACATCAGTGTTCCACTGATCTCTAATGGGGTATTTCCTAGTAGTGTCTCCAATACTTAGGTGT
This sequence comes from Dryas octopetala, assembly GCF_963921425.1. Classification (NCBI taxonomy): domain Eukaryota; kingdom Viridiplantae; phylum Streptophyta; class Magnoliopsida; order Rosales; family Rosaceae; genus Dryas; species Dryas octopetala. Next base: position 15,959,506 of record NC_141367.1, on the reverse strand, counting down.
TTGATCATTAGGATCGACAAGAAAAGGATGCAATAGAAAGCATAATCTTCTGCCCAGCTAGCTAGCTAGGCCTAGCCAAAAGCCATGACCAACCTTTACTCAAGTAGAATGATGATGATGATTAGTAGATATGCTTAACTAACGAGTTAATTACATTTACACTTTATGAGGTTTATCGTCTTTTCACATATATTCCCTGAGGTTTCAAAAATTACACCTACACCCCATGAGGTTTCAAAACTATTGCATATAACCCTCTACAAGAGAAAAAAATAAATAAACAAAAAAGAAAATATTTGTATTGAAGTTGGATCTTACACCTTGAGTAATCTTATTAGGCCATTTCACCCTTTAGTATGCCTTTTTGCATAATTTCTCATCATTTTTCTTCTCACTATAGGGAGTTTTATGCAACATTTTTGAAATCTCAGGAGGTGTATGTGTAATTGTTGAAACACCAGAGGGTGTATGTGAAAAAACGATAAACCTCAGGGGGTGTAAGTGTAATTAACTCCTTAATTAACTATACTAAACTAGGAAGCATGGAAACAATGGGAGACTTAAAAGCTTTAAGTGGTAGAGCATTTTACTCGATCTTACTCTTATTAGAAAAGTTCTGATGTGCGATTCTATAATCTCAATATAGAGACATGCATTAGCAAATGTGCCTTTTTCTTATTTGATTCTTTGGATCTCATCATATAACTTCCTTTCTATATATTGATTAATAGTGGGCACTTAAAATATGCAATATTATAAGGGGATGGATAAATGAATTAAAGTGATATAAAAGACGCATATATATATATGATATGACATGGCATATCTTGAGCTTAAGTGTCGGTATCACATCATAGATATACAAGGGAAAAATGCAACTAAGCCTAAAATATAGAGATACGTTATGAAAGCATATGAAATGGCAATATAAAATTGATGCATAAGGTGACATAAGAATGCACATAAATGAAATGCCAAACGCTATGGGCCTAAAGTCTTAGTAGATAAGACCAAGACTATACATTTCTTAGAGAGACTATGCAGTTGAGGAGCAGGCACATCACTAATTAAGTACAGCATACTCAGTGACACAATCAGATGAGTCTACATAACATATCAATAACTCGCAAAGGAGTACTTGAAAACAAAGATTGTGATTGCAATATTTCAACGAAAAAAGAAAGTAAGAAAACCCCACTCGAAAACCCTAAAAAGGGACTCATAAGATGACAACCAAGCTAGCTATACCTCTATAAAGAAGCACAATAATTGTCCGCATTAGACATATTTAAAGTGGTAACAAGTTGTTTATTATTAGCTAATTTAATTTATAATCCAAGCCAAAGTAGAGCAGGTGTTCTTTGGTTTGTCAAGACCGACAATTGATAAAATTTCAATTTAAAAAGTCTTGTCAGGAAGAAAATGAAAACATGCACTATTTAGCGAGTTCGATCTCAATAACAAGGTTAGCTGGCTAATTTTCATCGATTGCGTCAACGCGTAACACATTAGCATTTTTAAGCTTAATTCTTTTTAATTAACATATTAATGATTAATTGATTGTTAATTTTGATGTCGACATCTATCAGTGCCTGTGATTATTGTTTAAAATTTAATTAATAGTATATAGTATACTGTGACACTATCATTGCCATTGTAGGAATTAAGAGCTAAATATTGCATGAAACATAACCAGGCCAAAAAGGAACATGGACCATGATGAAAGGAATTAGCTAGCATCAATATTATACACATTTTTGGTTTTAGCAGAAACTTGAGTCTGCTTCTCCTACTGTGATTTGAGCTACAACTTTATTTTATTTGTGCAATTTTACTTCTTGAAGCATCAATTTAAGGAGCGGCTAATTGATTTTCTGAAAAATATAAAAAATAATTTATTCTCATCCTAGCTATTACGTCTGTATATATTTATTCACATCTTATAACGTCGGGTTGATCTGCAAATATTTATTATGTCTATCTTTTTCATTACCAGATAGATCATACGATAAAATGTGAACAAAATAAATTTGTGCATGCACGTGAAATATACAGGTTCAATGATTGAGTTGTTGCAGAAAATGAAAGAAAGCAATTAAAGACGAACCTGACTGCCTGAGGCTCTGAGCCAATAAAAATTGGAGCCAACAGAGTAACTTGGCCAAGTTCCCAAGTAGCTATACAGTGAAGCTCCATTAATTCTTAACAGAAAGGATGTGAATTATAGGAGAGATGGAGTCCTAGTCCAAGCCAGCTTTGCTTCTACCTGGTTGCAAGTATCTGACAGGACCAACTCATGCATATATCATCTGATCAAGTAATAAAGTTTCTGATGTGGTCCAAAGGGGAAATGGCCCCTATTGATTTCCATATGCTTTTGATCCTCTAAAAAACTAAATTAAAAAGCACAACAAAAGCTGGGGTATTTTGGCTCAATCTAGCGCGCTCCCACAAAAAACCAAACAAGCCACACAAATTAACTGTACATGTAAAAGAGGGTCCAACCACTGTGGTACACAACCGTACACGGCAAACCATCTTTTTCTCTACTGTCCCTAGTTAGTTCCCAAGAAAATGTTGCATATATAATATATTTTATAGACCAATATATGTACTATATTTAATTCCCGAAAAACAAAAATATATCATTCTTATTTGAACACTCACGTAAAAATTTCATGAAGGTTTTTCTGTTACTAAAAACGAAAAGAACAAATTGAATATTTCTATCAAGTGCGCATGACCTATTTTAGATTAATCCGACTTAATTAGTATACCCGGCCCTGAAGTTTGAGACCTAATTAGAACATTCATTTGAGTCTGGATTCTCGACTTCTCGACTGATTTGAGCTTTTTATGATAAATTTGTATTTTTATTTAACACTACATTGTTATAGACCGAAAACTATACCCTAAATGGAAATCGCTTAACAACATGAGAGGATTCTATTTCGATTAAGTCTCCATATCTGCTTGCATGCCAAGTTGATTCTGCTGTATCATATCCAAATATCCAAATATCCAATTAGTGGCCACTGATCTGGATAATGATAGATGAAAATTCAACTGTGCAATCAGAACAAGCATTAGTGAAAATCAACTAAAGGGCACTAACTTGAACATATATATATATATATATATATATATATAATGATACGATGATAATGGTGGCTCCCACAGTCCCCACTCCTTATAATTTCGTCGAAGAATCATTTGGAGCATAATACGTCGACGTAATGCCATGTCAACATCGACTTGAAATAATGTTCTTGCTTCTCGTGACAATGGGATGTTTAGTTGAAAATGGTGGTCCTCCAATTGATTTCAAATTATTTCAGCTCACGGTTTCGATTATCAAACTTGTCATTCCTATTGGCTACATATGTACTAATTGAATTCTAGATGCACCCCATGATTTGTGTTTCTGTAGTTAGTGGCTATACTTTGTGGTTGCTTTGTGGGAAAACCAAAAGAGCTAGGGTGCTTCTTTCAAATTTTACAAAAAGTGGTAACATTATGCTAGGCTATCTCCTCCATGTGTCATAGCTGGGCAAGGAACAAGTAGATCACTTTTACCCTTTTTGCGGGTACTAGATGATAAGAAAGCATCTGAAATCCTGAAAAATGTGCATGAGATGTCTGCCTATGGTAAAAGTCTTGTCTAGAGTCTCTACAGGTCGGCTCATATAAGAGATTAAATATAAAAGATAAGTGAAGAACAACACATTTAATGGTTGGATTTAATATGATTATAAAATTAATAATGCATTCAAGTAAATCTAACCCAAATATATTGTCCCTCATGTTAGTTCCTTATATGAGCTGAATTGGAGTCTCTAATATATATTCAGTGTTTAATCTCACGATTTATTTAGAATAATGAGAAATATCTTCAAGATTTATTTCATTTTTTGGTATAAAATATTATGATGAACTCAAGATATATACGTACAATATCACTATCTGGTGAATATAGATAATTTGCACCATCTCATCTCTGTATCATTTGTTCTGCCTTTTCCATGCCATTATATAGATAAAGTTCTTATATTTTATTCACCAAGTATTTTAGGTATAATGGCATGGAAAAGGCATCAAAAGCATCCTAAATGGAATAATTTACATGTTTTTTTTTATCTGGGAACAATACACAAGTTGAAAACTTCTTAGGAAATGAAACCGTGCAGGGCCATTGGTGAGTATTGGAATTTCCATATTGTACTTCCCAAACCAAACAATGTACCTCAAAAGGAATTTGGCGAATATATCAGATGGTGCATTTACCAAGCAAAAATTACCCCTTAAAATAACTTGACTAATATTGGTAAATCGTAAACACGTACAAACGTCGTAAATTAAATCTCAGTTTATGAATGTAAGAACATTCAAATTTACCTAGTAAATATGATTTGGGATCATTACATGTTTATGAGATTTATCTTTAATTCTTGTACAAAATAAGAGAGAGAGAGAGAGAGAGAGAGAGAGAGAGAGAGAGAGAGAGAGAGAGAGATTTTCCTCATTACCAAACAAAAAACCCTAAAAAAGAATGTGAATAATTAAGGATCGAAAAAGCACCAATTAGCAAAGAAGCTAGAAATCCTTGGATTAGATGTGATGTATATTTGTGGAGGATGAGTCAGTAATCAGTAAGGGGAATAGTGACCAAAAGAAAACAAAAGGGTCCAGAGCACTTTGCTTCCTGGTGGGCAGACACATGGCACAAATGGTTAGCCATACGACACAGGTGCACCAGCCCCATGGCCCTACCACCAGTCCCTTTATATATCCCACACCCTGGCCTAATGGCCTTGCTCACTTGTATCAATCACAATTCACAAGCAAAGCTCTTACACTCCCTATATTGCTTAGATCCTAGTGCCATACAGGATAACTGTCTTTTTCTTTCTCTCTTCCTTTGCCTTTTGTTTGGTTACTGAGAAAAGGCTGGAATTGCAAGGAGGATTTGAGGCCAGTAATTTTGGTTGGTATGATTTCTACAAATAACATTAAAATTAAGTAACTTGTATGGTTGCATTTCCACCATTTGTTACCAAATAGTCCACAAAATACAAGCCAGTTTTGCTTTATACTTCCTGGAAATTTCTTTGTGGAAGCAATTTTATTATTTCAGCCAACAAAGTCCACCCTAATATTAAATAGCTCAGCAGTTTCCTTCAACTACACGACTCCCTTTTTAGAATATGATTCAATACCAAATGTTGTTTATAGACAAGGAAAGCTTTTGCTTCAATTTGGCATCAGATTTGGGCAAGAAGGGTTCATTTGGCAGCAATTTCATTGCATTTGCGTATGGTGGAGTTCTGCCACCTACAAATTGCACAACCTCCACCAACCCCAAGAGTAAAAGCCCACTTGTTTTCTCATCCTCAGCCTGGTTATGTGGCAATATCAAAACACCTGGGAGCCCTATATAAATCCAATGATCCACTCAGTGGACCCAGCACCCAGAAATTAAAAAATATATATCTAACAAATTTTCTCATTGTGAATTTGTGACCTTGGAATTGGATGCACAGAACAGGGAATTAAAAGAAAACTGATAGCTAAGAACAAAAACAATGGAAACCGATGGCAACATTGCCCCCATCTCTGAAAAACTCAAAAATGGGAATGTCATCCCCATCTCTAGCAGACCAACTTTGAATCTTTTTAAACCTTTGAACCTTTTGGGTTTTCATTTTAAACTTTGAATCATTGATCACCTAAGAGCATGCTACATGGATAATGGAAAATTCTGGATTTTCGTTTTGGATGCTGGGTGCCCTAAGGATATCTGTGGGTGCACATAAAGCCCCAGAAAGCTAATATCCCATTAACCCGAGAGCCATTCAGCCCAAAAAAGACCAAACAAAAAATCCTGGAACCATGACTAGTGTAATTTTTTTTGCTTTAGAAAATCCATTCAAGGCAACAAAAACCACTACCTGGGTCAAGGAAAGGTAATAAGGTAGCTTTCAGAGATTGTCAGTCATCAGATTTATAGTACATTACCCTGTTACTCTCAGAGTATGTTAACACAATAGACTGGAATATTGACATATTTAATGGAAAATCTAGTTGAAACAATTAAAGAATTCTTTATTTTTCTGCTAACAAATTAAAAGAACCATGATTTTCATCAAGCAATGATGGCAAACAGTTGTTTCCAACTTAAAAAAGGCAAACAATCTCACATGAGTTAACAGATTTTACTCATACATGCAGCATATCACATTCCCAATTAAACAATATACAATACAAGGTATTATGCAAATGACCTAACAAGGGCTATCAAATGTAAACAGAAGGGATGACCAATTCTGCATGATTAAACAAGACAGAGAGTGACACCAGTGAACGTTTATCCGCTTGGAACCAAGGTTGTTAATAAAATCACTACTCATAAATGATTTTGAAATACACATGTATTTAGAAAAGCAGTAAATCTGAATAGCTCGACCTCAGCTGATGCATTTGCTAGATTGGTCATCATTTCCCCCTGGGATTAAAAAAACAAAAAGAAGAGGTTGTTAGAGAGAGAGAGAGAGAGAGAGAGAGAGAGAGAGAGAGAGAGAGAGAGAGAGAGCAGAGAGTAGAGACGGTTTGAATGGACTTACGTGTTCATCATCAGAGTTATGTTATCTCCTTTAAGAAGAATCCTTCCTGAAAAATAAAAGGACATAAATAAGGAAACAGATTTAGAGATTGCACAAAAAAAGTGTACCAGAAGAGCCAAGGATGAGGAGACTCACCTAATGTCTTTCTGGTCTTTTTCTTGATGCTCACTTCTTCAGCATCATCCAGAACCAAATTCATGTACTCATCAAAACCCTGTAAAACCAATTGTGCCAGAGGTCCAGAAGTTAACTTATGACAACATTTGTTGGAGAAAATTGAAAAAGAAAACATGAAACTAGGTTATAGCACAAATAATGTCAAAACAATTATAGGAAAATATGAAATATAAGATAAACCAAGTAAAGCAAACATACAGTTACGAAATTAGGAACAATATGGTTCAAGCCATCAAGTACAAGGCACCACAAAAGGTAAAGGGGGGTGTGTGTGTGTGTGTGTGTGTGTGTGTGTGAGAGAGAGAGAGAGAGAGAGAGAGAGAGAGAGGACTCAAAATAAGAAATAGGAAAAAAAATTAGACTGGAAAAAAAATGCAGGGTCTTCCATTATCCATGTTGTTTCTGACTATTCCACTATTACTACCTTTTTAACATCCTCCTCAACGACTAAAATCCTCATCTAGCCATGAAAGGATAACTTTTAGCACATGGACAAGATTTAGCAATGAAAAAGGTTTGAATATCAAAAAAATTGTTACACCATAAATTTAAGACAAAGTACAATTTCCAGTCCGTTTGCAGTAATTGAAAATTTAAAGGGTATTCAAGTTGAATATTATTAAAACATGTGCTAGCATTTGTACTCTAATTTTAGGCTAAATGTCACAAATGGTCATCATTGTTTGCCTCATATTTCAATCTTACTCTCGTGTTTTCAATCTTACTCAAAAATCAGAATTTCCTCCGATAACCGTCAAACAAAGCGCACGTGCAGGTCAAGTGAAGGGTAGAATCATCCTTTCAGGTCCATCGGTTACTAAAAGATTCTACCCTCCTTGTGACCTACACGGGCGCTTTATTTGACGGAATTATGATTTTTGAGTAAAATTGAAAACATTTTAAATCACGATGGTACTTTTAAAAAATTGAAGCCACGAGGGTAAGATTGAAAATGAGGCAAACCACAATGACCATTTGTAACATTTGGCCAAATTTTTAATCACATGAGTCTGCGTATTATAAAACTTTATGAACCATTTTATCCATTTTAGTGAAGCAAATATGATCTTACATGAACCTAGATGCTAGTAAGGAATTATAGGGATTTGAACACCAATAGGGAAGAGGAAGTAGTTACAAAGTTCTACGCCAAATCAAGACTTCAAAAAGTGTTCCCTGTACCAACCCTCTAATGATCTATATAACCAGCAGGTGTGTAGACAACATAATTTTATGGTGAATATGTTTACAAAATGGAACTGAACCTGTGAATTCTTTTAACAAATTAACTTTCAAACAAACACCCCATACTCTTTTTATGTTTAGTCATGTGAAAGCCTTGACCAGCACAGCACAGAAGCATGTTTTCACATCTTTTCCACAGCACAGCACCAGGAAAACATATTTTACAAACTTAAACAGACTAACTGTTTTACGATAAGCACAATATGTTGAAAGCTAAATAATCTCCTAGGACAGTTTCCACATCTTTATTTTGTATAACTTCTACTTAAAGAGAAAAGCTAGTTTTTGGCTCAAGTATGATAATCATCTATACCAGGTCGTCATACTTCTGCACATACTGCATGACCCTGATTACTCAAATAATTCCAAACAACCCCTCACATATCGTATAACCTAAACTGACGACCTACAATATCATCAATTATAAAACACAACAAACGATAACAGCCAACCAAAGGCATTTACCAAGGGAACATAAGAACCTCAAGATCCAGTATCATTAAATAAAACAATTAAATTGAGCACTCACTTATATACTATGATAATTTACTTGTTTAAGATTAAGCACAACAAAAATATACTAAATTAACAGTTTGGGCATAGATTGTGCCATAAACCAAGACAACAGAAATCATTACTAGCCTAAAAAAAATGATTTTTCTATAAATGTGTGGCAATATGAACAAATAATACTCTAAACCCCTAGTGGACCAAAACTATGAACAAATAGAAAAAGAGAAAAAAACTTACAATAATTCGGCCTTCAATCCTGAGGTCTTTCTGCTCAAAGAGCCAAATCTGAATGCGAGCTTTCTGAAACCAAAATCGTCCGAAAAAAAAAAAAAAAAAAGTCAAAACCCCAGTAAGAAAATCCCCCGAGATGCGAGGTTTCTGAAGCAGACCCAGATGAAAACATCAACCAAACAGAAAATATATATATATATATATATATTACTTACACTTTGAAGGAACCTGAAAATCAAGTTCTGATGCAGCCAATATGCCCCAAGCAAAAGAAAGAAAATTTGTCAGTGAAACATTAAAACAAAAACAAAAAAGTTAAAACAAAACGGAGAAAAGGAAGATGGAGAAGGGAACGTACAATCGGTTGGGTCATAATCCTCTGGACTTTGGTGCTCGCCATGGCTGCTAAATTGAATGGGTTTTGGGGTCACAGAAAGGGGTTTTAGCTGAAGAGAATTTCGAACCCTAGCAAAGCTCAGCTTCTTTTCTATTTGCTAATAAGAAATACTTGAAATTGGGTGACCAACCCGCCTTTTATCGCCTTCCCTTTTTTATTTCTGTCACTTGGCAGGCTTCAGTTGCTTTTTGCCAGAGCCTCAGCTATTGCAAAAGTCCAGACACCTGCCAAGTGATGGATCAAGCCCATTACATCATTTATGGGCTAAGCCCACCTTTTTTCCTTGGGATAGACCTAGCAAAATTGTACACGACCCTTTACGACATAAAACGGCATGAAAAATTTAGTATATGGGTTAAGGCTTACCGTGTCTTGTGAAAATCGTGTGGACTTGTCAGCAACCAATTAAGCTAACAGGCGGTTTTCATGTCAACTCACAAAACCCGTTTGGACTTGTTAAGAATAAGGGTATTTTTGAAATTTAATAGTTTGTTGATTTAGTCATTTATTTTTTGACTGAAAAATTATAGTTTATTTATTTTTGCACGGGTGAAACGGGTGTTGATGTGTGAAATGGGTATGACAAATTGAAACAAGTCAACTAGCATCCAATGTGTGAATATGATGAATAGTTTTAACAGGTGAAACGGGTTGTGTGGTGTTCACCCGTTATTTTTCAAGTCATGTTAGTTTTAGAATTTTTTTTTACTTGTTAACTTAACATGTCGTGTTCAGATTAAGCCATTTTTCACATGACATGACACAAACCAGCAAAAACACTATATGTTTCCAAGTCTACATGGGAAACATCGTTGAGGTTTAAACTAGTGTTTGTTTTGTCGGAATGTGGCTTGGAAATAAGTATGAAACTTCTTTGAACAATACTTGGAGGGGGAAATGCTAAAATGACCCCATTGTTTACTTTCAAAATTTTCACAATTTTTTTTTCCTATAATTTTTTCAACTTACCCTTAACACCTTACCTGTAAAACAAGACAAAACAAAACAACCCCAAACAGCCCAACCCCCACCTGACACCACCCTCCCTCCCCTACCCACCCACCCACCTCCCCAGTGCCGTCAACCCAGCCATCGTGTGCCTCCCCCAACTCTCCTCCCTTCTCTCTCTCTCTCTCTCTCTCTCTCTCTCTCTCTCTCTCTCTCTCCCTTTCTCTCTCTTTCCTTATCTCTCCCTCTCTTTTTGACCCGCAATAAAAGGAGGTTGGCGACCTTGCCAGCCTCCAAATCGAAGGACGACGACTAACTGTAGTGTTTTTTATAATTTTCTTTTTTTATTATCATGTTAATTAAGCGTTTTCTTAATTTTTGTTAAGGATATTTAATACAATATTTTTTTTAATTAAGTTTAAATGGTTTTTTTTTTTGGAAAATTTTCTAAATAGGACACATACTTTAAGGTCAATCATATTTCATGACACATATTTAGGTTTGTGTTAATGAAAGACACTAATTTAGAATTTGTATCAATGTAGGAGGAACCGTCAATTCTGTCAAGATTTCTGTTAAAAAAAGACCATGTGTCAGTCACATGACTTTTTTTAAGGGGTAAACTGGTCATTTCCTATGTATGACCATTGCACTAAAAAAAAAATTCATTTTTATGTTTTAAAATCTTAGAATGTTAAGAAAAAATATAACAATAAATTAAAATTAAAACAAAAAACGTGGGAGATGGCATATCGCTCCTCCTATCCTGCCCTAACCCAACTTCTACAGCGGTAGCCTCACTTTCCCCCCTCTCTCTCTTTCTCTCTCTCTCTCTCTCTCTCTCTTTGTCCCTCTATGTCTCTTTCTATCTTTGTTTTTATCTTTTCTCTCTCTTCATGTAACCCACCGTCGGAGCAGTGAGGTAGGCTAGCGACAATTAATAAACCTCTGTGAAACTAACTAATAGGGGCATTTGGGCTCAACATTGAAGAGAATGTGTCAAAGGAAAATGGGTCAACATTGAAGAGAATGTGTAATGACCCGATCCAAATTTCACTAGAAATTTAAATTTTTATTAGTTGTAGACTTAAGAAGCTTAAAGAAAAGTTAAGTCGTGGAACCCATGCCATAAAAGTTTTTTTTTTTTCTAAATTAAATTGGAGACAAAGATAAATATTTTGAGATTCATGGAAATTTATTTGAGGTCATGAGGATTCTTGGTGAATCAATTTAAATTGTTAAGGATTTATTAAAATTATCGAGAATTATTTGGAGACATTTAAATTTATTGGAATTTAATTTAGGGGATTTAAAGTTTGAAGTTAAGGTGATAAAATAATGGTACAAGTCAAGAGAAACCCATAGGAATTTTCGGAACATTTTTGGGACTCGAATCCATGGTTTGTGAGTTAATTTAAGAATTGGATGTTTATGCCCATAATGAAAAAGTTTGGGTTTCCAAAGGGATTTAATTGGAAATTATTTTGAAAATTTGATTTTGGCATATATATTGTTACAATAAAGATAGTTATGAGTTGTTTTGAGAATCTTGTGTTGGCATATTCTTTTACTGGCAAATATTGTTTTACTGGAAAATGTTATTTTAGTGTTTGCATGAGCAGTTTCAAACCGTCATGTTAATACCTTCCTCTGACAATGATATCAGCTTGGCATACACATATGAGCATACATGTCTGCCCGTGCATCGAGATCACTTTGCACGGAAAGTGGTGAGCTTATCTGTTTGCTCGTGCATATGCATGAGATGTGGCGAGCTTATTTACCTAAGTGTATGGCCAGTTTCTCCGAGTACAAGTATGACGTGTTTTTAGTTGTTTTCTGAGATATTCTACAATATGAGTTAAGTTGAGAAATTTACTTTTGTGATTTATTAGCTTTTTGGGCAGGATTTTATTTGAAACTTTTTAATTAACATTCTTGTTGAAGAATTTTCTGAGTATTTCATGCATATTTGATTTGTTTGAATTATCGCTTTGATGGCTTTAAGATGTTCTCAGAAAAAGGATTGTGAAATGGTTCATGCACAAAGTTTTTTTAAAACTGGGGGCTTTCAAAGAAAATGAAGTCAAGGAAAATGAACGATTTATTAAAATGAATTTTAAAGAAAATGTTTTAAATTTTATTTGTCCACTCATTGAAATTATTCTCACGTTTTGGTTTTTAACTTTTCCCCTAAGTATTCAAGATTGCGGAGGTCAGATCGCACCACGTCGTGGTATTCGAGTTTTCTCATCCCCAACATATTGGTATTATGGGATCAAGGTTGTTATTGTAATTGTTAGAGTAAGATGTAATTGTAATCTTATTAGATATGTACTGATTAGACTTAACATTACTTGGTGTGGGTCTGAGACTCTTATTGGATTATGGTTAAGGTTGGTTGTTAAATTAGAAGTGCTATTTGATTTTTGGATAGGTGAGATTGTTTAATTTATAGGGGAGGTGCTGCCAAATTTTCGGTAGAATTTTCCACTTAGATTGACATTCCTATAAATATCATAAGGATGATGGAAGTTAGTGGGCTAACACCCTATGTGTTGGACCCCACAGGATCACTTCGAGTTCCAGGGTGGAATATGTGGACAGTCCTATTGAAGGAAGGGAAGCTTCTGGGATATGAATGGCTTATCTGAGACATAGAGAGAAAGAGACAAAGAGGTAGATCGAGGGAGAGGAAGAAGGAGAGGGAGAGAGAGAGGAAGAGGGAGAGGAGAGAGAGAGAGAGAGAGAGAGAGAGAGAGAGAGAGAGAGAGAGAGAGAGAGAGAGAGAGAGAGAAGGGGAGGGTGGGGTTGCGCCGGCAGATAGGGCTACCACCGGCGGGAGGCCACTTGAGGTGGAAAGTGGTGGGGCGGCTGGGTTGGGTTATGCAATCTGGGACCTGCACCTTTTTTTTTTTTTTTTTTGTTATTTGTTATTAGTTTTAATACTTTTTAGTTTTACTTGTTTTTAATTAATTGTTAGTTTGAATTTTTTTTTAATTTTTTAAATTTAAATCTTTTATAGTTTTAATTTTTTTTAGGAATAATCTTTTTTAGTTTTACTATTTTTGTAATTTAGAAATAGAATTAAGATTTTATTTAACATGAAAAGACCAATTTATCTCTCATTTGGACGGAGTTAGTAATATAACTTACGGTTCGTCCTATATTGATATAAATTCTAAATTAGTATGGACAGATCCACTAAGGGACAAGTGTGGTCGCCTGGCCAATCGCCCGCTGTAAAACTCTTACCAAAATCGCTGGTTTGACCCCCTGGAATGACCACTTACAACTCTGTAAGCACGCCCATAACTTGTTCGACGAAATGTCTGAATGGTGCGTTTGACCTCTCGAGATAAAATTCATGGATCCGTCACTGTAAATTAGTGCCCTTCATCAACACAAACCTAAATATGTGTCCTGAAATAGGATTGACCCCAAAATATGTGTCATATTTAAAAATTTTCCCTTTTTTGTTGTTTGTTTAGGATTTAACATAGTTTGGAAATGATATATGTAATTAACCCATAAATAAAACTAGCAGGGTCTCATTAGAATAATTTCAAACCAAAGGGGGTTTTGTATGAAATTAACTAATACTTTTGAGTACTTAGTGTAGGGTGATTAAGGTGCAATTGGGTTAATTCTTAGCTGCACTCGAAAGCTCATATTTGTCATATATTGTGGGGAATGAACGTTAATGACACTTGTGCATTGGTCGAATCTTCTCTTAAGACAATACATATGCACAATCCGGCTCACCTAAAGAACTTAACATAAGGGACAACTATCTACGGTTTACTAGAAACTCTTCGTTGCATGGCGGTGTCTAGCACAGTGGATCAAATCTTGCAGCGGTCTGTGGATATCTAGGACGAATTCCAAGCAGCCTCCATGGTCCCTAGAGCTATCCCTTCTCGAGCTCAAGTGAGGTGGGTGCGCCCTTCTTCGTGCTTTTACAAACTAAATTAATGTCGACGGTACTTGTGATATATATATGTGAGACAGTGAGAGTACATGAGACCAAACCTTGCAGGCCTGACAATGGCAAACCAGAAGCACCTTCCTTCTTTCTTCTTCGTTCTTTTGTTCAGCCTTGGTGGGATTGAGCCTTTGATGTCGAAGGAGGTTATACGAGTCCCGGTGGGGGTAGTTCTTAATCGAAACTCCCCAGTGGGAGTAATGGCAGAGAGCTGTATGGCCATGGCACTCTCAGATTTTTATGCTAAGAATGCTCATTATCGAACAAAGCTTGCTCTTCACACCCGGGATTCGAAAGATGATGTTGTTTTCGCAGCATTTGAAGGTCAAAAACACATCTTTTGATCTGCCTTATATTTTTGGTGAATGATTGAAGCAGAGTGCTAAAATGTGGTGGTAACTTAGGCATTACGAAACTCTCTGTGTCAACATTTTATCTAATTGAATTCATTCCCTTGTATATTGTTCTTTTTCGTAATTGAATTCATTCACCACTCTATTGAATATGCAGCGTTTCGTATGATAAAGAAAGAGAAAGTGCACGCCATTATCGGTCCTCAAAGTTCAGCAGAAGCAAAGTTTGTGATAGAGCTTGGCAGAGAGGCTCAAGTTCCCATCATTTCCTTTTCTGCCACAAGTCCATCTCTTTCTCCATCCCACAGCCCATTTTTCATTCGGACAGCCTTTGATGACTCTGCTCAAGTGCAAGCCATAGCCGCCATCATTGGAGCTTATAGTTGGTTGGAAGTTGTTCTCATCCATGAAGACACAGATTATGGCAATGGTTTAATTCCATACTTGATAGATGCTTTCCAAGAGGCTGATGCTCGAGTACCTTACAGAAGTGTCATTCCCCCATCTTCTAATGATTCTGATATTCTAAAGGAGCTTGAAAAGTTGAAATCAATGCCAACAAGAATATTTCTGGTGCATATGACTGCTTCATTTGGGTCAAAATTCTTTGTACTAACAAATAAGGCAGGAATGATGAGTGAAGGGTATGCATGGATTGTTACAAAAGGGTTATCGACTTTGTTAGATCCTGTGGGTTCGAAAGCCATGGATTCAATGCAAGGTGTATTGGGAGTAAGGCCATATCTACCAATGTCAAAAGATCTTGAAGATTTCAAATTAAGATGGAAAAGATTCACATTGAGCAAACCAAACAATTTTACTGGCATAAATCTCTTTGCATTGTGGGCATATGATACAATTTGGGCATTGGCTATGGCGGCGGAGAAGGTAGGAATAGCAAATTCCAGCTTCTTGAAGCAAAATGTTAGCACAGGTAGAGTCAATCATGCAAGCTTGAGAACAAGTGACATGGGTAAA
The DNA here is from genome assembly GCF_963921425.1 of Dryas octopetala. Taxonomy (NCBI): domain Eukaryota; kingdom Viridiplantae; phylum Streptophyta; class Magnoliopsida; order Rosales; family Rosaceae; genus Dryas; species Dryas octopetala. The sequence goes on along the minus strand of NC_141367.1, from coordinate 15,944,059 downwards.
AATCTACTTGAGGCAATCCTGAGTTCAAAATTTTAAAGCCTCAGTGGGAATTTCAATTTGGTCAAGAGACAGTTAGAAGCTTCAACCTTTGAGATATTCAATGTGATAGGGGAAAAAGAAAGGATTATTGGGTATTGGGTATTGGGCTAACCCAGAAAAAAGACTTTCGCGAGACCTGAATGACAGTAGTGATCATCAAGCAGCAAAATCAGATTTAAAGAACAAACTCAAGCAACCAATCTGGCCAGGGGTTACTACAAACCAGCCTGCAACAAAAAAATTGAGGATTGGAGTTCCATTGAAACAAGGTTTCAATGAATTCCTAAAAGTGGAAAAGAACAATAACATATCCGGATTCGCTGCAGATGTGTTCTTTGCTGCAGTAGCTCAACTACCATTTCCCTTTCCCCATGAATTTTTTCCCTTCAGTGGGACTTATGATAGTCTTCTTTACCAAATCAAACAGGTAAGTCATGTTAGTTTACAAATCAATTACCCCATAAATTGATGATGATCCTCTCACTTTTCACTTAATTGTGAGTTTAAATGCAGAAATATGATGCTGTGGTGGGAGACACAACTATTGTAGCTAATCACTCATTATATGTAGATTTTACATTGCCTTATTCCGAATCAGGAGTGTCAATGGTGGTTTTGATGGAAGATAATGAAAGAAATAATATTTGGATTTTCTTGAAGCCACTAAGCTTGGATCTTTGGTTGACAACTGGGGCAGCCTTCATATGTACAGGTTTTGTGATATGGGTTCTTGAACATCGGGTGAACCCGAGTTTAGAGGTCCTCCACATGAACAACTTGGCATGATATTCTGGTTCTCCTTTTCAACCCTTGTCTTTGCTCACAGTAAATTCTCTTGTCCTCACAGAAGCATATGTTTGTTTTTTATTGAAGTTTTCTTTCTTCAGAATAACAAATTCTAACATGTGAAAATGCTAAGTGAAGCATGTTTACTGACAATGCTTAATTTTATAATGCTGTAGAGGAGAAAGTGCTGACCAGTTGGTCAAGATTAGTGCTGATTATATGGGTTTTTGTGGTATGATCCTGACACAAAGTTACACTGCAAGCTTAGCCTCAATATTAACAGTGCAAAAATTGCAGCCTGCATTTACCGATATAATTAAAGAGATCCAAAGGAATGGTTACTATGTAGGATATCAAAATAATTCCTTTATTAAAGGGTTTCTGATCGAAAATTTAAAGTTTGATGAGTCCAAGTTGAAGCCTTTTGAAACCATTCAGGAGTACCATGATGCACTATCCAAAGGAAACAACAATGGTGGAGTTGCTGCTATTTTTTATGAAATCCCTTACCTCAAGCTGTTCCTTGCAAAGAATTGTTCTAAGTACACCATGGTTGGACCAACTTACAAAACTGATGGATTCGGCTTTGTGAGTTCCCTCTTTTCTTTGATTGTATTATTCTTTGGAAGATGTTAAAAGGAGCACATTAGCTAGCTAAGAGCCTCTGATGAGACAGTCGATGCATGTCTGCTTATTACATCAATTTTCATGGTTAACTGTTAATTAACACATCGTCTTTATATGCTGCAGAAAATGTAGTCCTTGACTCTAACATTACTCTTAACTCTTTTAGATAAATCAGTCCATAAGCCAAAATGATATGCAGCAATGTTGCAGCTAGTGGTACCATTTTATTATATTCATCAACATGCTAAATTCTTTTGTTTTCTTACATATCAGGCCTTCCGAAGAGGGTCTCCTACATGTCAAGGGCAATCTTGAATGTCACTCAAGATAAAAATAAGATGGATTCAATTGAGTCCAACTACTTTGGAAGCCAAACTGCAGCCTGTGAGGATCAAAGTGCCAAAATTTCCTCAGATGGTCCAAGTCTTGGTGTGTACAGCTTTGGAGGCCTCTTCATCATAGCAGGTGTGGCATCCATTTTTTCGCTTCTGACGCACATGTACCACTTCCTGTGCTCATATTGGCCTACTTTGAGGAGCTCCAAGAGTTCAGAGAGCTCATTTTGGTCCAAAGTGGTTGAAATGGGAAGGCATTTTGACGAGAAAGATGTCACCTCTCGTCATTTGAAGCGAAGAGACTCTAGAGTAAATGCTGTAGATGCTCCTCAGGAGCCTGCTGATCAAGCCATAAGAGCTCCACCTGGTGGAGCTAATGGTATGCAGATCAACCATTCTGGGACTTCCAACCAAACAGTGGAGAACAATAATGTTGATGATGCTAATTATGAAAATGAATCAGTACTGCATAGTGATTCATCTATCCATGCATGTACCTAATTTATCATAGCCTACATCCTTTACTTGTGTGGTACATGTATAATGAGTAATCTATGTAGAACAAACAAAGATGATCAACCTCTAATTATCTACAAAACCCTCTAGTACGTACTGTTATATCATGTATAAATAACATCAACATGTCAATTTATGAACACACATCCACATGTATATATGCAATTTCTACTTTTTAACGAAATTTCCCAAAATACTCTGAATTAGCTCTAAGAGACATGCTCAAATTAAGATCCAAAATCAAGTGAGCCTCCATTACTCATCATTCATATATAAAGGCTGCATGCCAAATCATAAATACACATTTTTGATTCGTAGTGCGATCGTGATTTTTCAAGCTCTCGATTTCTCATTCGATTATGGATTTCAAATTTGCCGTAGGTGCGAGAGCCGACGTTGCCGCGCAGGAGGCCTGGGTGGTGGTAGGGGCCAGGGGGCATTGTGTGGTGCAGTGGCGGCTCAATAAAAAGTGAGGCCTAAGGCGAAACTACAAAGAGGCCTTCTAAATATATTATTCAAAAATATTTTTAAAAAAAAAATTATTGAAAAATTAATCTTCTTGCTTTTTGAGATGCAAAATTAGTGATTAAATTTTTATATTCCAATTGTTTTACCAAATTTTTTTCAATAGATAACATAGCTAACCCATTTAATCTTTCTTGTGACATAGTTGACCGTAAATAAGTTTTTATTAGTTTTAATTTTGAAAAGCTTCGTTCTGCAGAAGCAACAGTTACATGTATTGTCAATAATATTCTATATGCAATCCAAACATTTGAAAAAGAATCAAACCTCGCAATAAAATTGAGTAGTTCAATTGGAGTTTTTGTTTCTGTTGGTAACATTTCTCTTAAAACATTTAATTCTTGAAAAAGATCTAATCCATCAATATCAGAAGTGTTGCCATCTTTTAAAAACTCTTCAAGATGAAGACACTTACTTTTCAAATCATCATTGACTAATGACTTTAAAATTTTCAAATCATATAAGAAACCAAAAACTTGTTCATATGTTTGAAACTGTTCAAACCTACTTTGAAGTGAAGAAATAGCATGATCTATTATATATAAAAAATACTCAACTCTAAAAGACTCCTCAGCTGATTGAGTTGTTTCATCATTCACATTCTCATCAAATTGTTTTTTTCTATAAACCTTACGTTTTTCACGAAAAATAGGATCTATTTCCATTTCAAGTGCAATCTCTTTAGCTGAAATCAAAGCGCGCAGATTCAAATCCATTTTCCCTATACTTTTCAAAGAAAGAAATCAAACCTTTTAATTGGTGTATGGCAACATCAATATGCATGTCTTTGGATTGCAAGTTTTTACTAACAGAGTTAATAGCAAATAATATGTCATACCAAATAATCATGCCCAATAAAAATTCAAAGTTTTCAATCTCATATGTTGATAATGTTTCGGCTTCACTTTTTGATATGGGATCTAAGTCACTAAGCTTTGCTACTTGGAGTAAAGCATATCTAATTTGTGGAGCTTGGTATCTTATTGCTTTGACACTTGCTATACGACTTTCCCAACGTGTTTGTGACAATGCTTTAACAGTTAAACTAGTTACATTATCTTCAAAAATTTTCCACCGCTTAGGTGAAGAAGAAAATAATTTATACACACGTTGTAACACTCCAAAAAATGTTTTAGCTTTAGAACAAGAATTGGCTATGTCACAAAGTACAAGATTAAGACTATGACAACCACATGGAGTGTAAAATGCTCTTGGATTTATTTCTAACAATCTTTTTTGTACTCCTCGATTTTTCCCTTTCATGTTAGATCCATTATCATATCCTTGTCCTCTTATGTCATTAATATTAAGTCCAAGATTTGTTATTTCACTTATAAGTTCATCAAAAAGTCCTTTTCCTGATGTATCATCTACTTTTAAAAATCCTAAAAAGAATTCTTCTATAGTTATTGGACTTTTTGAAAGATCCACACAACGCAATATAAGAGACATTTGTTCATGATGACTTATATCTGGTGTGCAATCAAGTATAACTGAAAAATATTTTGCCTCTTTAACTTTTTTAAGAATTTCAATTTTAATTGCACATGCTAACATATCTATCAATTCATTTTGTATGTTATGACCAAGATAATGATTATGAACATCACCATTTTTTATACGTTCAAGATGTTCTTCCATTGTTGGATCAAATTCTGCAATTGTTTCGATAAAGCTTAAAAAAATTCCATTATTTTCTTGATATATCTTCTCATTTTTTCCACGAAATGCCAAATTGTTTTTAGCAAGATTTTTTACAACTGCAATAATTCTTAATAATACTTTTTTCCAATGCTCTTTCTCTTTGTTAATGTGTTCTTGTAATTTTTTATCTATTGTTTTATTTTTTTCCAATCTTAATTCTAAATCAATCCAACTACCCATATTAGTCACATGTTCAATACTTGCTTCATGACTTCTTAGCTTTTCACTAAGATTTTTCCAATCTTTATATCCTTCATTAGCCAATTGACTTCTACTAGTCTTTGAATTAAATAGCTTACAACAAAAACAATATACTCTATCCAACTCTTTTGAATAAACTAGCCATGTTCTTTCACGTTCTTCTCCATTTGCTAATTTCCGATTGTAATGTCTTGTAGAGAAATGTCTAGAGTTTTCATCGTTAGGAAAATTGAATTCAAAGTCTTTAATGGGACCTCTTTCCACTAATAAATTTCTTATGTTTGTATTGATGTTTTTCCATTGGCAAGGATCATAAATGTTTGTTACATCTTCATTTGGTTCTTGACTTGGTTCTTGGCCTAGTTGTTCACTACTACAATAATATAAATAGACGACACTACTTACATAACGGTTGTTTTAAAACTGTTGTGTAATTTTAAAGCATAACAGTTTTTAGAAAAACTGTTGTATTTATGCATGAAATACAGTCTTTTTTTGTGGGATAGATTTTATGAACTAGCCTAGACAACACTTATTAGTTGTGACCGTTGTGTATGTGAAAGAAAATGAAAAAAACCGGTGCTACAGTATTTTCATTAATCCTCTCGATCTGTGTCCTCCCCTATCACTTACACATACAAACCTTCTCTCTCTCTCTCAAACCCTCTTGATCTGCTCCCTCTCTCACTATCAGACTTTCTCTTCTATTGTCCTACTCTCTATCTCTCTCACACCCTCCCCTCAATCGACCTCGCCCTCGCCCTCTGACCTCACCCTCGCCCTCGCCCTCGTCATCGCCCTCTTTTCTTTCTCAGTCTCGATCGTCCTCCATCGAAACCCAAAAGCTGCCTCTCACCTCGCCCTCTAGTTTAATGGGTCTGAGAAAAACAAATTCTAGTCACAAGTAATCTCTTTTCATTCTGCTTTTTCTCTTTGATTACACTTGTGGTGATAAATGGTCAGTGAGGGTTTTGTAGTCTAATAATAAGGGTCCGTTTGCCCACCATTTTTCTATGCTTGGATCTTCTGTTCTTTCTAGGTTTCTTTTAGATCCGGTGATGAACGAAGGTCAAGAGCGTCGTTAAATACTCCTTCCTCTCTTTCTCTCTATGTCTCTCTATTTCGTTTACTGATTCAAGGTTAGGTTCTTTATGTTTTTTTATTTTCGTTTTCTAGGGCTTTTGATTTTCATTTTTAGGGCTAAGTTGTGATTTTGTGATTTCTGAAATCGGAGAGGAGAGGCTGTATGGCAAGTAGAGTGGAACACGAGTACGACTATCTGTTCAAGATCGTGTTGATCAGAGACTCTGGTGTGGGCAAATCGAACTCTACAGGCAAGTTTGATTTTTGGGTTTTGATTAGTCTGCTTGTGTTTAATCTTAGTGTGGAAGCTAATTTATGTTTTACTCCTTTTATTTTATGAGCGTTGTATGTGAATTTTATTTGTCATGCTGCCCAGGTGGTTTAATTTTTGGAATTAGAATTAACTTGGTTGATGTTTTAGAAGGTTGTGTATGTGAGTTTGGATAGTTAGGAGCTTTTGATAATTATTTGTATGTTTTTTTCCTTTTGGGATTTGTTGTGTTTGATTGAAGATATATCGATAGAAAAAAAAAAAAATTGTTATTAATAGCTTGGTCAATGAGGCTCATATTGGTTTTTTTAGTACTTTGTTTTTGTGAAGGTTATGATTGATGAACTCTAGATGGGGCTGTCAATTTCTAAATTTAGATGGGAGATGAACTGCACAAGATCCCAGTTTTGTAGTGTGTCATGTTTCTTGTTGTTGTCTGGTTATGATCAAAATAAAGATGACGTGCATTCTTACTCAGATTGTGATACAGCTAAATATTTTAAGTGATCTTTATTTAGCATAGAGCGTTTCAAGGTACTTCCCTTATCTTTCTTCTTGTTCCTTCAAAATCAAAAGCTGATTCAGATGTAAGAAAGCAAAATCTAATATTTTTTGTAATAGTACTTTGTCTCTGTTTGTATTGGTGAATGGTGATTCTCGGAAGTGGGCTTTAGTATTTCTTCTAGCTTGTATTGTATGCAAGCTAGAACAAGAAGATGATGAAAAAGAAGATAAGAATTAAAGTCTGGATCTTAATTAAGTTTCTCTTTTTATAGAGTTTCTATTTTAAGTTATTTCTCTGTTTTTTACTCTTGGGTGTTATGGTTTTAAGTGGGTAATGATTTTAAATGTCTGGAGGGATCAAATTTGGTTCTTTGAGCTCCACTTTGTCACCATTGATGACTGATTGTAGGAATTACCATACATTTTCATGTATTGTAAAGTTTATCTTTTATTTTTTATTTTAGTTAAGCTAGTCCCTTTTCATTGCCATACTTGACTTATTTTACTTTTTTTTTTTTTAGTGATTGGAAACTAATAGAGGTAAAGCTCTGTTACCTATTTCAGTTGTCTTTTTTTGTGCTTTTACTAAAGGTTAAAGCTCATTTGAATCTGTATGGGATTGTGTTTGTGGAGTCAGCAACTGTAAGTTTGTTAAAGCATTCTGTGCTTTCTCATTCACATTCTCAACAGTTGCACTCTTGGTTCTGCTGTTCACTCTGAGCTTCACACTTGTTCATGGAGGAATCCCAACTACCCTTGAAGGACCCTTCAAGCCTGTCACTGTCCCTCTTGACAAGAGCTTCCGAGGCAATGCTGTTGACTTGCCTGACACTTGTTGACTGAGCTTAAGCATTTGACAGACTAAGTTAGCTAATTAATATTGCAGTTATGTTAGTTAATTAGCAAGATACTTTGTTTATGTAAATTGAACACGTGTCTGTGTCTCATAGGACACCAAATGACTGGTGGTGCTGAGCTCATAGGCTCACGCATTTGGAATGCCTCAGCAATATGGTTGCTGTCCTTTATGTAACAGATTTTGATGAATGAATACAACAGTGGCGTGAGCACTAAGAGTGACTCAGAGAGATTGAATACAATTCTTCCTCTTTCATCTTCAATGCTGCTTCCTTTCTCTGCCTAAAATTAATTAATGAACAAAACACTCCTTAATTCTACATGGTATCAGAGCGTAGGATAGGATCAAGGGGTACTGGGGCGTGATTTCTGTGAAGAAAAACAGAGTGAAACGAGCAAGGATTCGTGTTTGCAATGGCAAGCTCTGGAGGTGGTGAGCTACGAGCTCCTATCTTTGATGGTAATGAATTCGATTATTGGAAAGTCAGAATGATTACAATCTTCAAGTCACAAGGATTGTGGAAGCTAGTAGAAAAAGGGATTACAGTCCCTGAATCAAAGAAAAAGAAAAGCTCAAAGAAAGAAGAACATGCTGAAGGTGTAGATGTTGATGAAGAGATGGAAGCATATCTTGAAGAACAGCACATGAAAGATGCAAAGGCATTAGGCATCATTCAAGGAGCAGTCTCCAAAGAAATCTTTCCTCGAATTGTAAATCAAGAAACTGCAAAGGGAGCTTGGAACCTATTGCAGGAGGAGTATCATGGTGATGAACAAGCTAGATCTGTGAAATTGCAAGGTCTACGCAGAGAGTTTGAGTATATGAGAATGAGAGATAATGAATGTCTTGCTGATTATTTTTCCAGGTTCTTTGATTTAACAAACCAGATGGAGAAATACGGTGAAATCCTCTCTCATCAGAGAATGGTCCAAAAGGTACTTATCAGCTTATGCAAGATTTATGATCCAATGTGTGTAGTGTTAAAAAGAACTTGTGATCTGAATTCAGTTTCAGTACATGAAGTTGTTGGATCCTTGAAGAGTTATGAGCTTCGATTGAATAGACATGAAGAAGATGATGGACATACTGAGAAGGCTTTTTCTAGCATGAGCATCACTCCAAAAGGCCAAAACACACAGAATAGGCCATATGCTCATGATGGAGGAAGGAAGGGATAGAAGCAATGGAAAGGAAAACCAAGGAAATGGGATGCCAAGTTTCAAGTTGCTGGAAAACAGGAAAGAGGTGCTGACTCTGGGAAGCAGAAATGCAAGATTTGTGACAAGCTTCACTATGGTGACTGTTGGTTCAAAGGAAAGGTCAAGTGTCACAAATGTGACAAATTTGGTCACATGATGAAGGATTGCCATCAACCTAACAGGAGGGGTGAAGTGGTGAATTATGCCAATCAGGTCCAGGACACTGCCATAATGTTCTATGCATGTCATATGGCATCTGTGCAAAAGGAACATGGGGTCTGGTATCTTGATAGTGGCTGCAGCAACCATATGACAAGCTGTGAGTCACTCCTTATCAACATAGATCGAAGTGTGAGATGCAAGGTCAAAATGGGGACTGGTGACTTAGTGGAGTCTACTGGCAAAGGCACACTGGTGGTTGAAACAAAGAGAGGAGTCAGACTAGAGGTGTCAAACGGGTCGGGCCGGCCCGAGCACGACACGGCACGGCACGATTAAAATAGGCACGGCACGACACGACACGATTAAATGGGCCGGGCTGGGCCGAAGTTTTTAGCCCATCGGGCACGGCACGGCACGAGCACGACACGGGCCAAGCACGGCACGAGCACGAGCACGAAATGGGCCCGAATTAGACACGACTATTTTAACATTGTTTTTTCTATTTTTAAAGAATTTTTCAACAAAAATATTCAATTTTCATGAAAAATAATGTTAATATTTAATTATGAATAAGAAAAAATATCATAAGATTAGTTTTATCACCATAAAAAATAAAAATAAAAATAGGTCCGTGGGCCGGCCCGTTTAAGGCACGGCACGAGCACGAATGGCCCGCGGGCCATGGGCCGTGCTGGGCTTAGGTCTTAACTATATGGGCCGGCCCGAGCACGGCACAAAAGCACGATGGACTGAACTTAAACGGGTCGGGCCGGCCCGTTTGACACCTCTAAGTCAGACACATACCTGAAGTGATGATTGTCCCTGGTCTGGATGAGAATCTGCTCAGTGTTGGACAGATGATTGAGCATGGATATTGGCTTGTTTTTGGTGATTTCATGGTTTGCATTTTTGGAGACAAGAATCTGCAGGAACCTATCACCACTGTAAAAATGAAAGGAAACAGATGCTTCCCCCTTTCATTTGACAGTGTTACTCCTTTTATGGCAAACTCAGTGACCACTATTGGGTCAACTTGGAAGTGGCACAGAAGGTTTGGACATTTGAACTTTGGAAGTCTGAAAAAGTTACAAGAAAATGAGATGGTATATGGTCTACCAAATTTGACTGACAGTGATCACATGTGTGAAAGCTGTGCGATGGGAAAAGCTCATAGGCAACCCTTTGACAAAGACAAAGTCAGAAAAGCCTCTGATCTTTTGGAGTTAGTACACACAGATGTGTGTGGTCCCATGACAGAAACAATTGGAGGTAACAAGTACTTTCTCACCTTTATTGATGACAAGTCAAGAATGTGTTGGGTCTATTTTTTGAAGTTCAAGTCTGATGCATTCAATGTGTTTAAGAAATTTAAAGCAATGGTTGAATTACAATGTGGATTTAAACTCAAGAAATTGAGAAGTGATAGAGGGGGGGAGTATACCTCTCATGACTTTGAGAAATTCTGTGAGGAGGTGGGAATTGAGAAACAATTAACTGTTGCTTACTCACCTCAGCAAAATGGTATTGCTGAAAAGAAGAACAGGACCATAATGGAAATGGCCAGGACTATGCTCCATGAAAAGAAGCTGCCACAGAGTTTTTGGGGAGAAGCAGTTAATACTGCTGTCTACCTATTGAACAGGTGTCCTACAAATGCCTTAGACAACAAAACTCCATTTGAGGAGTACAGTGGGAGGAAGCCAGGTGTTAAACATTTAAAAGTCTTTGGTTCTGTATGTTTTACTCATGTTCCTGCACAAAATAGGCAGAAACTTGATGAAACTGGTCAGAGAGGCATTTTTGTGGGGTATGGAACTCGAGAGAAGGGTTATAGAGTCTTTGATCTGAAAAATAACAAGGTTGTTGTCTCTAGAAGTGTGATTTTTGATGAAAACTCACTGTGGGATTGGAACTCTAAGGAAACTGTTTATATAACAGTACCTTTGGAAAGAGAGCAGACAAGCAATGCTGCAGAAGGTGAGTTTGAACCTGCAACACCTGTGCAATCTCCAAAAGTGTCTAATGAAGCTGCAAGTGCTGAAAACTCATGTCCAAGTCCACTCACAGAAGGCTCAAATGGTGAAACGAATATGACAAGTTCTGATGCTGCAACTTCTACAGCTGAAAATGAATTGTTGATGTCTGATACCTATGATTATACTCCAAAGAAGTGGAAGAATCTCAATGAGGTGTTTGCTCAATGCAAGTTTAGTATAATAGAGCCTGAGAATTTCACTGAAGCTGTCAAAGACCAAGCATGGCAGAAAGCAATGTCAGAAGAGATTGCTATGATTGAGAAAAACCAAACTTGGAAGCTTGTAGATAGACCAAGTGACAAGCCTATTGTGGGAGTAAAGTGGATTTACAAGATCAAACTTAATCTGGATGGTACAATTCAGAAACATAAGGTAAGATTAGTTGCTAAAGGCTATACACAGAAGCCAGGAATCGATTTCAATGAAACCCTTGCCCCTGTGGCAAGGTTAGACACCATTAGAACATTGATTGCTCTAGCAGCTAAGAATGGCTGGAAACTTTTCCAACTTGATGTCAAATCAGCCTTTCTCAATGGAATTCTAGAGGAGGAAGTGTATGTAGATCAGCCAGATGGCTATGTTGTCAAGAATCAGGAGCACAAAGTGTATAAACTGCATAAAGCCCTCTATGGTCTGAAACAGGCTCCACGAGCTTGGTATGGAAATATTGATAGTTACTTGTTGGAATGTGGTTTTGAGAAAAGTCCTAGTGAGGCAACTCTGTATGTTAAAAGCAAGGAAGGCCAGGGCACACTTATTGTATCAATCTATGTAGATGACATTGTCTACACAGGGAGCAGTGACAGTATGCTTGTGGAATTCAAAAGGGATATGATGAACAGATATGAAATGTCTGATCTTGGTCTGCTACATCATTTTCTTGGAATGGGAGTGATCCAACTAGAAGGGAGTATTTTCATTCACCAAAGAAAGTATGCTCACAATTTGCTAGAGAAATTTGGTCTAAAAGATTGCAAACCTGTGTCCATCCCATTGTCAACAACTGAAAAGTTAAGGAAAGAAGATGGAAGTGTGCCTGCAGATGAAGGTTTATACAGAAAACTGGTTGGAAGCTTGTTATATCTAACTGCCACAAGGCCTGACATTATGTTTGCAACAAGCTTGCTAGCTAGGTTCATGCATTGTCCCTCTGCTAAACACTTAGGAACAGCTAAAAGGGTGTTAAGATATGTGCAAGGAACCATTGACTATGGCATACAGTATAGGAAAGGAGATTCTGCCATTCTCATAGGCTATTGTGACAGTGATTGGAGTGGAGATGAGGATGATATGAGATCTACATCAGGATATGCATTCTCTTTTGGGAGTGGTGCATTTTCATGGGCATCAGTCAAACAACATAGTGTTGCTCTCTCTACTGCAGAGGCAGAGTATATGAGTGCTTCAGAGGCCACATCTCAAGCTATTTGGCTCAGATTTGTCCTACAAGATTTTGGAGAAGAACAAGTTGAAGCAACTACCCTACTGTGTGACAACACATCAGCAATAGCAATGTCCAACCCTGTCTTTCACCAGAGGTCAAAGCACATAAAAAGGAAATTTCATTTCATAAGAGATGTTATTCATGATGGAGTGGTTGATTTGGTGTACTGCAAAGGAGAAGACCAACTCGCAAACATTTTCACAAAGGCATTAGCCAAAGATAGGTTCTGTTGGTTAAGGAGCAAGCTTGGTGTCAAGTCTGCCAAATCCTTAGAAGGGAGTGTTGACTGAGCTTAAGCATTTGACAGACTAAGTTAGCTAATTAATATTGCAGTTATGTTAGTTAATTAGCAAGATACTTTGTTTATGTAAATTGAACACGTGTCTGTGTCTCATAGGACACCAAATGACTGGTGGTGCTGAGCTCATAGGCTCACGCATTTGGAATGCCTCAGCAATATGGTTGCTGTCCTTTATGTAACAGATTTTGATGAATGAATACAACAGTGGCGTGAGCACTAAGAGTGACTCAGAGAGATTGAATACAATTCTTCCTCTTTCATCTTCAATGCTGCTTCCTTTCTCTGCCTAAAATTAATTAATGAACAAAACACTCCTTAATTCTACAACACTGACCCTCGAGTTCAGAGAATCGTTAAAGGTTTCGAGCCTGAACAAATCTCTGTCTCTCTCTCTGCAACCCATGACTCTGTTTGGATATCTTGGATCACAGGTCTGAGGTCTCTAAGTCTCTTTCTCATTACAAACCTTTTAGTGCTTGGACTTTCTATGGCTTTTCTTTTGAAACTTTTGTCTACGGAACTTTCCAGGTTTTTATTTAGAAAATAAAAAATGACTTTTTATATTTACTTGTCACGTGCAAGACATCTTTGAAATACTAAAATTATTTTGGCAAAAAAAACAAACGATATATTTTTTTTTTTTCATTTGTGGTCAAGAAGATAGATCTTTTTAAGTTTTTAACTGTTTTTTTTTTTTTTTTTTTGAGAAATAGATCTTTTTAACTGTTAGATATTTGATTGTACTAAAACCAAGAATTGAGTTATCATAATTACTGTTACAATCCAATTTTATGGATGGGAATGTTACAATAATAGCAAGAGTAATCTTCTAGCACCGAATCTAATTCATTATTCCCAACTTTTGATATCAACTGATGTGGTACATTTACATGTTTTAAATAAATGTTACTTTTTTGGACTTTTCTTTATGATATGAGCAAATGGAGTACTTGTGATGTGGCAGATTGTGTGTCAATATGTTACTTGTTAAAAATATAGAGAGAATATTGAGTACACAGTTGCATGAAGATTGAAGACTCTCTCTCTGGGTACTAGGTTCCAGCGCATTACTTGATACTTGATTGAATTTGCAGGGGAGTTTCAAATTGGCGACGACATAAAACCATTGGATCCGGAAACAGTTCCAAGTGTTGTTGTATATGGAAGGTATGGATCTCCTATGGCTAACCAATCAACGGGGTATTCCCTTGTTTACAATCAGCTTTATCAGTTTGAAGGCCTCCAAAACTACACTTCTGGAATTATACACCATGTTCTTCTCACAGGTATGATTCAGTGATAATTTGTATCCTAATACATGCCATTAGCTTTATGAGCTGCTCATTGACATTCAATCAGCAACAAGAGTATCTCTATTGCTTAGTCACTTTACATTAAAAAGTAACCATTACCTATTTCTAGAGGTACTTCCCTTTTCTCCTCTCTACGGAAACACAAACTTTGAGGGTACAGATGATTTCTTATGCTATAGTTATAGAAATTTTGATATAAATGATTTGCAGGTGTGTTTCTTTCACAATTTCCTTCAGTTTTTAGTATTATGAGCATTCATGTTCACATATATGGAAACATTCCAGATCAACTTAGAAGATAGAAGATGTGATGCATAGCCAGTGACGTTTATTTTCAAGTGTTTCTGCCTAAAGTTTGGGCTGGTGACTTCATTAGCTAAGGCCTTGATCGTAGAATGAAAATACTTGAATCCTACTGAAAACAGATTTTTATTTGTCTATAAATAAATCCAACCAACATGGTTTGCATAAAATCACACTGATTACAAGCTAAGCAGCAATTTTATGTGGCTTGCAGGTGAAAAACGAGACTCATGCTTTATGGACTTGGCACAGAAATCAGGACTTGTACAGATTAGCTGGAGATCAAATTTACATTGTAAGGCAGCCTGATAAGTGTCCAGTTAGAGCCAAAGGTACATAAATAATGGTGAGCAAAAAAGGACATTATTGGGTAAACAGTACCAGCTTGACCACAATAGTGAACTCTTAACAATATTATACCCAACAGATGTGGATTGATTCATCTACACATTTTTTGTCTGTGTCTAGAATTTTTCAACAAATTGCTTCATCTACACATCTCCAGTTGTGAGCCCTATAGTCTTTTTACTTGTTGATGTCAGGAGTGAATTATCTTCACATGACTGTGAGCATGCATGATACATCATTCTGTAATGTTGGAGAACTATTCTAATGAAACTGCCACATTTTAAACTTGTTCTCCATTTGTATGTGGTCTAAATACCAGTTATATCAAAGTCAGGCCCAAGAAAAAATAAACTAAGTAAACATATACAAGAGTAAAAAAAAACAAAGTAAACATATACAAGAGTGGACCAATACGTTCAAATGGTATAGTACTGTACATTATAATATTTAATTTTGGCAAGGATTGGAAGATAATTCACGTATACTGTATACATGCCATTTATTTTAGATAATTTTCAAGCATGCATTTAGAAAATATTTCTTCGTTTTTGGCTACATTGGAAGGGATGAAACTCTTAACTTATCCTTATCTTAACACCTTCTCCACCAGTCCACCTTCCCTCACAATTAGCTTATGTTAATCCCAAGACTTATAAATATTCTTCTCCTTCCTACCAGAATATTATCTTCTCAACTGTGCCTAACTTCTTTTATTTTCTTTTTATGTACGGCCTAATTTTCATATCCCTATGCCGCGCGTTGATGAAATTTTTCTTCTATGTTTTATTGTAGCATAGTGTTGAATTAAAAACAAAAGATTGATGCATTTCATGCATCTTCTATTAATTGGTCCTGCCTCTATTTTTTTAGATATGGCAGAAAAAAAAGCTAGGATGCATAGTCTTATAATGTAGTTTCAGTTAAAGGGTTTGAGTTGATTGCTTGAAGAACGAACTTGTCTTATAGCATGCTTGACATTTTCTTAAAATGTATATGGGATTCCTATTTGTGTTTCAGCTAGTGACTAGTTACTATTTGCTGAACATCTTGTACAGCTGTTTTACTACTTGAAGAATAAGCCAGTTGTATTTCTCATAATGAATTATCAGATCACATGGAAACTGTTTGAAATGAAATAAAGGTGTAACCTGGAACTTACCTCAGAAGCAAATTATTTATATCCCAGAAAGGTTTTCTTGTTGTACTAGCTTTACTTTCTAAACTATCCTTTGTTTTTGAGTATCTAAAACCTCCCTCTTCAACCTCCACTACTTATTCGATCTCTTTCTTCTAAAATTGTTTTAATGAGTAAATTTTCCCTCTTCCCTGTGTGTTTGGGAATAAAATTAAACAAAAGACCTATATGTAATCTCTTCTTTTTTGCTTTGTTATAGGTGAAAGGATTATGCGAGAAGGCAAAGGAAATCTTAATGGAAGAAAGCAATGCCCAGGTGCATGACAACTTTATTTGTAGGAAGTCTTAATTTTCTTTTTGTAATATATCATTTGCTATGTAATTTCATATGTAAGGTTAACCACTGTCCAACTATCATTGTATTGTCTCTCTTTTGCAATGCACTTTAAAAGCCACATCTCGCAAACTTGTAGTGGGAGGCATTAATTTTATTTTACTTGTTCATGTACTACAGCCTGTGAGAAGCCCAATGACAATTTGTGGCGATATTCATGGGCAGTTTCATGACCTTGTAGAGCTTTTTTGAATTGGAGGGAAGGTATCAGTTCTGACTATGATCTTTTTGTATTCAACTCTTATGTTTCAGCTAAGGGAATCTCTGGTCCCTCAAATGTTTGGCCCTTAACTGATTAGCAAATGTTTGGCTGCTAGTTCATCAATTTTATATCATGTAAATTGCTTTTACATGTTTGATTTGTTCAATATAATTTGAATAATCATTTCTTAATCAGTTGTGTTGTAATTTTTTTCCCAAATACATCTCTTGGCCATACTTTGACTTCTTCAATTTGCTTGGTATTCAGTGTTGACATCAGTTCATCAGATCTTCGTGGAGGAAATAAGCCTACTCTTACTCTGCAGTCAGCAAGTCATACTGAACATGTCAATAGGTCATGTTGTCCAAATTCTTCTGTAACTTTTTCTCTTATCTTCTCTTCTTTTCTATGTTTTCTGTAACTTTTTCTCTTATCTTCTCTTCTTTTCTTTTCTTTGGTTCAGGGGTTTCCCCTGCTCCTTTTTTTTTATTGATTCATTCAATTACTAAAAAAAAAAAAGATTAATTAAACAAAAATGTTGAATTTTTTATTGGTGTATTCTCTTATGTTAATCCCTTTGTTACTCCATGGTTAATTTCAGTGGGAAAGGAGAAAGACAACACCTACTCACATGACCAGATTGATGAAGTACGCACTGAATGGGCGGGCTTTTTGGTGCGCTATATGTAGATCCAATACGTACTCCTCACTTCCCTAAGTCCGCTGGCTGGGTTTAACAAGCATTTTTTGGTAAATATTTTGTATAGTTAACTGGCTAGGCTGTGTAGACATGCAATATTATGATGGGAGCAGTTCATTGACTAGCTAATCTTGCAAAGTCAGATATTTTGGTATGTATATGGCTGACTTTACACGATTACTTAGGTTAGACCATGCCATCCCTAGCTTTATAGTTTTTGTAATCAATAAGTACTTTTTGTAGTTATCAAGTTACTTATAATTTTTTGGGCTGTACATTAATTGGCAAGGAATGTGTGAATGGGTTTGTTATCATGATCGACTTTGTAAACTCCAATTCCAATTTAATAAATTCATGGATCTTTTTGAGTTACCAATATTTGTGGATTACTTTGGATGCAACAAGCAGGGATTTAGTGGGATTTAATTCCAATTGGATATGCAAGCAGGAAATTAATGGGGATTCAATTGGATGTAAGCAAGGATATTAAAATGTGAATCAAACAAACAACAGTTTTAAATTTAAAAAAATTATGTTAATTAATAATAGACAACGGTTTTAGTTAAATAACCATTGTATAAAACACCTACTAACAACAGTTAAAACGATTAACCAAAAAATTGATGTGTATCATCTATCTATACAACATTTTTGAAAAAAAATTACTTGTCAAACACATAACTTAACATCATATATAGTTAAAAAAAGTTGTGGAAAACATGATTACCCAACGGTTTTAAGATATAAAATGATATGTATAAGTAATTAAAATAACATGTTTTAGTAAAAACTGTTGTTGAGTTTCTTATGTACAAACATCATGCCGGTTTTATACTTAATTATGCAACGGTGTTTCTTAAAACGAATGTTTAATAATACTTCGGACAACATTTATATCATATAAGTATTGTCTAATCATTACTAATACAATTGTTTTGTATCTGTAAACGTTGTGTATTGGGTTTCAACACAATTGTTTAAGATGAATATTGGGCATTTTGGTGGATACTAGACAACAGTTTTAAATTATAAATGTTGTATTAATCCATTTAGACAACGGGTTTTTACCGTTGTCTAAATATACTATAGTCGTCACTCGCCTAGACGACGGAATTTTGGGTAAATAGACAACGGTTTTTCACCGTTGTCTATTAACTTTATTGTTGTAGTGGTTGGCTTGGTTCTTGGTGTGGTTCTTGGTTTTGTTCTTGGCTTGGTTCTTGGTTGTGTTCTTGAATTGGCTCTTGATTTGGTTCTTGACTTAGTCCTTGATTTGGGTATTGACTTGGTTCTTTATTGTTAATAACAAACTTATCAAGAGCTCCTTTTTGAGATTGAATTAGTTTTTCTATTCTTTTTTTCTTCTTAAGTTTTTCATACCCTGATTCAAATTTTCTGCTAGACATATTTGATATTTATACTGATAATTAAACAACAAAGTAACAAACAAAAACTAATGAGATACAAGAACAATAAAACCTTGCTCAACTGCAATTTCCACAAGTAAATGGCTCTACAATTTCAACAAGTAAAAGGCTCTGCAATTTTGAAGAAAAAAATCTTGATTAGTATAAAAAATCATATCATTGCACATTTACACACCAATTTTGAACAACCAAAAATCGAATGACAAATATAAAAAATTAGCAAAAACTTACCAGTTATCCAATGAGGCAATGAGCCTTGACTATTGAGTTTGAACTGTGAAGATTGAGAGTTGAGATTATTAGAGAATATAGACGAGAGAGACTGAGAGTGAGGAGAGTCAGAGAGACAAAGAGAATAGAGAAAACTAGAAGAGATTAAGAGATTAAGAGAAGAGGGAGAGAGAGAGTCTGATGGGAATAAGGAATAGACAACAAGTAAAAGATGTAGAGTCTAATGCTTAATTTAGGCGTGCAACTGTGCAAGTGCAGCAATCACTCAATCAAGAAATCAACATTAATTGTAGAGGTGCCGTGTGCAACATTAATTGTAGGGATAAGGCATGTAGGCTACTAGGCTAGTAGGCTTCCAGAAAAATATTAGGCCTAAATTTTTTTTTTTCAAAGAGAAAAGGATGGAGGCTTTTAGGCTTCCATAGTTCCATTATAAAATTTTTTTTTTTTCAATAGTAGAGTAGTAGACTATCAGACAATGGAGGCCTTTCAAAATTTGTGGCCCTAGGCCTGTGCCTTGGTCGCCTTGGGCCTTAGCCGGCACTGGTGTGGTGGCTGCTGGCTGGGTGGGGTGAAGGTGGGTTTTTTATTTATTATTTTTGTAGTTTTTAGTTTGGTTTAACGGCATAATTGGAAGTTTTTGAAAAACAAAATTTAATGTGCGGTTAAAAAAGTGGTTTTGAGGTTGTTGTTGGTTAGCTCAGTTGAAAACTTAGAAGGGCTGTATAATTATTTATAATGCACCCAATTTTGATCAACTCTCCTTCCAAATAAATAAAAAAGTGGTTTAGAGTGGTTTAAAGAGTAATGCTATTTGGACCAAATTAAATGACCAAATGAGAGGAACCAAGTGAGGTGTCACTTGGGGAGGTGGTCCTCATCTCCATGTGCTCCTTATCTCTCCAAGTGACCTCATTTGGTCCCTCTTATTTGGTCATTTAATTTGGTCCAAATAGCATTACTCGTGGTCCAAATAGAAGTACTAATAATATATATAGGCCCCTTCTGTTAAGGTATACCTCATTTTAAACATGATGATCTATGGTTTATGGGACTCACTTCGCATTATAATTCAATAATCGAAGCTGTCTATTTTCTAAGTATCTATATAAGAATTATCTTTGCAAAAAATTAAGTAAATCAAAAATTATTTAACCATTTAATTAAAGAGTCATCACGATTTTTGATATGTCTAATTTTTTGTAAGGATAATCCTTGTATAGAGACTTAGAAAGTAGATGAGTTTGATTATCGAATTATAATGCGAAGTGAGTCCCACAAGCTATACTTCATCATGTTTAAGATTAGGTATACCTTGTCGGAAGGGCTACATGTCTTAGTTGCTGTTTGAACAAAAAATAGCTCAATAATTGGGTCCGCAGCCCAAATCAGGTCACGAGGCAATCAAAAGGCGAAGATGGAGCCTAGTAACACTTACAACTCTAGAGTCTGGATCAGATTGTTAGGCCGGCTGAGGGCCCTATTTGGGCCTGCATCACTTACATAACTAATGGGCTCAAG
Source organism: Dryas octopetala (assembly GCF_963921425.1). Classification (NCBI taxonomy): domain Eukaryota; kingdom Viridiplantae; phylum Streptophyta; class Magnoliopsida; order Rosales; family Rosaceae; genus Dryas; species Dryas octopetala. The sequence goes on along the minus strand of NC_141367.1, from coordinate 15,923,893 downwards.
CCAGGATTCATTACCTGAAGGCCCAGTTGGGCCTGGTTTGTTAGAAAATCAAAGCTGAGGCCAGAAATGATCTCATAGCCAAAAATGCTTTGATTGAATTGATCTTATTCACTGGTTCAATCTGCATATCATTTTGACAAGAAACATATCACTTCGCAACATTTGAAGCGAAAAGAATCTAGAGACATGCTGCAGATGCTGCTCATGAACCTGCTGATCAAGCCCTAGGATCCCCTCCTGGTGCTAATGGTATGCAGATCAACCATTCTGCAGGGACTTTCAGCCAGCAAACAGTGGACACTGAAGAGCAATAATAATAATTATGAAAATGAATCAGTGTGCATATATAGTGATTCATCATGTACCTAACTTATCATAGGCTATATCTATAACTCTATGGTACATGTATAATGCATGAGAGTAGATATGTCATGAAAAACTAAGATGATCGACCTCTAATTAATTCTCCACAAAACCCCCTAGTATATGAACAATATATCAATTTATGAACACACATCCACATGTATGCACTTTCTAATTTTTCAGAAAATTTCCCAAATCAAGTGACTCTCTCCATTACTCATTCTTCATAAAGGCTTCTAGGTAATGCATGTCAAATCATAAATACCCTTCTCAATCAGTCAGTCCAAGAATTTCATCTTACAGACTTTTTTGTCTAATGGGCCTAATGGCATTAGTCTCTAATTTGTTGGAGATGTTTCTTGTTCAAATTTTATGGATGAGATTTTGATATATATTTGATGGTTAATATCCAAAGCTGAAAAGTCTAAGCCAACTTAAAACCTATGTATATCTTCTTGAGCTGAAAAGTCTAATTTAGAAACTAAGCTCTGGGCTCTGGCTGAGTATACTAGCTGTCGTCCAGCTTGTTACTCTCAGTCATGGTATCTGGGTCCAGTTTTTGGATTCCATAATCACTTAATTTAATTAATGATACTCATAATAACTTCAAAATGTAATTAAATCCAACAATCCTAATTAGTTAATAAATATGTCCGGAGTATCCTTCTCATTAGGGGGTCCTTTTTGGATTTCTCTGAAAATGTATGTGTATCTGGTTTTGAGGTATAAATTAGTACAAATTAGTATAATAAATAAATAAATAAATATATATATGTACGAAAATTCTCACGTGAGCACCTAGGTTGTGAGGACTTGATCTAAATCAGGAAACCATACGCGCGATGATACATGATGCACACTCTATACCAGAATGTCCCAAAGTGCTCATTCCATATATACATGAAGACATTTTCGTATAAGATGGGTATCATATATCATCGTATAAGAATATTTTAAAATAAAATGAATATCATGTATCGCCAAATAGTATTCGACTCCGAACCAGACCGGTGCTCACGAGAGAAGGCTTCTGTACATGTGTGTGGTAGCTGTTTGGCTAATATATACAACATGAAGCTCCCAAATTATATACTGATACTAACAAAATAAATCACTATTCACTAACCGATCGAGTACTGCAAGCATATATGCTGGACCACATTTCTTAATGAATTATGTCCTCAGATCTGCGTTGTCTTCCAAAATATCGGGGATGTCTTTTCTCACCACTTAAGAATATAGCTATCAAGCCAGCTATTATATCTTGCTGTTAAAGAGTTAAGTACAACCAATTAAATTCCACCATTAATGAGTACTTCAAAGCCGTGTGGAATAAGCTAGTCGCCAAAAAAACAAAAAAAGCCGTGTGGAATAACTGAATAAGGAATCTCTATACTACATGCATGAGCAATATTTTGGTGCGCGCGCGATAAAAAATTTAGAATTCATGTAGAATACAAAATGTGGAATCCGTGCAGAATGTGACGTACTCTCATTTCACATGGATTCTGCTGACTCTCATTTGATTCCACAACTCACATTATGCATAAGAGAATTCTTCTAATCGTAACTGGGCCACTTGTTGAGTTGTGGAGGCTAATTCAAGGAGAAAATCATGTTTGGAAAGTGAAGATCGATCTTTGGAAAGTGAAGATCGATCTTTGGAAAGTTGGATCAATTAGATAGAATGAGTCTTAAGGCTGGATACTTCAACGTTTTGTGGCTCGATATAAGTCAATGAATGTGAAAATAAATTTCACATAGGAAAAGTGACTAAAAAATTAATAAGATATAAGTCGGAGATTCACTACTAATAATACTAAAGCCTTTTGAGATAAAAAGTTAAAATCTCACACCTAAAAAGGTCCGCTAGGCCTAATTTCACCTGAATGGTAGACCTAAATGGTTAAGTGGAGACAACATGGGTGCAGGATTAGTAGTGGGCCATGCTGAACTGTTTGATCAGCTTTTTAGATCCTTTTTATTGGCACTTGGTATTAGATTATAAATTGGGTTTGAAATTCCCTTACACCGTTCTCCAAACAAAAAGAGAGTTTGAAAGAGAAAATCAAAAAGATGTTACGATTCTTATGAGAAGATATTCTTGGATTGGTAACTATTGTGGTAGAATAAATGAACGAACATAGTGGTTTTGGTAAACACTTGAAATGATGATCATTTAATCAAATGGTTAAATGATTTTCAATTTATTTAAACTTTTGTAAGGATGATCCTTAAATTGAGAATTAGAAAATAGACGGCTCTAATTATTGAATTCTAATGCGGAGTGAGTCTTACAAGCCATACCTCATTATGCGTAAAATGAGATATACCTTAATGGAAGAGCCCTTTTTTTGTGTCTTCTATTTTCTTTTCTCCATCCCGCAATAAATTCTCATGACCGGCCGAAACTAATAACTTTCTATATCATACTTTAAAAACCATATCTACAAAAAATTAATCAAATAAAAAATCGTTTAACATTTAACATATATTATCAAATAAATAGACGGTGAATCTAATTGTTATAAAAACCGTCTATTTATTTGATAATAGTTGTATAACTAAATGATTTATGATTTAGTTAACTTTGTGTAGAGATGATCTTTTGGTGGTCTAGAAAATAAAGGTTTCGATCATCAAATTACACTGTAGAATAGAAACGAGAAAAGAAAAAAAGCACAAAAAGAAGGCACAAAAATGTAGAAGGCAACTAGCTAGCATTTCTCTATATCCATGGCATACCATCAAAAGTAACATGTAGTATATACAATATATTATGGTCAACATGCATGTATGTACTGATCAATCAACTACTTTTTGACTATTAAATCAACAAACTTTTGAATCTTTTGATTAATTATTTTTTAATTGAAGGAGATGTTAATTTCAGCTACTAACATGGTGTAACTGAATGATAAAAGAATTAAAAAATTTAGATCAGTAGATGTAATATATTCTTTTTTTCTTTTACTTTTATGTCTTTGTGTTGGTGTATTAACTTTACACATAAAGCCTTAAGAATATCCTGAGTTGTGAAGGAAGGTGAAATAATGAGTTAGGATTGATAGGTCGAAGCTAGGTTTCGATTCCTTGTAACCCAAAAAAAAAAAAAAAAAAACTTTTCACATAAATTAAAGGACATTCATATAAATATATATAATGTTTTTGCGATCTATTGGATGTCAATGAGTAACAGAACAGGTGTTAAGTGACAGTAACCTTCCTCCCATCTTGCTGTCTTTAAACTATGAAAACTAGATTAAAAAAATTAATATAACAGAGACAAAATTAAAATAACCACTAAACTACATGGACCAAAATAATAATTTGCAATATAAATAATTGAATCAAAATTAATGAGTACGTGTCTTTTCAATCCAAGACTTTGGGCCAATGCGTGAGCATTGGGTTGTACTATTACATATGGGACTTTTGCAACAAGGTGGTAATATTGAGTATGTAATACGCATCAAATATTCAAATACGTACGTTTTCTATAAAGGCCGGATTATATTTGTTCTCTTCTCTAGCTTAATTTTCCTTTGTCAATATTGTCGAAATTATGTTCACATTAACCAACTTGCATTGCCAATGAATCAAGTACGAGAAGCTGTATTAAAGCTTAATTAATCACTACTTCGTACCAACAACAAAGAAAGAAAAGCCAGCACATGAATATTTAAGCATATAGCATTCGAGCTTTGCTTCTATGGCGAACAAGATTGCCCTCGTGATATTCTTCTTCTTATCGTTAGAATTCGGCCTCTTACATGCAAAATCCTCAACGGTTGATGAAAATGGAACAACAGCAATGTCGAAGCAAATGATGCGTGTGGGAGTAATTCTTGACTTGGATTCTCCGGTTGGGAAGATGGCTCAAAGATACATATCCATGGCACTCTCTGATTTCTATGCTGCAAATGCTAACTATCGAACAAACCTCACTCTTACTGTCAAGGACTCTAGGAATGATGTTGTTGCTGCAGCATCTGCAGGTACGTACACTCATTTCCATAATTTTCATAAATTTAATTAGCTGATTATTTAAATTTTCATAAGTTGCTAATTGTACTCATTTTCTTTTTGCTGCTTTGAAGTTCATATAATTTTAAAAATTTTATTTGCTGATTATATATACTCATCTAATTAAAAACGATTCCTTACCATGTTTTCAAACTTCTGATAACGTTAAACCTTTTAGCACTATTCTCTGAAACTATATAGTGCTTCTGAAAAACAAGAGAAACTTGAAAAATTAGCCCAAATTTGTTTATTTAAAGACTTTTAGCCAATTTTTTAGAAATTTAGAAATCTAACTTTCAAGTACTACATGAGAGCTCCCATTGAGAAATGCTCGAATCCTCCTTGAGTAGCATTATTTGAGGGGACTTCAAGCACTTCTCAATGAGAACTCAAATACTACTCTAGGTTTTAGATTTTCTAAATTCTTTACGGAACCAAGGTCGAAAAGATTGAGATAAATTAATTAGTGACTTACAACCATTGATGAAGGATTTTTTGAAAAGTTAAGGATTAATAATAATCATTTTTAGGGGCAATATTTTTTTAGTGACAAAAGTTATTTGTTGCTAAGAGGGTCACCTGTTGTATTGTTGTAAAAGAATCAAATTTCACTAGAGTTACTAGATTTGATGCAATATCATTTTACTTATATACATCTTTCTGACAGTTAACGAATAGATTAGCCTACAAATGAGAGGCGAATCTCTCCCATTTGATATTTTTTCCAGTTACAAAAGTTATTTGTCGATAAAAGGGTCCTCTGTTGTAGAAGTACTATTGTAAAAGAAATAAAAATAGGCTGAGTTATTAGATGTGGTGCAATATCTGTGTACTTCTATCCAAATTTTTAATCCTTCAAACAATGTGGCGAATCTTTCCCAATGTTAGAATTGACAAACGTTTCCGGTTCATGCATCATTTGTATGATTTGCAGCTTTAGATTTGATGAAGAATGAAGAAGTCCACGCTATTATAGGGCCCCAAACGTCAAACCAAGCTAAGTTTGTGATAAATCTTGGAGACAAAGCTCAAATTCCCATTATTTCATTTTCAGCTACAAGCCCTTCTCTGTCTCCAACCCAAAGCCGTTTTTTCATTCGAACAGCTCTAGATGACTCCTCTCAGGTAAAAGCCATCACATCCATTATTAAAGCATATGGATGGCGCGAAGTTGTCCTAATCTACGAAGACACAGAATATGGAAATGGTCTGATTCCCTGCATCACAGATGGCTTTCAACAAATCGATACGAAGGTCCCTTACAGAAGTGTCATTTCTCCAACATCCAGTCCCTTACAAATTTTGAAAGAGCTTAACAAGTTAATGGCAATGGAGACAAGAGTGTTCTTGGTGCATATGACTCCTTCTCTTGGGTCCGACCTCTTTGTGCTAGCAAAAGAGGCTGGCATGATGAATGAAGGATATGCATGGATCATAACTGCTGGATTATCAACTTTATTACATCCAGAGGGAAAGGTCATTGATTCAATGGAAGGTGTGCTTGGAGTAAGGCCCTATTTACCGAAGTCAAAACGTCTTGAAGATTTCAGGATGAGATGGAAACTAAAGAGATCACCCAAGATTGACAAGACAAAGCAGATGATCGATCAGTACTTCTAAGATAAGCCTCATTGGTTTGTGGGCATATGATACAGTCTGTGCATTAGCAAAGGCTGCAGAATTTGTTGGGCAGTTGAATTCTAGTGCTTTAATGCAGCAAAAGAATAATGAAAAAAATGCAAGTCATGAACTCTTAGGCCTAAGTGTCTCTGAATCAGGTCCAAGGCTTCTCAAAGCATTGCTAGATACTGAATTTGAAGGCCTAAGTGGGAAATTCAAATTGATTGATGGACAGTTGCAACCTGCATCCTTTGAAATAATCAATGTGAGAAGTAATAAGGGAGAGACAGTGATTGGATATTGGACCCCCAACAAAGAAACATTTGATGGTTTAGTGAAATCTGGTAAATTAGTAGCAAACTCAACTTCTAATTCCATGCTTGATCATTATCAGTTTATTAATATAATAGCACCTATCTGGCCTGGAAACACAAGTATTGCACCAAAGGGTTGGGTTATACCTGTTAGAGCTGGTAACAAGTTAAGGATTGGGGTACCAGTAACAGCTGATAGTTTTAATGAGTTTATGAAAATAGAGTGGTTTCCTCATACCAATGAGCCTAAGAGCTTCTCAGGGTTCTCATATGATGTCTTCCTCGCTGCCTTAGAAAGAATGCCATTTGCAGTTCCACACAAGTTTATTCCTTTCACGAATGGTTCATCAAGAGAGGGTGCAGGGACTTATGATGACCTTCTTTACCAGATTAAGCTGAAGGTGTGTTCGATTAATTGATCTTTTATTTGTTCACTTTTTAACTTCATCCCCTTTTCATTTATACATGTTTTATGTTAATGATACTCATACTCTCATTTGGCTGGCGCATGCATGTGTGGACATGGAAATGCAGAAATTTGATGCTGTGGTGGGAGATACAACAATAATTGCAAATAGAACATCTTTTGTTGATTTTACATTACCTTATTCTGAATCTGGCGTATGGATGGTAGTGAAAGTTAGAGACAATGAAAGAAAGAATATTTGGATTTTCCTAAAACCTCTAAGTTGGGATCTTTGGTTAACAACTGGGGGTGCCTTCATCTTTACAGGTCTTGTAGTATGGGTTTTGGAACATCGTAAGAACATGGAGTTTAGTGGTTCACGAAAGCAACAACTTGCCACAACTCTTTGGTTCTCTTTTTCGACTCTTGTTTTTGCGCATAGTAAGTCTCTCTTCTACCAACCTACTTTATATATAATTGCTCATTTACATGTACTATATTTACGTACTAATCACATGAGACTCATTCACAAAAACAATTAGTTCGTAAATGTGATACAAATAATTTTATTTAGTATGCTAAGCTCTTGACAAGTCATGAGAAAAAGAAAGGAAGGTTAATTATTTTCCAAAAGAACTCTTTTGATCTAAAATACCATTCTTCTCCGAATCCTTCTCCAAATATAGATTAATTATTACATTGCAAACTAGCTTGTGATTTTGTATTTAACTATTTTCATGATCATATATATCTACGTATCAGAGGAGAAGGTGGTCAACAACTGGACAAGACTTGTGGTGATCATATGGATTTTTGTGGTACTCATCCTAACACAGAGTTACACTGCGAGCTTAGCCTCGATGTTGACTGTAGAGAGGTTGCAGCCAACAGTTGCTGATGTAAACGAGCTCAGACGAAATGGTATGTTTGTTGGATACCAAAAGAATTCCTTTGTGAGGGGGCTTTTAACAACCCAGTTAAACTTTGACGAGAAAAAGCTAAGGTATTACAGATTCCCAGAGGACTATCATCAAGCATTGAGCAAAGGAAGCAACAATGGCGGGGTTGATGCTATCTTTGATGAAATCCCCTACGTTAAGCTCTTCCTCGCTAAGTACTGTTCTGGATACACAGTCGTTGGACCAACTTACAAGACTGACGGATTTGGCTTTGTGAGTCTCTTCATCTTTTTGGATTCATGCATGGATTAAGTCTCTAATCAAGAATCATTCATGCAAATAACATATTTGAAACCATTTAGACATCTAATTGTACGTAATCAAATAAATAGACAAACACAATACTTTCCAATTTAGTGATGATAATCAATTGGTAAATAGTTTTCAATTCAGTTGATTGTTTTATACAAGGTGCTTCTTGTTATATACATACAAGAACATCCTCTTAGGACCTACAATACAATGATCGAAACCGTCATATTTTAGGACATTATTCATAGATCACCCTTACAAAAAAATTAGTCAAATTAGAAATTGTTTAGCCAATTTGTTACTGTTAACATCACTTCACTTAATGGACTGCATGTGTTTATCTACACAATTTAGAGGACTATAAAATTACTGATTTGACTGATTTTTTTTACTGAGGTTACACTTGAAAAAATGACCTAAAAATAAACGGTTCCGATCATTGAACTACATTGCTGGGTGGTATCTAGCGAAAATAATATTCTTACTTTTCATAAAGTAAACATCTTACTTGATAAAGTTCTCTCTCTATGTATATAATATAATATAATATTAATGTCTCTTACCAAACCAATGGTCTAGTACATTTTATTTTCGTACTGTAAATCAAGATCATTAACTCGTATTTTATTGATGTATGAGGCCATAAACATGAGGAAATTGCATTTTCTATGTCAGGCCTTCCCACTAGGGTCCCCACTTGTTGCTTACATTTCAAGGGCAATCTTGAATGTAACTCAAGATCATGAGAAAATGGAAGAACTACAGCGTAAGTATTTTGCATACGAAACCAAATGTCAAGACCCAAGTTCCACATTCTCTTTAGAAAATCCAAGTCTAAGTGTGTACAGCTTTGGAGGCCTCTTCATCATCACAGCAGTCATTTCAATTTCTTCATGCTTAATATATATACTTTATTTTCTCTACAAACACTGGCCTGCTTCGAATTCCATCCATCCGGATCAAACCTCCCCGCAAACTGAAGCAACTCATGATCATGTAAATGTTTCTTCAGTAAGAAATGCTGGAGGAGGTCAAGCTTCACCTGATGGGGGCAACTTGCCAAGCCATGCAGAGTCTTTCAACCAAGGATTAGACAATGTTTCCATAGATGAAGAAGATGAAAGTGCTACGGATTCTAGGCGGTTCTTCTATGGCTGTGCCTAATTTCTGATAATTATGCATCCTGTTTTAGTACCCCAAGTAGTAGAGTATTCGATCAAACAGGTTTGGTAAACTTTATTACTATATTTTTTTTTTTGTTCAAAGGAGGAATAAAATTCAAACTCTCATTGTGTTGAGGACCCACGTCTTTTGGACCCCTCTGTTGCATCGATATTGTTTTCAACTTAATCCTTGGAGCCCCAACAGGTGGGGCTTAATCTCGATCACTACTATAAATCCGCTCAAACACAATGTTAATCAGAGATATGAGAGTCTATCATGTTTCTTCCATTCCTTGTATTCTTGAGTGACCTCAGTATTTATCCAATTTATTCAGTAATCATGTATTGTGGTGGACAATAAATACACCCATCCATGAATCCCAGAAGGGACTCATGTCCTTCTAACATGGACTCAAGTTGAAAATTCCATGTTACATAATTCGTGTCATCAAGTCTTACAGTAACTAGCTAGGTTGCAAATGTTGGGTAGCAAAGAAATTGGTGATGAAAGCGAAGTCATTGCAGGTTTTTGAAGAATTTAGTTGAATTTGGTAGAGGGTTGGGAATATTCAAGACTGAGTTTTCAAGAAAAAGAGTTTCCAATATTGGGAATCTTCAAGAAAAGAAGATTGTCAAGATTGAAGTGTAGAAATCAGAACATAATTGAAATTTCAAGATGAAGAAGTAACCAAGATGTGGAATTAATTAGAGTAGGGCTAATGCGTGTGAAAAACAGAGAGAATACCAAGAGCAACTTGAGTTAGAACTGGATGTACACAGTCAATCGGGGTTGAAGGAGTGGAACAGTGGAAGTGTGTGTGTTATCCTTGTGAAGGCTCTGATACCATGTTAATATTCAAAGAAAACTTGAGAGAAATTCAAATAACCCAGAAATTGAGGAATAGCTTTCATTCAATATGAAACTGATACATTCTACAGTGAGAGTTATGCTTTTATAGTCTGCACTATACAACTGACTCAATCAACAATACTAACTAAACTTGTAACAGGCTTAATCATTCTAATTTCTAACAGTCTTTTAACAAAATCTTAACCAACTAATACAATGAGTAGGCAGACTAGGCTGACATGTAATGTTGATATGTAATAGTGTGTGGATCATTGATTCAAGCTTATACATAAACATTATGAAGGATGAGTGATGGAGGCTCACTTGCTTTTGGATCTTAATTTGAGCATTCTCATAGTTCAGAGTATTTTAGGAAATTTCCTTAAAAAGCAGAAATTGCATAAACGTGGATATGCATGTGTTCATATATTGAGGTTGATTTTATTTATAAATGATATGACATTATACATTTACAATACAAGTTAAGGATATAGCTTATAAGCTAGGTACATGGAGAGATGAATCACTATGCACTGATTCATTTTGATATGTGTCATCAACATTATTATTGTTCTCCACTGTTTGGCTGAAAGTCCCTGCTGGATGGTTGATCTGCATATCATTAGCATCAAGTGGAGCTCCTATGGCTTGATCAGCAGGTTCATGAGCAGCATCTACAGCATGTACTCTCGATTCTCTTCGCTTCAAATGATGTGAAGTGACATCTTTCTTGTCAAAATGCTTTGCAATTTCAACCACTTTGGACAAAAATGAGCTCTCTGAACTGGTGGAACTTCTCAAAGTAGGCCAATGTGAGCACAGGAAGTGGTACATGTACATCAAAAGCGAAAACATGGAGGCCACACCTGCTATGATGAAGAGGCCTCCAAAGCTGTGCACACCAAGACTTGGACCATCTGAAGAAATTTTTGCACTTTGATCCTCACAGGCTGCAGTTTGGCTTCCAAAGTAGTTGGACTCAATTGAATCCATCTTCTTTTTATCTTGAGTGACATTCAAGATTGCCCTTGACATGTAGGAGACTAGAGGAGACCCTCTTGGGAAGGCCTGATATGTAAGAAAACAAAAGAATTTAATTAGCAATTTAGCATGTTGATTGACTATAAAATTGATACAGTGCTGCAGAAAAGCTGCACATACTTTTGTCTTATGGACTAATTTATCTAAAAGAATTAAGAGTAATGTTAAAGCTAAGGAACACATTTTCTTATCACATTAATTGACTGCAAGTACGATGCCTTAATTAATAGTTAGCAATAAAAATTGATGTAATAAGTGCACATCAAATCTCACATCATGTGAGCGTTAGCTAATATGCTCCTATTAACATCTTTCAAAGAATAATACAATCAAAGAAAAGAGGAACTCACAAAGCCGAATCCATCAGTTTTGTAAGTTGGTCCAACCATGGTGTACTTAGAACAATTCTTTGCAAGGAAAACCTTAAGGTAAGGGATTTCATCAAAAATAGCAGCAACTCCATTTTTGTTTCCTTTGGATAGTGCATTATGATAGTCCTCACTTGTTACATAAGGCTTCAACTTGGACTCATCAAACTTTAAATTTTCAATCAGAAAGCCTTTAATAAAGGAATTATTTTGATATCCTACATAGTAACCATTCCTTTGGATCTCTTTTATATCAGTAAATGCAGGCTGCAATTTTTGCACTGTTAACATTGAGGCTAAGCTTGCAGTGTAACTTTGTGTCAGGATCAGTACCACAAAAACCCATATAATCAGCACTAATCTTGACCAATTGTTCAGCACTCTCTCCCCTACAGCATTATAAAATTAAGCATTGTTAGTAAACATGCTTCACTAAGTATTTTCACAAGTTCTAATTTGTTATTCTGAAGAAAGAAAACTATATAAAAGCAAACATATGCTCTGCTATGAGGACAAGAGAATTTACTGTGAGCAAAGACAAGGGTTGAAAAGGAAAACCAGAATATCATGCCAAGTTGTTCCTGTGGAGGACCTCTAAACTCGGAGTTCACCCGATGTTCAAGAACCCATATCACAAAACCTGTAAATATGAAGGCTGCCCCAGTTGTCAACCAAAGATCTAAGCTTAGTGGCTTCAAGAAAATCCAAATATTGTTTTTTGCATTATCTTCCAACAAAACTACCATTGACACTCCTGATTCTGAATAAGGCAATGTAAAATCTACATATAATGATCGATTAGCTACAATTGTTGTGTCTCCCACCACAGCATCATATTTCTGCAATTTAAGTGACAAAGTGAAAAGTAAGAGAGGATCATCATGAACTTATGGGCTAATTAATTTGAAACTACCACTTACCTGAAGTGTGATTTGGTAAAGAAGATTATCATAAGTCCCATTTGTGGGAATAAATTCATGTGGCAGGGGAAATGGTAGTTGAGGTAGTGCAGCAAAGAACACATCTGCAGCGAATCCGGATATGTTATTGTTCTTTTCCACTTTTAGGAATTCATAGAAACCTTGTCTCAATGGAACTCCAATCCTCAATTTTTTTGTTGCAGGCTGGTCTGTAGTATCCCCTGGCCAGATTGGCTGCTTGAGTTTGTTCTTAAAATCTGATTTTGCTGCTTGATAATCACTACTGTCATTCAGGTCTCGCGAAAGTCTTTTTTGTGGGTTAACCGAATACCCAATAATCCTTTCTTTTTCCCCTATCACATTGAATATCTCAAAGATTGAAGGTTCTAACTGTCCCTTGACCAAACTGAAATTCCCACTTAGGCTTTGAAATTTTGAACTCAGAATTGCCTCAAGCAGATTCTTACCCATGTCACTGGTTCCCAAGCTTGAAAGATTAAATCTACTTGCAACCTTCTCCACTGCCAAAGCCAATGCCCAAATCGTATCATATGCCCACAATCCAAAGAGGTTTATGCCAGTATTATATGTCCATCTTAACTTGAAGTCTTCAAGATCTTTTGACATTGGTAGATATGGCCTTACTCCCAATACACCTTGCATTGAATCCATGGCTTTCGAACCCACAGGATCTAACAAATTCGATAACCCTTCTGTAACAATCCATGCATACCCTTCACTCATCATTCCTGCCTTATTTGTTAGTACAAAGAATTTTGACCCAAAGGAAGCAGTCATATGCACTAGAAATATTCTTGTTGGCATTGATTTCAACTTTTCAAGCTCCTTTAGAATATCAGAATCATTAGAAGATGGGGGAATGACACTTCTGTAAGGTACTCGAGCATCAACCTCTTGGAAAGCATCTATCAAGTATGGAATTAAACCATTGCCATAATCTGTGTCTTCATAGATGAGAACAACTTCCAACCAGCTATAAGCTCCAATGATGGCGGCTATGGCTTGCACTTGAGCAGAGTCATCAAAGGCTGTCCGAATGAAAAATGGGCTGTGGGATGGAGAAAGAGATGGACTTGTGGCAGAAAAGGAAATGATGGGAACTTGAGCCTCTCTGCCAAGCTCTATCACAAACTTCGCTTCTGCTGAACTTTGAGGACCGATAATGGCGTGCACTTTCTCTTTCTTTATCATACGAAACGCTGCATATTCAATAGAGTGGTGAATGAATTCAATTACGATAAAGAACAATATACAAGGGAGTGAATTCAATTAGATAAAATGTTGACACAAAGAGAGTTTCGTAATGCCTAAGTTACCACCACATTTTAGCACTCTGATTCAAACATTCACCAAAAATATAAGGCAGATCAAAAGATGTGTGTTTTACCTTCAAATGCTGCGAAAACAACATCATCTTTCGAATCCCGGGTGTGAAGAGCAAGCTTTGTTCGATAATGAGCATTCTTAGCATAAAAATCTGAGAGTGCCATGGTCATACAGCTCTTTGCCATTGCTCCAACTGAGGAATTTAGATTAAGTACTACCCCAACTGGTACTCGTATAACCTCCTTCGTAATTGAAGGCTCAAACTCAGCAAGGATGAACAAGAAAATGAAGGAGTAAGAGAGAAGGTGCTTCGGGTTTGCCATTGTCAAGTCTGCTAGGATTGGTCTCATGTGCTCTCACATATATATTTGAATTACTTAAATTTCTGCTTTTTTTTTTTTTTTTTTTTTTTTTTTTTTTTCTGTTAGCAAGCATGATATCGACCATTCGTATTCCAAGCTCATCTTCAACAGCTGCAAGCATTAATTCTACACACAATATGGGCCCCGCTCTGCGAACAAGACAGAATATAGACTAAAAAATAGTGTACACGAGATTAACGTGGTTTGGTAAATTTCCGCCTATATCCACCAGAGATATTTGTTCTTCACTATAAGAATACAAATAGTATAAGACACACTTGAATTAAATCACATAAACCCTTGCACACCCACACTCTTGGAATTTCAATTCCTAAGAACTCTTTATCTCACCCAATGCACTCTTGATCTTTTTCTCTTAGCACTCAAAAGCTCTCAAGTTACTAATTCTTTGATGCTTGCTTGATGCTTTTGATGCTTACTGGAATGCACACATCCTATACTCTATTAATTTATAGGCCATTCCCAATAGGTATGAAGACGACCATGCATATTGTATTCCTTCCTATTCCTATTTCTAGCTATTTCGGTAGCAGCAAATGAAGACCAAAAGTGATCTTCAAATTCAACCTATCATTTAAGATTATCTCTGTAAAAAATCTCCAAAGTCGGAACTCATTTAACCATTTGATAATAATAACAACTATTTATATGCTTTTATAAAAAACATTGTTCGTTTATTTATTTTATCACAATTAGATGACTAAATGATTTCCGATTTAGTTGATTTTTTGCAATGATGATCTTTGAAGTAGGGCCTAAAAAATGAACGGTTCAGATTATGAGATTAGTTATGTAGTGAGTCTAAAACATGGTTAGCTTTTTATTAACTTGCTAATTAATTAGCTTTAGAGCACTCATGTATATATATATATATATATTTATATACATGTACGAAAATTCTCACGTGAGCACCTAGGTTGTGAAGACTTGATCTGAATCAGGAAACCATATGCGCGATGATACATGATGCACACCCTATACCAGAACGTCCCAAAGTGCTCATTCCATATATACATGAAGACATTCTCGTATAAGATGGGCATCATGTATCATCGTATATGATATTTTAAAATAAAATGAATATCATGTATCGCCAAATAGTATCCGACTCCAGACCAGACGGGTGCTCATGAGAGAAGGCTTCTGTACATGTGTGTGGTAGCTGTTTGGCTAATATATACAACATGAAGCTCCCAAATTATATACTGATACAAACAAAATAAATCACTATTCACTAACCGATCGAGAACTGCAATACTGGTAACCAGTAACCATGGTACTGCAAGCATATATGCTGGACCACATTTCTTAATGAATTATGTCCTCAGATCTGCGTTGTCTTCCAAAATATCGGGGATGTCTTTTCTCACCACTCAAGAATATAGCTATCAAGCCAGCTATTATATCTTGCTGTTAAAGAGTTAAGTACAACCAATTACTTCAAAGCCGTGTGGAATAACTGAATAAGGAATCTCTATTCTACATGCATGAGCCATATTTTGGTGCGCGCGCGATAAAAAATTTAGAATTCATGTAGAATACAAAATGTGGAATCCGTGCAGAATGTGACGTACTCTCATTTCACATGGATTCTGCTGACTCTCATTTGATTCCACAACTGACATTATGCATAAGACAATTCTAATCGTAACTGGGCCACTTGTTGAGTTGTGGAGGCTAATTCAAGGAGAAAATCATGTTTGGAAAGTGGAGATCGATCTTTGAATAGTTGGATCAATTAGATAGAATGAGTCTAAGGCTGGATATGATCATGTTGGAGTACGTTGTGTGGCTCAATATAAGTTAATGTTGTGTGGCTCGATATAAGTCAATGAATGTGAAAAAAAATTTTACATAAGAAAGTGATTCAAAAATCAATAAAATATAAGTTGGGGATTCACTACTAATACTACTAAAGCCTTTTGAGATAAAAAGTTAAAATCTCACACCTAAAAAGGTCCACTGGGCCTGATTTCACCCGAA
The DNA here is from genome assembly GCF_963921425.1 of Dryas octopetala. Classification (NCBI taxonomy): domain Eukaryota; kingdom Viridiplantae; phylum Streptophyta; class Magnoliopsida; order Rosales; family Rosaceae; genus Dryas; species Dryas octopetala. Next base: position 15,907,898 of record NC_141367.1, on the reverse strand, counting down.
TGGTAGACCTAAATGGTTAAGTGGAGACAACATGGGTGCAGGATTAGTAGTGGGCTATGCTGAACCGTTTGATCAGCTTTTTAGCTCCTTTTTATTGGCACTTGGTATTAGATTATAATTGGGGTTTGAAATTCCCTTACACCGCTCTCCAAACAAAAAGAGAGTTTGAAAGAGAAAAGCAAAAAACTATTACGATTCTTACGAGAAGACATTCTTGGATCGGTAACTATTGTGGTAGAATAAATGAACGAATATAGTAGTTTTGGTAAACACTTGAAATGATGATCATTTAATCAAATAGTTAAATGATTTTCAATTTATTTAAATTTTTGTAAAGATGATCCTTAAATTGAGAATTAGAAAATAGACAGCTCCAATCATTGAACTCCAATGCGGAGTGGGTCTCACAAGCCATACCTCATTATGCGTAAAATGAGATATACCTCAATGGAAAGACCCTCTTTTTTGTGTCTTCTATTTTCTTTTCTCCATCCCGCAATAAATTCTCATGGCCGGCCGAAACTAATAATTTTCTATATCATACTTTAAAAATCATATCTACAAAAAATTAATCAAATCAGAAATCGATTAACGTACATCTAACATATATTATCAAATAAATGGACGGTGAATCTAATTGTTATCAAAACCATTATTTATTTGATAATAGTTGTATAACTAAATGATTTATGATTTAGTTAACTTTGTGCAGAGATGATCTTTTGGTGGTCTAGAAAATAAAGGTTTCCATCATGAAATTGCACTGTAGAATTGAAACGAGAAAAGAAACAAAGCACAATAAGAAGGCACAAAAATGTAGAAGGCAACTAGCATTTCTCTATATCCATTGCATGCCATCAAAAGTAACATGTAGTATATACAATATATTATGGTCAACATGCATGTATGTACTGATCAATCAACTACTTTTTGACGATTAAATCAACAAACTTTTGAATCTTTTTATTAATTATTTTTTAATTAAAGGAGATGTTAATTTCAGCTACTAACATGGTGTAACTGAATGATAAAAGAATTAAAAAAAATTAAATCAGTAGATGTAATATATTCTTTTTTTTCTTTTACTTTTATGTCTTTGTGTTGGTGTATTAACTTTACACATAAAGCCTTAAGAATATCTTGAGTTGTGAAGGAAGGTGAAATAATGAGTTAGGATTGATAGGTCGAAGGTTTCGATTCCTTGTAACCCGAAAGAAAAAAAAAAAAAAAACTTTTCACATAAAGGACATTCATATAAATATATATAATGTTTTTGCGATCTATTGGATGTCAATGAGTAACATATATAACAAGTGTTAAGTGACAGTAACCTTCCTCCCATTTTGCTGTCTTTAAACTATGAAAATTAGATTGAAAAAATTAATATAACAGAGAGAAAATTAAAATAACCACCAAACTAGCTACATGGACCAAAATAATAATTTGCAATATAAATAATCGAATCAAAATTAATGAGTGTCTTTTCAATCCAAGACTTTGGGCCAATGCGTGAGCATTGGGTTGTACTAATACATATGGGACTTTTGTAACAAGGTGGTAATATTGAGTATGTAATACGCATCAAATATTCAAATACGTACGTACGTTTTCTATAAAGGATTATATTTGTTCTCTTCTCTAGCTTAATTTTCATTTGCCAATATTGTCGAAATTATGTTCACATTAACCAACTGGCATTGCCAATGAATTAAGTACGAGAAGCTGTATTAAAGCTTAATTAATCACTACTTCGTACTAACAACCAAGGAGTTCAATTTCATTTTTCAGGGCCATGAAAATTTTATCACATGTTCATCCATTTTCGTCAAATTTGGCCGAAATTATAGAAATTTCAAGGCATCTTCACGGCATCTTTTGGTGAATTTGAGTGAAATTTCGTCGAAATTCCAATCAAATTCACAAACCCAGTCATCTCGCCCAGGGGAGAGAAGAGATAGTCCATTTTCCCTTAAAGGTTCTAAAAGAAAAGGGGAAGGAGAGGTGTTTTTATTGACTAGGGAAGAAAGGGGGCGAGAAGAGATTAGAGAGAGAAGAAATCGAGGGAGAGAAGAGATTGGGGAGGGAGAGGAGAAAGAGAGGGAGATTGGGGAAGGAGAAAGGAGGAACAGATTTGGGAGGGAGAGGGAGGAGAAAGAAGAGATCAGGGAGGGAGGGAGTGAGGGCGTACTAGGAGGGAGAAAGAGAAGATGAGAAGAACCGAGAGGAATAGGAGAGTGGGGCCTGGGGAGTGGGGAGTCACGAGGAATGAAAGGAAAGGAAAAAAAAAAAAAAAAAGGAAACAAAAAAGAAAAGAAACAAAAAGAAAATAAAAGAGGAAGCTTACTGAAAAGCCTACAACTCCCAGTGATTAGATTAGACTTCTTAGTTGGCTGGGCTCTCGGGCTCAATCATGTCATGTGTTAATCAAACTAATTTCATATCCTTTGATCCCACCCCCACCAACCACATTATGCTCAGGTACTACTACTTACAAGTTGCCTTTATTCCATAATTTAAAAATGGTATTTTATTCAAATTAAAATGTTGAATGGACTTATTTATAATGTTAGTTTCTATGCCACAAGGCCCACAATGAATTTCAATTTATTTTTATTATTTATTTCTTACATAATATTTTTTTTGAAAAACATGATTTGAACATCATGAGCATAGAAAAGTATCTTTGGAGTGTATAATTTAGGATTTGGAGCCTTTGGGCAATTGGGAATTTGGAAAAAAAAAAATTTGGGTTTTCGTTTAGCCGTTTTGGAGTTTTGTTTAGTGTTTTAAACCTTAATACATTTCTATATAAAAAATAATTAAAAATATATATCTTAAAGGACCTCAACTCTAATATTCTATATCATATCCTAAACAATATAAAGTATAAATTATAGAGTATATATGGTTTGGTGTATAGATTATAAAGTATAAAGAGTATTTAGGTATATAGAGTATATAGGTTTAGTATTAGGATTTAGTGTATAGATTATAAAGTATAAAGAATATACTAATTTCATTTATTTATTATATTAATTTTATTTAACAGTATTTGCTCCAGCGCGCATTACATTCATCTTATATTACATGAAACCTACTATATAATTTGGTTTCTTCAATGTTTTTTATCAATTTAGTAGATAATATATATGTTAAATAAACATATGGTAAAGTTTCATTTAAAATTTTCGTATTTTGATAGCAATTTCGGTCGTATCCGTCTAATTTTTGTCGAAATCATCGAAATTTCCTCGAAACCCGAAATTTTATTCCTTGCTAACAACAAAGAAAGAAAAGCCAACACATGAATGTTTAAGCATATAGCATTCGAGCTTTGCTTCTATGGCGAACAAGATTGCCCTCATGATATTCTTCTTCTTATCGTTAGAATTTGGCCTCTTACATGCAAAATCCTCAACGGTTGATGAAAATGGAACAACAGCAATGTCGAAGCAAATGATGCGTGTGGGAGTAATTCTTGACTTGGATTCCTCGGTTGGGAAGATGGCTCAAAGATACATATCCATGGCACTCTCTGATTTCTATGCTGCAAATGCTAACTATAGAACAAACCTCACTCTTACTGTCAAGGACTCTAGGAATTAATGATGTTGTTGCTGCAGCATCTGCAGGTACGTACACTCATTTCCATAATTTTCATAAATTTACCTGATTATTTAAATTTTCATAAGTTGCTAATTCTACTCATTTTCTTTTGCTGCTTTGAAGTTAATTCATAGAATTTTAAAAAATTTATTTGCTGATTATATATACTCATCTAATTAAAAACGATTCCTTAATTACCATGTTTTCAAACTTCTGATAACGTTAAACCTTTTAGCACTATTCTCTGAAACTATATAGTGCTTCTGAAAAACAAGAGAAACTTGAAAAATTAGCCCAAATTTGTTTATTTAAAGACTTTTAGCCAATTTTTTAGAAATTTAGAAATCTAACTTTCAAGTACTACATGAGGGCTCCCATTGAGAAATGCTCGAATACCCCTCGAGCAATACTTGATCGAACCTAATGAGTAGCACTATTTGAGGGGGCTTCAAGCACTTCTTAATGAGAACTCAAATACTACTCTAGGTTTTAGATTTTCTAAATTCTTGAAGAAAAAAAAAAAAAGCTACAAGTCTTTAAATTAAACAAATTGTGGCTAATTTTTCAAGATTCCTGATGAAGATTGAAGAGTCAAGATGACAGTATAGCAACGAAAACTTTTGTCGCCCTATTTCTCAATCTTTTTGACTTGCTCATACAGAGCCAAGGTCAAAAAGATTGAGATAAATCAGTGATTCACACCATTGATGAAGGATTTTTCGAAAAGTTAAGGATTAATAATCATCCTTTTTAGGGGCAATATTTTTTTAGTGACAAAAGTTATTTGTTGCTAAGAGAGTCCCCTGTTGTATTGTTGTAAAAGAATCAAATTTCACTAGAGTTACTAGATTTGATGCAATATCATTTTACTTATATACATCTTTCTGACAGTTAACGAATAGATTAGCCTACAAATGGGAGGCGAATCTCTCCCATTTGAGATTTTTTCCAGTTACAATATTTGTCGATAAAAGGGTCCCCTGTTGTAGAAGTACTATTGTAAAAGAAACAAAAATGGGCTGAGTTATTAGATGTGGTGCAATATCGGTGTACTTCTATCCAAATTTTTAATCCTTCAAACAATGTGGCGAATCTTTCCCAATGTTAGAATTGACAAACGTTTCCGGTTCATGCATCATTTGTATGATTTGCAGCTTTAGATTTGATGAAGAATGAAGAAGTCCAAGCTATTATAGGGCCCCAAACGTCAAACCAAGCTAAGTTTGTGATAAATCTTGGAGACAAAGCTCAAATTCCCATTATTTCATTTTCAGCTACAAGCCCTTCTCTGTCTCCAACCCAAAGCCGTTTTTTCATTCGAACAGCTCTAGATGACTCCTCTCAGGTAAAAGCCATCACATCCATTATTAAAGCATATGGATGGCGCGAAGTTGTCCTAATCTACGAAGACACAGAATATGGAAATGGTCTGATTCCCTGCATCACAGATGGCTTTCAACAAATCGATACGAAGGTCCCTTACAGAAGTGTCATTTCTCCAACATCCAGTCCCTTACAAATTTTGAAAGAGCTTAACAAGTTAATGGCAATGGAGACAAGAGTGTTCTTGGTGCATATGACTCCTTCTCTTGGGTCCGACCTCTTTGTGCTAGCAAAAGAGGCTGGCATGATGAATGAAGGATATGCATGGATCATAACTGCTGGATTATCAACTTTATTACATCCAGAGGGAAAGGTCATTGATTCAATGGAAGGTGTGCTTGGAGTAAGGCCCTATTTACCGAAGTCAAAACGTCTTGAAGATTTCAGGATGAGATGGAAACTAAAGAGATCACCCAAGATTGACAAGACAAAGCAGATGATCAGTACTTCTAAGATAAGCCTCATTGGTTTGTGGGCATATGATACAGTCTGTGCATTAGCAAAGGCTGCAGAATTTGTTGGGCAGTTGAATTCTAGTGCTTTAATGCAGCAAAAGAATAATGAAAAAAATGCAAGTCATGAACTCTTAGGCCTAAGTGTCTCTGAATCAGGTCCAAGGCTTCTCAAAGCATTGCTAGATACTGAATTTGAAGGCCTAAGTGGGAAATTCAAATTGATTGATGGACAGTTGCAACCTGCATCCTTTGAAATAATCAATGTGAGAAGTAATAAGGGAGAGACAGTGATTGGATATTGGACCCCCAACAAAGAAACATTTGATGGTTTAGTGAAATCTGGTAAATTAGTAGCAAACTCAACTTCTAATTCCATGCTTGATCATTATCAGTTTATTAATATAATAGCACCTATCTGGCCTGGAAACACAAGTATTGCACCAAAGGGTTGGGTTATACCTGTTACAGCTGGTAACAACTTAAGGATTGGGGTACCAGTAACAGCTGATAGTTTTGATGAGTTTATGAAAATAGAGTGGTTTCCTCATACCAATGAGCCTAAGAGCTTCTCAGGGTTCTCATATGATGTCTTCCTCGCTGCCTTAGAAAGAATGCCATTTGCAGTTCCACACAAGTTTATTCCATTCACGGATGGTTCATCAAGAGAGGGTGCAGGGACTTATGATGACCTTCTTTACCAGATTAAGCTGAAGGTGTGTTCGATTAATTGATCATATATTTATTTGTTCACTTTTTAAGTTCATCCTTTTCATTTATACATGTTTTATGTTAATGATACTCATACTCTCTCATTTGGCTGGCGCATGCATATATGTGTGGACATGGAAATGCAGAAATTTGATGCTGTGGTGGGAGATACAACAATAATTGCAAATAGAACATCTTTTGTTGATTTTACATTACCTTATTCTGAATCTGGCGTATGGATGGTAGTGAAAGTTAAAGACAATGAAAGAAAGAATATTTGGATTTTCCTAAAACCTCTAAGTTGGGATCTTTGGTTAGCAACTGGGGGTTCCTTCATCTTTACAGGCCTTGTAGTATGGGTTTTGGAACATCGTAAGAACATGGAGTTAATTGGTGGTTCACGAAAGCAACAACTTGCCACAACTCTTTGGTTCTCTTTTTCGACTCTTGTTTTTGCGCATAGTAAGTCTCTCTTCTACCAACCTACTTTATATATAATTGCTCATTTACATGTACTATATTTACGTACTGATCACATGAGACTCATTCACAAACACGATTAGTTCGTAAATGTGATACAAATAATTTTATTTAGTATGCTAAGCTCTTGACAAGTCATGAGAAAAAGAAAGGAAAGTTAATTATTTTCGAAAAGAACTCTTTTGATCTAAAATACCATTCTTTTCCGAATCCTTCTCCACATATAGATTAATTATTACATGGCAAACTAGCTTGTGATTTTTTATTTAACTATTTTCATGATCATATCTACGTATCAGAGGAGAAGGTGGTGAACAACTCGACAAGACTTGTGGTGATCATATGGATTTTTGTGGTACTCATCCTAACACAGAGTTACACTGCGAGCTTAGCCTCGATGTTGACTGTAGAGAGGTTGCAGCCAACAGTTGCTGATGTAAACGAGCTCAGACGAAATGGTATGTTTGTTGGATACCAAGAGAATTCCTTTGTAAGGGGGCTTTTAACAACCCAGTTAAACTTTGACGAGAAAAAGCTAAGGTATTACAGAGCCCCAGAGGACTATCATCAAGCATTGAGCAAAGGAAGCAACAATGGTGGGGTTGATGCTATCTTTGATGAAATCCCCTACGTTAAGCTCTTCCTCGCCAAGTACTGTTCTGGATACACAGTCGTTGGACCAACTTACAAGACTGACGGATTTGGCTTTGTGAGTCTCTTCATCTTTTTGGATTCATGCATGGATTAAGTCTCTAATCAAGAATCATTCATGCAAAGAACATATTTGAAATCATTTAGACATTTAATTGCACGTAATCAAATAAATAGACAAACACAATACTTTCTAATTTAGTGATGATAATCAAAGGGGTAAATGGTTTCTAATTCGGTTGATTTTTTTATACAAGGTGCTTCTTGTTATATACTACAAGAACATCCTCTTTGGGCCTACAATACAATGATCGAAACTGTCATATTTTAGGACATTATTCATAGATCACCCTTACAAAAAATAAGTCAAATCAAAAATTGTTTAGCCAATTTGTTACTGTTAACATCACTTCATTTTTATTTAACGGACTGTGTTTATCTACACAATTTAGAGGACTATAAAATTACTAATTTGACTGATTTTTTATTGAGGTTACCCTTGAGAAAATGACCTAAAAATAAACAGTTTCGGTCGTTGAACTGCTGGTGGTATCTAGCTAGAATAATATTCTTAATTACTTTTCATAGAGTAAAGACATCTTACTTGATCAAGCTCTCTCTCTATGTATATAATATATATATATATATTATATATAAATGTTCTCTTACCAAACCAATGGTCTAGTACATTTTATTTTCGTACTGTAAATCAAGATCATTAACTCGTATTTTATTGATGTATGAGGCCATAAACATGAGGAAATTGCATTTTCTATGTCAGGCCTTCCCACTGGGGTCCCCACTTGTTGCTTACATTTCAAGGGCAATCTTGAATGTGACTCAAGATCATGAGAAAATGGAAGAACTACAGCGTAAGTATTTTCCATACGAAACCAAATGTCAAGACCCAAGTTCCACATTCTCTTTAGAAAATCCAAGTCTAAGCGTGTACAGCTTTGGAGGCCTCTTCATCATCACAGCAGTCATTTCAATTTCTTCATGCTTGATATATGTACTTTATTTTCTCTACAAACACTGGCCTGCTTCGAATTCCATCCATCCGGATCAAACCTCCCCGCAAACTGAAGCAACTCATGATCATGTAAATGTTTCTTCAGTAAGAAATGCTGGAGGAGGTCAAGCTTCACCTGATGGGGGCAACTTGCCAAGCCATGCAGAGTCTTTCAACCAAGGATTAGACAATGTTTCCATAGATGAAGAAGATGAAAGTGCTACGGATTCTAGGCGGTTCTTCTATGGCTGTGCCTAATTTCTGATAATTATGCATCCTGTTTTAGTACTCCAAGTAGTAGAGTATTCGATCAAACAGGTTTGGTAAACTTTATTACTATATTTTTTTTTTGTTCAAAGGAGGAATAAAATTCAAACTCTCATTGTGTTGAGGACCCACGTCTTTTGGACCCCTCTGTTGCATCGATATTGTTTTCAACTTAATCCTTGGAGCCCCAACAGGTGGGGCTTAATCTCGATCACTACTATAAATCCGCTCAAACACAATGTTAATCAGAGATATGAGAGTCTATCATGTTTCTTCCATTCCTTGTATTCTTGAGTGACCTCAGTATTTATCCAATTTATTCAGTAATCATGTATTGTGGTGGACAAGAAATACACCCATCCATGAATCCCAGAAGGGACTCATGTCCTTCTAACATGGACTCAAGTTGAAAATTCCATGTTACATAATTCGTGTCATCAAGTCTTACAGTAACTAGCTAGGTTGCAAATGTTGGGTAGCAAAGAAATTGGTGATGAAAGCGAAGTCATTGCAGGTTTTTGAAGAATTTAGTTGAATTTGGTAGAGGGTTGGGAATATTCAAGACTGAGTTTTCAAGAAAAAGAGTTTCCAATATTGCGAATCTTCAAGAAAAGAAGATTGTCAAGATTGAAGTGTAGAAATCAGAACATAATTGAAATTTCAAGATGAAGAAGTAACCAAGATGTGGAATTAATTAGAGTAGGGCTAATGCGTGTGAAAAACAGAGAGAATACCAAGAGCAACTTGAGTTAGAACTGGATGTACACAGTCAATCGGGGTTGAAGGAGTGGAACAGTGGAAGTGTGTGTGTTATCCTTGTGAAGGCTCTGATACCATGTTAATATTCAAAGAAAACTTGAGAGAAATTCAAATAACCCAGAAATTGAGGAATAGCTTTCATTCAATATGAAACTGATACATTCTACAGTGAGAGTTATGCTTTTATAGTCTGCACTATACAACTGACTCAATCAACAATACTAACAAAACTTGTTACAGGCTTAATCATTCTAATTTCTAACAGTCTTTTAACAAAATCTTAACCAACTAATACAATGAGTAGGCAGACTAGGCTGACATGTAATGTTGACATGTAATAGTGTGTGGATCATTGATTCAAGCTTATACATAAACATTATGAAGGATGAGTGATGGAGGCTCACTTGCTTTTGGATCTTAATTTGAGCATTTCTCATAGTTCAGAGTATTTTAGGAAATTTCCTTAAAAAGCAGAAATTGCATAAATGTGGATATGCATGTGTTCATATATTGAGGTTGATTTTATTTATAAATGATATGACATTATACATTTACAATACAAGTTAAGGATATAGCTTATAAGCTAGGTACATGGAGAGATGAATCACTATGCACTGATTCATTTTGATATGTGTCATCAACATTATTATTGTTCTCCACTGTTTGGCTGAAATCCCTGCTGGATGGTTGATCTGCATATCATTAGCATCAAGTGGAGTGATGCAGTACAATCAGCCAAAGGTTTACAAACGTAAACCTAAAAGAACAAGAAGCCTGGAATCCACCAGGAAATTGAGAGAAAACCTCAACAATTAGTTTGATAAAATATAATAATAGCATAATCCGCTAGCAATTGTAAAAATTGCTTAAGTACGCTTAACGAAACCCTAGGGCGCAAACAACCATATAATTAAGGCCCACGGATAATTACAAACCCAAATAAAATATAAACGAAAATAAATAAAATGTCTAAAAGTTTAAAATGCCGTTTTGAGGCCCTAAACAATCTCGGATGGCCGAAAAAGCCCATACGTCATGGCATAGTGATGAGTTTGATTCGTCTCGCGATTCCCTTCGCAACGATATGCATTAGTACCACGTTCTGAGCCAAACCCTCCGACTAGTAGAAATCATTTCCCCAATTTCTTGGGTTTGCGACGATCAAGCTGTTGCATAAACTTCTCCGCCATCCGTTCTGCATCATGGAGCTCCTATGGCTTGATCAGCAGGTTCATGAGCAGCATCTACAGCATGTACTCTCGATTCTCTTCGCTTCAAATGATGTGAAGTGACATCTTTCTTGTCAAAATGCTTTGCAATTTCAACCACTTTGGACAAAAATGAGCTCTCTGAACTGGTGGAACTTCTCAAAGTAGGCCAATGTGAGCACAGGAAGTGGTACATGTACATCAAAAGCGAAAACATGGAGGCCACACCTGCTATGATGAAGAGGCCTCCAAAGCTGTGCACACCAAGACTTGGACCATCTGAAGAAATTTTTGCACTTTGATCCTCACAGGCTGCAGTTTGGCTTCCAAAGTAGTTGGACTCAATTGAATCCATCTTCTTTTTATCTTGAGTGACATTCAAGATTGCCCTTGACATGTAGGAGACTAGAGGAGACCCTCTTCGGAAGGCCTGATATGTAAGAAAACAAAAGAATTTAATTAGCATGTTGATTGACTATAAAATTGATACATTGCTGCAGAAAAGCTGCACATACTTTTGTCTTATGGACTAATTTATCTAAAAGAATTAAGAGTAATGTTAAAGCTAAGGAACACATTTTCTTATCACATTAATTGACTGCAAGTACGATGCCTTAATTAATAGTTAGCAATAAAAATTGATGTAATAAGTGCACATCAAATCTCACATCATGTGAGCGTTAGCTAATATGCTCCTATTAACATCTTTCAAAGAATAATACAATCAAAGAAAAGAGGAACTCACAAAGCCGAATCCATCAGTTTTGTAAGTTGGTCCAACCATGGTGTACTTAGAACAATTCTTTGCAAGGAAAACCTTAAGGTAAGGGATTTCATCAAAAATAGCAGCAACTCCATTTTTGTTTCCTTTGGATAGTGCATTATGATAGTCCTCACTTGTTTCATAAAGCTTCAACTTGGACTCATCAAACTTTAAATTTTCAATCAGAAAGCCTTTAATAAAGGAATTATTTTGATATCCTACATAGTAACCATTCCTTTGGATCTCTTTTATATCAGTAAATGCAGGCTGCAATTTTTGCACTGTTAACATTGAGGCTAAGCTTGCAGTGTAACTTTGTGTCAGGATCAGTACCACAAAAACCCATATAATCAGCACTAATCTTGACCAATTGGTCAGCACTTTCTCCTCTACAGCATTATAAAATTAAGCATTGTCAGTAAACATGCTTCACTTAGCATTTTCACAAGTTCTAATTTGTTATTCTGAAGAAAGAAAACTATATAAAAGCAAACATATGCTTTGCTATGAGGACAAGAGAATTTACTGTGAGCAAAGACAAGGGTTGAAAAGGAAAACCAGAATATCATGCCAAGTTGTTCCTGTGGAGGACCTCTAAACTCGGGGTTCACCCGATGTTCAAGAACCCATATCACAAAACCTGTAAATATGAAGGCTGCCCCAGTTGTCAACCAAAGATCTAAGCTTAGTGGCTTCAAGAAAATCCAAATATTGTTTTTTGCATTATCTTCCAACAAAACTACCATTGACACTCCTGATTCTGAATAAGGCAATGTAAAATCTACATATAATGATCGATTAGCTACAATTGTTGTGTCTCCCACCACAGCATCATATTTCTGCAATTTAAGTGACAAAGTGAAAAGTAAGAGAGGATCATCATGAACTTATGGGCTAATTAATTTGAAACTACCACTTACCTGAAGTGTGATTTGGTAAAGAAGATTATCATAAGTCCCATTTGTGGGAATAAATTCATGTGGCAGGGGAAATGGTAGTTGAGTTAGTGCAGCAAAGAACACATCTGCAGCGAATCCGGATATGTTATTGTTCTTTTCCACTTTTAGGAATTCATAGAAACCTTGTTTCAATGGAACTCCAATCCTCAATTTTTTTATTGCAGGCTGGTCTGTAGTATCCCCTGGCCAGATTGGCTGCTTGAGTTTGTTCTTAAAATCTGATTTTGCTGCTTGATAATCACTACTGCCATTCAGGTCTCGCGAAAGTCTTTTTTGTGGGTTAACCGAATACCCAATAATCCTTTCTTTTTCCCCTATCACATTGAATATCTCAAAGATTGAAGGCTCTAACTGTCCCTTGACCAAACTGAAATTCCCACTTAGGCTTTGAAATTTTGAACTCAGGATTGCCTCAAGCAGATTCTTACCCATGTCACTGGTTCCCAAGCTTGAAAGATTGACTCTACTTGCAGCCTTCTCCGCTGCCAAAGCCAATGCCCAAATCGTATCATATGCCCACAATCCAAAGAGGTTTATGCCAGTATTATATGTCCATCTTAACTTGAAGTCTTCAAGATCTTTTGACATTGGTAGATATGGCCTTACTCCCAATACACCTTGCATTGAATCCATGGCTTTCGAACCCACAGGATCTAACAAATTCGATAACCCTTCTGTAACAATCCATGCATACCCTTCACTCATCATTCCTGCCTTATTTGTTAGTACAAAGAATTTTGACCCAAAGGAAGCAGTCATATGCACTAGAAATATTCTTGTTGGCATTGATTTCAACTTTTCAAGCTCCTTTAGAATATCAGAATCATTAGAAGATGGGGGAATGACACTTCTGTAAGGTACTCGAGCATCAACCTCTTGGAAAGCATCTATCAAGTATGGAATTAAACCATTGCCATAATCTGTGTCTTCATAGATGAGAACAACTTCCAACCAACTATAAGCTCCAATGATGGCGGCTATGGCTTGCACTTGAGCAGAGTCATCAAAGGCTGTCCGAATGAAAAATGGGCTGTGGGATGGAGAAAGAGATGGACTTGTGGCAGAAAAGGAAATGATGGGAACTTGAGCCTCTCTGCCAAGCTCTATCACAAACTTTGCTTCTGCTGAACTTTGAGGACCGATAATGGCGTGCACTTTCTCTTTCTTTATCATACGAAACGCTGCATATTCAATAGAGTGGTGAATGATTTCAATTACGAGAAAGAACAATATACAAGGGAATGAATTCAATTAGATAAAATGTTGATACAAAGAGAGTTTCGTAATGCCTAAGTTACCACCACATTTTAGCACTCTGATTCAAACATTCACCAAAAATATAAGGCAGATCAAAAGATGTGTGTTTTACCTTCAAATGCTGCGAAAACAACATCATCTTTCGAATCCCGGGTGTGAAGAGCAAGCTTTGTTCGATAATGAGCATTCTTAGCATAAAAATCTGAGTGCGCCATGGTCATACAGCTCTTTGCCATTGCTCCAATTGAGGAATTTAGATTAAGTACTACCCCAACTGGTACTCGTATAACCTCCTTCGTAATTGAAGGCTCAAACTCAGCAAGGATGAACAAGAAAATGAAGGAGTAAGAGAGAAGGTGCTTCGGGTTTGCCATTGTCAAGTCTGCTAGGATTGGTCTCATGTGTTCTCACATATATATTTGAATTACTTAAATTTCTGCTTTTTTTTTCTTTTCTTTTCTTTTTTCTGTTAGCAAGCATGATATCGACCTTTCGTATTCCAAGCTCATCTTCAACAGCTGCAAGCATTAATTCTACACACAATATGGGCCCCGCTCTGCGAACAAGACAGAATACCCTTTTCCTTGCAACTGCAAGTTTCTAAGATACAAACCAAAAGAAGAAATTTTTCACATCAGTTTGGATTGCCAACATCAATCAACACTAACACCATCAAGGCATCAAGTCTATGTTGCCTGCGTCTTTGTTTAGAAATTGTTGGAGATATTACTAAATTTTTGCAAACATCAAAATAGAATAATGATAATGATAAGTTAACGGAAATTTTCACATAAGCATCCAAGTTGTAAGGACTTGGTGCAGGCCCAGATATTATACGGTGATACATGATACTCATCGTATACAAGAATATCCTTATATGGCGACACATGGTATCATCTAATTTATGTATGAAGACGTTCTAATGAAGGATGAGTATTATTTATAATATATAGAGATGTTTTAATATAGAATGAGCATAATCAGTGGCAGACCCAAAAATTAATATATGCATTAAATGATAAGTTGAATTTGAAGATCACTTTTGGTCTTCATTTGCTGCTACCGTAATATGAATATGAAGGAAGACAAATACATGGTTGTCTTCATAACTATTGGGATTGGCCTATAGTGTGCATTTCAGTAAACATCAAAAGCATCAAGCAAGCATCAAAGAAGTAACGTGAGAGCTTCTGAGTGCTGAGAGAAACAAATCAAGAATGCAATACTCTTGCCTATAAATCAAGATCTAGTTCCAGAAGAAGGGGCGTGCAGTGCTACGTATGTAAAGAATTAGGTCATGTCAAACGATATTGTCCTTTGCGTAAAAGAAATGATGATATTGTTTCGAATAGTAATTTTGTTGGGATTTGATCGGTGCAAACCGAGATTCAAATATAAACACACCACGAAACAAACAGAATCTAGCAGAATAAATAAACCAGGAAAAAAAATAGTGTACACGAGATTAACGTGGTTTGGTAAATTTCCGTCTATATCCACCAGAGATATTTGTTTTTCACTATAAGAATACAAATAGTACAAGACACTTGAGTTAAATCACATGAACCCTTGCACACCCACACTCTTGGAATTTCAATTCCTAAGAACTCTTTATCTCACCCAATGCACTCTTGATCTTTTTCTCTTAGCACTCAAAAGCTCTCAAGTTACTAATTCTTTGATGCTTGCTTGAAGCTTTTGATGCTTACTGGAATGCAGACATCCTATACTCTATTAATTTATAGGCCATTCCCAATAGGTATGAAGACGACCATGCATATTGTATTCCTTCCTGTTCCTATTTCTATTTCGGTAGCAGCAAATGAAGGCCAAAAGTGATCTTCAAATTCAACCTATCATTTAATGCATATGGGTAACATAGCAATTAACTTGCTGTAAAAACATATGCTAGCTCTTGCAATACAAAGTCAAAACTTGATGCATCTTTTTTACCTTGTGGGTCCACTAATAGTGCATGAGATTTGAACCAATCTCAACTTACAGTATCCTGATCACTAAGTGAAACAATGACCTAGCTGTGAGAATGTGAATTGTTGTTCTTGAAAAATTATAACTTTGCATATTAGATTATAAGAGTATGGACGGCTATTTTTTTTTATTGCCAATTAGTTTTTGGACGGATACCTAGATTTTTTTATGGTATATATCAGAGCATATTCACCCACGTGTGTTAGGCCAAGTTGTTACACGTGCTCCACATAATCACCCACTATGAGTATGAGTTGTAAGTCCATATGTTTGGCTTGAGTGACATCACACGTACGAGAGCGTGTGAGATCAATGTGAAGTGTTGTCTCATATTGAAAAATTAAAACTTTATATAGTAACTTATAAGGGTCATTGACTATTCTTCTTTTTGCCAATTAACTTAGAATAAATGCCTAATTAAATTAAATTGCTTCACTAGCGCAGCTAGCTTTGGAAAATTCATGCATGCATGAATGCTGGGCCAGAGTTATTAATGGAAAAGATGTCCTCATCTGCGTCATCGTCCTCCAAACTACTATGGGAAGTGTTTTGTACGTCACCATTCAAGACTACAGCTTACAAGCGGCTCATAGCCTTGTTGTCAAGTGTTAGGTGCATCCATAATTCCAGACACCATTAAGGAGTAGAGCAATAGTAGAGTGTACTATTCTGAGTCCATAGGGTGTACTATTCTGAGCCCAGCAATTGTAGGGACTTTTCTCATAAAATGCATCCAAAACACCATTAATGAGTCAAGCAAGTGGAATGTGTAAACCATATACAAATACTTTGAATCTAGCTTAGCTCTGCCTTGTGCAACTGTCTCAGAATAGTAGAGTGTACTATTCTGAGTCCATAGGGTGTACTATTCTGAGCCCAGCAATTGTAGGGACTTTTATCATAAAATGCATCCAAAACACCATTAATGAGTCAAGCAAGTGGAATGTGTAAACCATGTACAAATACTTTGAATCTAGCTTAGTCTGCCTTGTGCAACTGTCTCAGAATAGTAGAGTGTACTATTCTGAGTCCAAAGGGTGTACTATTCTGAGCCCAGCAATTGTAGGGACTTTTATCATAAAATGCATCCAAAACACCATTAATGAGTCAAGCAAGTGGAATGTGTAAACCATATACAAATACTTTGAATCTAGCTTAGCTCTGCCTTGTGCAACTGTCTAGATAGATTTTTCTCACAAACTACATTACCCTTCACAGAAATATATATATATTTTTTTTTTTTCGGTCAAGTCCTTCACAGAAATATTGATTTGACTTGACTAACAATTTAAAAATTAAAATACATATAGATCACCATCAAGCTAGGCATGCACATATATTCAATAAGCCTATATATTATATATGTTTTATATCATCATCTGACCCAATGTCTAATGAATGAGATAAACACAATTATTACATATATATCCGGTTAACTTTCATATGATTGATGAAGATATATACATGCATGCATGCATGGCCGGCATCCATCAAAAGTGATATTATATGTGCATGCAACTCCATATGTATATAATGTTTTCTTACTCACGAAGTTAATGATGTCTGATTTCAATCTAAGACTAGTTTACTTGGCCAACCCGTGAGCCAGTGGCAGATTTCCGTACGAAGGTGGTAATATTGAATAATACCGATCTAAATACCGATCTACGAAGAAGCAGTGAAACTTCAGAATTATACATTTGTTCTCTTCTCTTGCTTACTTTTCTCCTTCTTGGAATATATGCTCGATCGTTTGTCAATATATCATTGAAATTTATTCTGCACAAGTGGCCCACGCGCCAATTAATGGTTACACGTACATTGACCAACTTGCATTGCCAATTTAAGCAAGAGAGGCCATTAATTAATGGTTACCAATTAATCACATCATATAAGAACAACAAAGACAAGTCATATTAAACACATGAATTAATTAATTAAACATAGCATTCGAGCCTTGCTTCCTTATTCTCATTGGAGCTTCTATGGCGAACAAGATTCACCTCATCATATTTTTCATTTTATATTCCTTAGATCTCAGCCTCTACTGTGAACCCTTAACTGTCGGCGAAAATGGAACAATGCCAATCATGTCGAAGCAAATGGTATGCGTGGGAGTAATTCTGGACTTGGATTCTCCAGTTGGGAAGATGGCTCAAAGCTACATATCTAAGGCACTCTCCGATTTCTATGCTACAAATGCTAACTATCAAACAAAGCTCAATCTTACTGTGAAGGACGCTCAGAATGATGTTGTGGCTGCAGCATCAGCAGGTATAAATATTAATTAATTACCACTTTCTGAAGCCTGAAGTTTAATCAATTTTTCATAATTTTAGCTGTTAATCATCCAATTCTACTCATAAAAAACGATTAATTCCATACAATTTTAATTTTACTCATCTAAAATGATTTTTCTTTAGAATGTTTGTGAACTTGTTAAAATGTTCAACCTTTCAGTACTTTACTCTGTGAAACCATGCATAATTGTGCTTCCAAAAGGCAGAAGAGGTTTTTAGTGGAAAAGCTGAACATTTCGTTGCCAATTCTCAAGGGCATTGATCCATGACTATCGCCGAAACCCATTAGGGACGAGAATCATTTCTTTGGAGATTTGTGACCCGTTTGGCACTGCTTCTTGGTAGCGCTTTTACTTAGTAACGTTTTTACTGGAATCGTTTTTACTTAGTAGCGTTTTTACTGGAAGCGCTTTATGTTAAGAAGTACAAACATATTTTTATAAAAATTTTAAGTGGTTCATGCAAAAGCTCTTGGAAGTGCTTCCTCACACCTCTCAAAAAATTCTTAAAAATGCTTTTATAACTCAAAAGTACTTTTTTTTTTTTTTAAACGCTACTAAAAGCGCTTCCACTAATCTGAAAGCGCTTTTGACAACTCTAAAAACAATGTCAAATGGGCCCTTGGTACAATATATATCTTTGTACAACCAAGGAATATATTAAGTTAATTTAATTTATAGTCGTTAAAACAACATGGCAAATCATTCCCATTACTGACCAATTTTTTTAGTCATGAAAGTTATTGTCTCTAAAAGGGTCCCTTGTTGTAGCTAGCTATATGCGCATATGTGTACTTCTTTCTTAATTTTTAGGCTTAATCTCACTTTTGGTCCATTTAGTTTGAGTCAAGTTCTACTTTGATCCATGCAATTTCAATTGTTCTACTTTTGATCTTGTAATTTACAAATCGTTACAACTCACGGACACTTTAACATTTTCGTCTATTAATTCGTTAAATATATCATTGAATTGATAATGATTTGTAAAGTACACGACTAAAATTATAACAGTTTATAAAATATATGACTAAAAGCGCTACGAATTTAACGGTTTAATGAACGAAAATACTAACATGTTCGTAAATTGCAACGGTTTGTAAAGTATAAAAAAAAAAATTAGAACAATTGAAACTATAAAGACCAAATTAAAACTTAATCCAAAATACATAGACCAAAAGTGAAATTTGGCCTAATTTTTAATCCCTTGAAACAATCAATGTGGGAATATTATTTCCCAATTATTGTTAGTCGATCTATATTAATTATATCCAGTTTATGCATCATTTGATTCATTTGTATGATTTGCAGCTTTAGATTTGATGAAGAATGAAAGAGTGCAAGCTATTATAGGGCCCCAATCATCAAGCCAAGCTAAGTTTTTGATAAATCTTGGAGAGAAAGCTCAAATTCCCATTATTTCATTTTCAGCAACAAGCCCCTCCCTATCCCAAACCCAAAGCCAATTTTTCGTTCGAACATCTCTAAATGACTCGTCTCAAGTACAAGCCATCAAGTGCATTGTCAAAGCATATGGATGGCACGAAGTCGTCCTAATCTACGAAGACACAGAATACGGCAATGGTTTGATTCCCTACATCACGGATGCCTTTCAACAAATCGATACGAAGGTCCCTTACAGAAGTGTCATTTCCCCATCATCCAATCCCTTCCAAATTTTGAAAGAGCTTAACAAGTTAATGGCAATGGAGACAAGGGTGTTCTTGGTGCACATGAATGCTTCCCGTGGGGCCCAACTCTTTGGGCTTGCAAAAGAGGCTGGTATGATGAGTAAAGGGTCTGCATGGATCATAACTTCTGGATTATCAACTTTATTACATCCAGAGGGAAATGTCATTGATCCAATGGAGGGTGTGGTTGGTGTAAGGCCCTATGTACCAAAATCAAAAGCTCTTGATGATTTCAAAATGAGATGGAAAATGAGTACCCCTGAGATAAACCTATTTGGGTTATGGGCATATGATACAGTCTGGGCATTAGCTGAGGCTGTAGAATCAGTTGGACAGGTGAATTCTAGTGCTCTACAGCAGCAAAAGATTAATACAGGTGGTCATGAACTCTTAGGCCTAAGTGTCTCAAATTCTGGTTCAAGTCTTGTCAAAGCATTGCAAGGTAGCAAATTTGAAGGCCTAAGTGGGGAATTCAAGTTGATTGGTGGACAATTGCAACCTGCAGCCTTTGAAATAATCAATGTGTTAAGAAATAAGGGTGAGACAGTGATTGGATATTGGACCCCCAACAAAAAAACATTTGATAATTTAGTGAAATCTGGTAAATTATCAGCAAACTCGTCAACTTCTAATTTCAGAATTGTTGATAAAAATCATGATGAATCCTTTATCATTAGAAAAGAACCGCCGATCAGATGGCCTGGAAGAACAAGTACTGCACCAAGGGGTTGGGTTGTGCCTGTTACAGCTGACAACAAGTTCAGGGTTGGGGTACCTGTGACATATGATGAGTTTAATGAATTTATGAAAATAGAGTGGGATCATCATACCAATAAGTCTAAGAGCTTCTCAGGGTTCTCTTACGATGTCTTCATTGCTGCCAAAAAGAGAATGCCATTTGATGTTCCCTGTAAGTTTATTCCATTCAGGAATGGTTCATCAAGAGAGCCTGCTGGGACTTATGATGAGCTTCTTTTGCAGATTGAGAAGAATGTAAGTGTGTTTAATTAATTAATTAATCTTTTCTCTGATCCATCTCTTTTATTTTATTTTTATTTTACTTTAACTTCATTCTTTATATATATATATATATATATATATATATATATATACAAAAATGCTCTAAAACTAACTAGTTAGTAAGTTAATACAAATCTAACCACCATGTTGGGTCCACTGTACAATGTAATCTCAAAATCCGAACCATTTATTTTTTAGGCCATACTTCAAAGATCATTCCTGTAAAAAATCTCCAAAATCATAAGTCATTTAGCTATTTGATTATAATAACAACTATTTCTATGCTTTTATCAAAAATACTGATCGTCTATTTATTTGATCTTAATTAGATGACTACATGATTTTCGATTTAGTTGATTTTTTACAATGATGATCTTTGAAGTAGTGCCTAAATAATTGATGGTTTGGATTATGAGATTAGTTATGTGGTGGGCCCAAAAGCATGGTTAGCTTCGTATTAACTTGCTAACTGGTTAGCTTTAAAGCATTTCTCTATATATATATGTTGGATAGATATGTGGCATTATATTTTTGACACAATTTTTACATAAGTTTTTTATGGGGCCCACCTCATATAGGATTTCAACGATCCGAACCGTCTATTTTTTAGGTCTCTATTAAAGAATCATTCTTGCAAAAAATTAATAAATCGAAAACTATTTACCTACAAAGATTAAATTGTCAACAAAATAAACACTTGAAATGTTTACTATTTAATCTTTGTAGGAAAATAGTTTTCGATTTATCTAATTTTTTTTTGCAAATAATGATCTTTTAATGAAGCCCTAAAAAATAGATGGTTCGGAATTTCGGATCGTTGAAATCTTATATGGAGTATGTCCCATTAAAAACATAGTGTCAAAACTTGTGTAAAAAATAAAATGTCATGATCCTTCTCCATATATGTTTTATATTAATGAAATTGCAGGTATTTGATGTTGTCAGTAAATATTGGTTAGGATTATGTTAGCTAGGTTCAAGATTCGATTACTTCCAATATATGTAACCAAAAAATGAAACTGCAGGTATTTGATGCTGTGGTGGGAGATACAACAATCATTGCAAATCGGACGGCTTATGTTGATTTTACATTACCTTATTCTGAATCAGGAGTTCGGATGGTGGTGAAAGTTAAAGATGCTGAAAGAAAAAATATGTGGATTTTCTTAAAACCTCTAAGTTGGGATCTTTGGTTGACAACTGGGGTCGCCTTCATCTTCACGGGCGTTGTGGTATGGGTTTTGGAACATCGTCAAAACACAGAGTTTAGGGGTTCACGAAAGCAGCAACTAGGCACAATCCTTTGGTTCTCTTTTTCAACCCTTGTGTTTGCACATAGTGAGTCTCCGGCCTCCACATACTTACTACTTAATTATACAAACTAGTTGAATAAGATTGCATAGTACACATAATATATAGCGAATTAGATGGTAGTTGCAATTAAACTTTTTTGTTTTGATATATTGACAATTAATTAATATTGCAAACTTACATGTATATATATACATATTTCATGATATGTAGAGGAGAAGGTGGTGAACAACTGGACAAGATTTGTGGTGATAATGTGGATTTTTGTGGTACTCATCCTAACACAGAGTTACACTGCGAGCTTAGCCTCAATGTTGACTGTAGAGAGGTTGCAACCAGCAGTTGTTGATGTAAACGAGCTCAGACGAAATGGTGATTATGTTGGATACTACAAAGATTCCTTTGTAAGGGAGCTTTTAACAACCCAGTTAAACTTTGATGAGAAAATGCTAAAGAATTAGACTTCCCCAAAGGAATATCATGAAGCATTGTCCAGTGGAAGCAAAAATGGTGGAGTTGATGCTATCTTAGATGAAATCCCCTATATAAAGCTCTTCATGTCTCAGTATTGCTCAAGATACAGAGTTGTTGGACCAACCTACAAAACTGACGGATTTGGTTTTGTGAGTCTCTCTCTTTGGATATGCATGCATGAATGAAATTTTTTATTTTGGGAAACATAGAATCAATATATAAATAATTAACATTCTCATGTAGAATATCATATATATATTTATGTGCATGTTCACTTTTAGTCGCGCACACTCAAGCACACAGATGGATAAGTACTTGCACTGTGAATCTATGATACTCTAAATCGTATACGTCGGTAATCCGTTGGGTAGATGATCTAAGGTACTTAATCAATGTCTAGGACTCCAAAAGTCAATTTCATAAAAACCTTGGGTCATTACACATGCACTTCATGGAAACTATATATGCACTTGATTTCATAAATTAAGTACATATATATATATATATGTGTGTGTTAGCTTGTGTTATTTGAGTGGGGAACTCATACTTATTTTTATTGTACGTTCTGATATTTTGTTTATGTTGAAAACTACATCATTTTAGGATTCTTTTTAATTTATATCATTCCAAAATAATCCCTAAATGCTTAGATTATGATCAATTAATTAAACACATTAAACATTTGAAACTCTATGTCAGATTTGTTTTTGTGTTGATATTGTGCTTATGTTTGCTTGTGTGAATTTTTTTACTACTAATCATTTGAAATCCTACATTGTTATGGTGCTGATATATCATTCTTAGGGCCAATTACATTTATAATAAACATGAGGAATTTTATTTTCTTTTTCTATTTCAGGCCTTCCGACTAGGGTCCCCTATTGTTGCTCACATGTCGAGGGCAATCTTGAATGTGACTCAAGATTATGAGGAAATGGAAAAACTGCAGCGCAAGTATTTTCTACACGAAACCAAATGTCAAGACTCAAGTTCCACATTCCCTTCAGAAAGTCCAAGTCTAAGCGTGTACAGCTTTGGAGGCCTCTTCATCATCACAGCAGCAGTTTCAGTTTCTTCATGCTTGATATATATCCTTCATTTCCTCTACAAACACTGGCCTGCTTTGAATTCCATCCATCCAGAGGCATCTCTCTTGTCCAAAATGGAAAGAATGGCAAAGCATTTCGACCGAAAAGATGGCGGCTATGTGCTTGGTTTTGAGCAATCCCAAGCAACTCATGGGAATGCTTCTCCAATGACAAATGCTAGAGGAGATGAATTGCTTCACATGATGGTGGGGACAACTTGCTGACTGAGCCATGCAAAGTCTTTCAACCAAGCTAGGATTATATATAGATAAGAAGATGAAGTGCATTTTTATTCTGTGGATTTAATTTGGGTGATTCTTAATTGCCATAATTTCACTTTTGTTCCCAAGAATGAAATATCTCTATGATGAATCTTCTCAAAAATTTCTCTATGATGAAGCATGTAATCAATCGGGCTCAAACATAAAATGAGCACAACATTCTGATCGATATTATTAATCCATTTTGCCATATCCAAGGACCAAGGTAAATAATTACTTGAATTTTGTTAATCAAATTTCACACAAAAAAATCAATCTACAACTAATTTTCACTTACTACAGAATCTAGCGTGCTTTTCAGTTTAACTATGAATCAAAACCAATATCGTAAAGCTCAAAGTAAAACAAATAACATGACAGATGTGAGATAATGCATACATAGACGTATAGATATATTATGAATAAACATACAAAATGCAAATGGAAACAGAGCATATGCATTAAAAGCATTTTTATTCATCAACTAAAGAGTAACAAGAAGAATCGTCCATAAAAATAGAACAAAAACAAACTGAATATTAAATATAAAAACAGTTACACTATCTGCTGAAACCGGGACAAATGGCACCACAACCACAAGCATCACGAAAAGTTCAGAACCCACCACGAAGGCGAAGGACAAGGTGGAGGGTGGACTCCTTCTGAATGTTGTAATCCGCAAGAGTCCTCCCATCCTCCAGCTGCTTACCAGCAAAGATGAGCCTCTGCTGGTCCGGAGGAATGCCCTCCTTGTCCTGAATCTTGGCTTTCACATTATCAATCGTATCAGAACTCTCAACCTCCAAAGTTATGGTCTTTCCAGTCAGGGTCTTCACAAAGATCTGCATCCCACCACGCAGACGGAGCACCAAGTGCAGAGTCGACTCTTTTTGAATGTTGTAATCCGCGAGGGTCCTTCCGTCCTCCAGCTGCTTACCAGCAAAGATGAGCCTCTGCTGGTCCGGAGGAATGCCCTCCTTGTCCTGAATCTTGGCTTTCACATTATCAATCGTATCAGAACTCTCAACCTCCAAAGTTATGGTCTTTCCAGTCAGGGTCTTCACAAAGATCTGCATCCCACCACGCAGACGGAGCACCAAGTGCAGAGTCGACTCTTTTTGAATGTTGTAATCCGCAAGAGTCCTCCCATCCTCCAGCTGCTTACCAGCAAAGATGAGCCTCTGCTGGTCCGGAGGAATGCCCTCCTTGTCCTGAATCTTGGCTTTCACATTATCAATCGTATCAGAACTCTCAACCTCCAAAGTTATGGTCTTCCCAGTCAGCGTCTTCACAAAGATCTGCATCCCACCACGCAGACGGAGCACCAAGTGCAGAGTCGACTCTTTTTGAATGTTGTAATCCGCGAGGGTCCGTCCATCCTCCAGCTGCTTACCAGCAAAGATCAACCTCTGCTGATCCGGGGGAATGCCCTCCTTGTCCTGGATCTTGGCCTTGACATTATCAATGGTGTCCGAGCTTTCCACCTCCAAAGTTATGGTTTTCCCAGTGAGGGTCTTAACAAAGATCTGCATGCCACCACGCAGACGCAGCACCAAGTGTAAAGTCGACTCCTTTTGAATGTTGTAGTCAGCAAGGGTGCGACCATCCTCAAGCTGCTTACCGGCGAAGATGAGCCTCTGCTGGTCTGGAGGAATGCCCTCCTTGTCCTGGATCTTGGCCTTGACATTATCAATGGTGTCCGAGCTCTCAACCTCCAAGGTGATTGTCTTTCCAGTAAGGGTCTTGACGAAGATTTGCATGCCACCAGGAAGTCGGGGCACCTGGTGGAGAGTGGACTCCTTTCGGATGTTGTAATCCGCAAGGGTCCGTCCATCCTCCAGCTGCTTACCAGCAAAGATCAACCTCTGCTGGTCCGGGGGAATGCCCTCCTTGTCCTGGATCTTGGCCTTGACATTATCAATGGTGTCCGAGCTTTCCACCTCCAAAATTATGGTTTTCCCAGTGAGGGTCTTAACAAAGATCTGCATGCGACCATGCAGACGCAGCACCAAGTGCAAAGTCGACTCCTTTTGAATGTTGTAGTCAGCAAGGGTGCGGCCGTCCTCAAGCTGCTTTCCAGCGAAGATCAGCCTCTGCTGGTCAGGGGGAATGCCCTCCTTGTCTTGGATCTTCGCTTTGACATTGTCAATAGTGTCAGAGCTTTCAATCTCGAGGGTGATAGTCTTTCCTGTAAGGGTTTTCACAAAGATCTGCATCTGTTCAAGCAAAGAGACAAGACCCTAAATTAAAATTTCTACCCAATAAATTTCAGGATCTAAAACTGAACAAAGAACTGGTCTTAATCCACTTAAAACAAACTAATCCAAATTTGACTGTAGTGATTCTTGGAATTCATTCAAACAAACTGCATCGCGAAGTATATGATTAAATGGAACAAAATTAAACAAATTATTCAAAGAATTCCACACATTAGATCTAAAACAAAACCAATTACCCAAATCTTGGCATCAAATTGGCTGTGGCGTTTCATGGAATTCACACAAACAAAATTGAATCTCGAAGAGCAATTGATGAAACAGGAGACAAAATTAAACAATTTAATCAAAGAAAATTCGAAGAAATCTAGAAGATTCTAAACAATTTCATACAGATCTTAATTGTTAAAATTGCAATAGAATAACAATTCCATCCACAAATAATAAAAATAAAAAACAATAGTACGAACCTTGAAAGTGGGAGAAAAGTTGTTCGACGAGCTTCGACTAAATGCTTCTTTGTGTGCTTTCAATCTGAATTGGGAACGATATGAAAGGGTTTGGGGTGGGATGGGCTTCTTTTATACGAGCAATTGCCGACTTAATCATGGAAACATTATGAGACCTATTCGAATGAAAGTGCGCCACGTGTTCTCATTAATTGGCTTTCCCTGCCATGCACGCCAAGTTTTCTGTTTGACCCATGTATGCCCGCCAAGTTTAGGAATCTAATAGGATATGTATTAGTAATTTCAAAAAATAAATTTTAGCAAAGGATATTAGCAAATTTAACCTATTAACCCAGCTGTCATCTCTATTGCTTTTATAATCCTTCATCCTAAATATTATTTTTTGTATGTAATGTCTAAAATATTATTAAGGGAAACTTTTTCAACAAAGACATGTATTTGGGGTCAATTCTATTTTAGGACACATGTTTGTATTTGTGTTAGGATAGAATACATATTTGGGGTTTGTGTTATTGTAAGATAATCCATCAACTCTGTTAAAAATTTCATTAAAAATAGACCACGTGTGACCTATTTTTAGGGAATTAAATTGACAATTCACCTATATATTTTTAAAAAGGCCAACTGACTTTAAATACCAAATTTTAATAATTTTTTAGTTTATGTACCAAAATTTAATAGCATTTTAGTTTGAGTTAATTACATTTACATCTCCTGGATTTTATCTTCTTTTCACATATATCCCTAGGAGTTTCAAAAATTACACATACATCTCTGATGTTTTAAAACTATTGCATATAACCCCCTACAAAAAAAATATAAATAAATAAATAAAAATATATTTGTATTGAGGTTGGACCTTACACCTTGAGTAATCTTATTAGGCCATTTCACCTGTTAGCATGTCTTTTTGCATAATTTCTCGTCATTTTTCGTCTCACTATAGGGGGTTATATGCAACAGTTTTGAAACCTCGGGGGGTGTATGTGTAATTGTTGAAACCTCAGGGGGTGTATGTGATAAAACGATAAACCTCAGGGGGTGTAAGTGTAATTAACTCTTTTAATTTAGATATTAGTCGAAAAGTCAAACAAACTAATAAAGTGAAGGGTACTAGAATTCAGAAAAATTACATCATATGCCACTACGATAAAAAAATTTAAAAAACTCTCAACTGACCACCGGCAATCGCCGTCTGGCCTACCACCTGCCACCTCCGTCCGGCCACCACCGTCCGGCCGACCACAGGCCAGCGGCATCCAACAACAAAAACAATTTGGCATAAAAGGGATTTAAACCCCTCTCATGCAAGAGAAAGAAGCATCTCTTACCACTACACTACTTAATAATTTCAATAAAAGTACTACTTTGACCTATATTTATCCAATATTGTAATACAATTTTTTTAAAAAAAAAATATTAATTCAGTCACAACTCACAAGTTAAACTGTAACTATCTCACAATTTGTTGTGACTATCATGGTAAGTTAAAAGAGACACCTTCCCCAATTACACTAGTTATTATTTTGTATAAAAAATATTGCTTTGACCTCTATTTATACTACATTGTAGTACAATTTTTTCAAAAACATTCAATCAAGTCACAACATAACCGTGACTGTCTCACAGTTTAGTTGTGATTGTTCTGTAGTCACAACTAAATCTGAAGTTGTGACTGTCACAATAAGATAGACCCTAAACTCCAGCATGCGAACTATAGAAAGTACACCTAAACCACCCCCAAAACCCATATAACAAAATTTGAAGTTGTGACTAATATTAAGAAAAAGATAAATTTAACATAAAATACCTAAATGTTTAACATAAAATACCTAAATGTTTAACATAAAATAGAGAAGAGTTTCAGAGTATCCCTACATAACCAGCAAAAATATTTCAAATTTCCAAAGAACAAATTCAGAGTTAAAAGGCTTAAAGCAACCTTGCTTACCAAGACCAGCACTCTTATTTACTACCCATTTTGAGTTTTATTACTTGTTTTACTAAAAAAAAAACTTTGAGTTTGTCCTTGAGCAATGAATTAATTTCAAAAAAGGACAAACCCATGAACAATACATGGAAACCCATAATGAACGTCAATGCAAAAGTATCGATAAACCTATTCTGCCAAAAAATGGGGGAAAAAGGAAACAAAAGCCCAAATGATTCATTGGTTCTAACCTTGTCACTCTCAAAGAAAAAATTACAAAGGTAGCAATGGAGGTTTTTAGTTTTTACCTTTAAGTCTTTAACTAAGAAAATGATACAAATGCACAAGAATAAAAAGGAACTTAAAAAAAATAAATTCATAGTCTAGCATGCAAATGAAAATCATAATTTAGAAGACATTAAAAGAATACACACGTGTCATAAGCAGAAAAGAAGTCACAATGAAAACCGAACATACATGCAAATACAAAGTCGCAATTTGACATCAAAATTCAAAACCTTTGTGGCACTCACTGTAATGCACTAAGTCTTCTTTTGTGTAAAGTAATTGCTTTGAACCTAATTTATATGATATTGTGTATATATTTTTTTTTTTTTAAATAATCAAGGCTTATTCACGCTAATACCCCCTGAAAGTAACTTCGATTTTCAATTTGCCCCTTGAAACTTCATTTCTCCCACTTTACCCACCGAATTTTACAAAATATCATATTCCGTCAAATTCGTTACAAGCTCCGTCAAATAAGCTGACGTGGCAGTTTATTGCCCCTTCCACATAAGGGCCACGTAGGCTTTTTTGATGGACTCATAGACAGACTTAACGAAATATGGTATTTGTAAAGTTTGAGGGGCAACATGGGAGGAATGAAGTTTCAGGGGGTAAATTGAAAATCGAAGTTATTTTCAGGGGACATTAACGCGAATAAGCCAATAGTTAATCCAGTCAGTCACAACTAATTAAATCTAAGTTATGATTGTTCGATAATCACAATTTTATATTTTAATTGTGACTGACTGTTTCACAACAAAATTAAGAGACTCCTTTAAGGTATAACAATTAAGTACTAGTAGGTTACAAGGTCATCAATATATCATGATATCATATGCTAACCCCAATATAAAGACAATATCACTGTACAAATGACAATGCATGTACATAAGCATACAAGTCATATCATTTACTATTTTGTAATTAGCGAATGTGAATTTGGATTGTACACATTTGAACTTCACCTAGTATTGCATATGTATTAGGTCTAATAACTTCAACCTTTCCACAATCTTAGAAAGTTTTCTCTATTTGATGAGGTCTAATGACATAACAATATGCATATGTAATCAACCAAATTTTCATGACATAACATAGGTGTATATGTAATCAATCAAATTGTCATGTAACTCTGAATTATATAAGCAAAAAATATGCAGAAAAATATTGCAACCTCACTAGAATCAACAATAAGAACAAAGAACCTTTTTGCTCATAAAACACCTAATCATGCAAACTTTACTTTCCTTTTGGCATCTGTCATAGTTTTCTCAGCTAATCAACAGAAACTACAAAAAATCAAACTCAATAGAACCAAAATCACTACCAAAACTCATATAACAACCAATTAACAAAATCAGAAGTTGTGACTGAGATCAGAAAATATAAGTTTAACATAAAAGCTCACATAAAAAGGGGATTTGCATTAAACAAATACATTAAATATATACACTCTAAGAAGGAAATTTAACCTGTGACTATCAAGCAGAACAACTTGAAATTCTTCTTTATCTTTCTATATCCCAAACTAAAAAAATGCTGAAAAGATAGAAAAGAATCTATTGCAACAAATCACAAAAAGAAAATATTTAAAATGAAAATCAAAACCAAATCCCTAAAAGCTCGAAGCAAGTTGATCAATTAAAAGTCATAATCAACCAAATTGATGAAGAAAACATATTCAAAATGAAAATCAAAACCAAATCTCTAAAACAGTCGAAGCAATGAGCAACTGATCAAATAAACCAAATTGATGAAGAAATCAGATTCAAAATCAACCAGAAATCAAGAGAACTTATCTCCATAACTAGATCGACGAAAATCACGAAGGGGGTGAGCAAAATCCAAGAACAAATCGCGTGAGATAAAGCTCCAAAGTTAATAGTTCACACAACGATCAAACAGTAATTTTTTAACAATTATTAATTATACTAAACCCAATAAACAGGCCAATGGCAAAATCGGAATATGAAATATGCCCACTAGAAATGGGCTAGGCTGGAAATAAGGTTTGGTATCTAATCTAAAATGTTTTTAAGAAAGTTAGTAGCCAAACTAAGAAAAATAGTCATGTGCTGGTATTCCAAAAAGTTATTAAAATTAGGTAATTAATCCTAATTTTCTCTTTTAAAAACAAATAAAAAAACTAAAAAAGTGAAAAAAAAAAAAAAAAAACCAGCACCCCCTTCCCCTACTAAGCCCCGCCCCACCAGCCCCTCCCCTCATCCTTCCCCTCCACCCAACCTACTCCACCACCCCCCTCTTCCCCACCCAGTCCGCCCCACCACCTCTCTCTCCCCCACCCAGCCCCGTCCCACCCTCATGGGTTTTCGATTTGTGTTCGAAATTCTTAAAAGTATATGTCCCTTAAAAAAATTTCCAGAGACATTTCCCCACCTACTTGACACTCCACCACCTCCCCCTCCCCCACCCAGCCCCGTCCTACCCTCCCGAGTCTTCGATTTGTGTTCGAAATTCTTAAAGTATGTGTCATTTAAAAAAATTTCCAGAGACGTTTCCCCACCTACTTTACACGTATTTTTGTGTTCGAAATTTTCAAAGTACATATCCTTTAAAAAAAGAATTCTTTTTACAAAGACCCAACCACGTTTCCTTACCTACTTGGGTCTTCGTTTTGTGTTCAAAATTCTTTCTTCCTTTCCCCACCTCTCTCTCTCAACCATGTTCAATATATAGCTTGTAGATCGAGTCCGGATCCTCTGTCCCCATTTTACCTGTCCATCCATGTCCCTTGGCTAATATTTTGACACATATCCCACTACTTAACACCAATTAACACCCACTTAACCTCTGTTATCTCTAAATAATTTTTAAAATTGATTTTTTTTGCCTGATTTTTAAAAATTAATTAAATGAAAGCAGCAAACGTGTTTCAATTCACTCCCAACCTTCTTCCTCTTCTAATTGTTTTTTTTTTTTGTCTGAGTCCTTTCCAAAATTCTTCATTGTTCTCCAATGAAAAAGAAAGCTACCAAAAAATTCAAAAAGAAGAAGAAAGCTCTCTCACATACAAATTCGACCTGGCCGTAAGCTGAAAACACTGACAGACCTCATCTGGAAGACACCACTATGGAATTGGACATCTCATGAAAGATTACAAAACAGAAAGAGGCAGAGAATGGCCAAAGATTTCTCACATCGCAAACATCAAAATTAATCAAAGATGATGATTGGGTCCAGCAGGATGATTAATTAAGTTCAGATTTAAAGAAGAAGACAAAATTCTGATTCATCCAGAAAGATGACGAAACGACTTGCAAGAATAGAGAAGTACTGATGATGATGATGGACACTGTCAAGAAGAAGAAAGTTCTCCAAGTGCCTTCCTTCTCACTTTCTTGTAGCTTGCTCATGGATTTGGCGTGGAAAACTATCTTATTTGAAGAATAGTACAAAGAAGATGAAGGGACTCATACCCAAAAAGAACAAAGAAAAAGAAGAGACTTTGGAGTGAAACAAGTTTGATATTATTCTATTTAATTAAGTAGTGGGACATGTGTCAAAATATTGGCTAAAGGACAGGTAAAATGAGGACAATGGAACCACAATACAAGATACTACAAACAATGCAAATCCCTTTTGATTCTTGCCAAAAGAGATCCCTCTTAAGAAGATCTCCTTTTGAAAGTCCCTGCTGCACAGTTGATCTTCATATCATTAGCATCAGGTGGAGCTCCTATATATGGCTTGATCCTGATAGAACCTTGTTCAACCTTTACCCAATTAAGAAGAACACTAGAACCTTTTATTAAGAACAGAGAAAACCTTATACAATTCACGCCTCACTTTTTACAACAGAAAACAGCTTATAAGCTAGTGGCTGAACCACTTATCTCAACAACCCCACTAACTAACTAATTGCAACAATTCAACTAATTACAATTTGACAAGTGGCACAATTGAACCACCTAAACAACCCATTAAAAGTGACCTGGATGATGACTTGGCTGTATAAGTCAGCATCCTAACAATACCCTCCCATCAAAATCAACCTTGTCCTCAAGGTGCAAAATAAAGAAACCGAGCCATAAGGTCATAGTAATGCTCCCAAGTAGCATCTTCTCTGGGATGATGTTGCCATTGGACTAACACCTCAGTAGCTGCAGCATTGTCACATTTAATCATCCTTCTGTCCAAGATGGCTAAGGGAGTATCTTGCAAAATACCATCATATGTGATAGTTGGCAAGGGAATAGTCGGAACCACTGCAGACCCCAAATGTTTCTTAAGACATGAAACATGGAAAACTGGATGTAACTTGGGATTGGAAGGAAGTTGGAGTTTATAAGCCACTGCACCAAGTTTGGAAAGCACCTAAAAAGGTCCATAAAACTTGGGTTGAAGTTTATTAAAAGGGTAGCAAGCCAAGGATTTGTGCTGGTAGGGAACCAAACGCAAATAAACCCAATCACTAACATCAAACACCTTTTCAGTTCGATGTTTGTCAGCTTGTACCTTCATCCAGCACTGCGCAACTTCCAAGTTAGCCTTTAGCTGAGCTAAAACCCTGGTTCTAGCCTGTAAACTTCGATCAACTACATCCAATCTTGTAGTACCAGCTTCATATACAGGAACAGAAGAAGGTGGCTGACCATAAACAATCTCAAAGGGAGCCATTCTTACAGCTAAATGGAAGGCAATATTGTAGCTCCATTCAGCCCAAGGCAGCCATTGTAACCATTGTTTGGGCTGCAAGCTACAGAAACACCTCAAATAAGTCTCAAGACAACGATTTAGCACTTCAGTCTGACCATCTGTTTGAGGGTGATAACCAGAACTCATCCATAAAGCTAAACCCTGGAACTTGAAGAATTCATTCCAAAATGAACTAATAAACACAGGATCCCTGTCACTAACTATGAAAGTGGGCATGCCATGTAGTTTAAAAACCTGATCCACAAAGAGATGGGCTATTGAAATGGCAGTATAGGGATGAGATAAGGGCAAGAAATGTGCATACTTGGAAAAACGATCCACTACCACCTAAATGACAGTTTGACCCTTGCAAGGAGGTAGACCAACAATGAAGTCCATAGAGATATCAGACCAAACTCTAGTGGGAATAGGGAGAGGATGTAATAAACTAGCAGGAGCTAGAGTCTGGTATTAATGTTGTTGACAAATTGAACAATTACACTACAAGAAAAACCTTAATATATATCAGTGATAAACCGATATCTATTTAGGTTTCCAACCGATATATTGAGTGCCGATATCTATTCTCCCATATTACATATCGGTTATACACTGATGTCTATATTATATTAGATATCGTATTTGTTTGATAATCTGATATGATATACCATCATCGTTATCAGATATTAATCATTTCTGATATCTTAAAAACTTCATTCCGATATGTAAGATATTTATGATATCATTAGTAATTTTGAAACCGATATAAAAAATGTATTCAATATCGTCTTGGTACTTAAAATCAGATATAAAATGAGTATAGCATATCAGTTTTGTAATTAAAATTGGATATAAATGGTGTATCACATATCGGTTTGGTACTTAAAATCTGATATAAAAGGTGCATAACATATCGGTTTGTACTTAAAATATGATATAAAAAGTAGATAAAATATCGTTTTTAAATTAAAATCGGATATAAAAGGTGTATAACATATCGATTTTGTACTTGAAATCTGATATAAAAGTATCCTTTACATATCGGTTTTTTGTTTTTTAAATGATGTTAAAACATCATTCCTTATCGTTGCATTTTTACATAATCTGATATGCAATAGGCTTCTGATATGGATAAAAATTAATTGGTAAATATGCATCCACGCAACAATTACTAAGCTTCTAAAGTAATCAAACTTAAATTCTTCCATTCATATAAATGAATCCAACATCCAAACTCAGTAATGAAGTTAACAAAATAAGATTACAAATCCATATAAAAAGATGGATAGCCCTCATCATGTATACCTCAAAATCACTATCCTATCTCCATAACCTTCACAAAATCCATCTCTAGCTAGCTAGATCCTAATTAAACACATGCCAACATGTACAAAAATAATGAAGGCATGACAGTGCAATTCAGCTAGGCCTAAATTCTGCCTATACAAAAGATTTGAATCTGAACTAGCTAGTATATATCTTCATATCTACAACAAAATGCTCAAAAAGGTACCAAAAATATGCATGTTAGTCTAAATAAAATTCATGGAAACATAATCTCCCCATTCAACCCGGACTTCATCTATTTATTCATGTGTGTAACTGCTCCTCTTGTTCTTCAGGTTACTCCACTGAAAACAAGAAAGAAAAGTGCATTAATTAATAAGATGGCAGCAAGGATCCCAAAGTATTGAAAAGTGCATTCAGCAAGGATTCCAAAGGGCATTAAGAAAATATAGGCCAAAAGCATTAATAAGATTGCATCAAGTATTGAATTTAGATGGCTGCACATATATATGATTCAGATGGCTTTCAGATGGCTTACATTTGGGATCCAGACAGAGATAAATCATATAAAACCCAAAAACTTAAGTTGTAAATTTAGAAAGATAAAATAAAACATGGTCAAGAGATACAATGAAATTACATCCAGCTGGCAAAATTAACCAGTATACACCACCACGGGTTTGTGTGGTTCCACCTTTATCAGCATGAACTTGAATCCCTTCCACCTGCAAACTAATCTGTATCATTACCTGCCTTAAATAAATGCAACACTTATCAAATATGAGCAACAAAGACTTACCAATGTCCTCCTATTTCGTTAATAAAATACAATAAAGTGCACCGTAATACTTTTTACCAGTAGCAAATAGGCACCATGCCATGTACAGATTATGATTCTACTGTTATATATATATTATATGTATATATGGAAGAGAATTATTATAGGAAGCAAGTGACCTATTTCGTCACCTGAATTATCAATCACAAAAATTATACTACAAACAGTTCAAGAATACTATTCTAGAGTCAGCCAGGCAATCAATGTAGCATTATGAATTTTAGATGAAAGTAAGAAAGAACAGAGCTGCTTACATGACCACATGTAAGTTTACAAGCAATAGCATGGCTCGCCTCATGAAGAAACACAGTGACAAGCTTAAATGGTCTCAGCAGTATTGTCCTCCACAGCTACAAGAATTGAAGAATAATTTACTATACATGACTTGTAAAAAGCACAACAAGTTATTAATTGAAAGCATACTAGAGCCTAATTTCAAAGTGATTGAAGTTAAGATGGCTCTTTAAAACAATGTATGACCTATGTTGCTGTTTTGGTTTCTACAATCCTAGTTTTTTTTAGCTTCTGCACTAAGGGACTAAATTCTTGTCTGTAGTTTGGACCAGTTTTCTTATCAATTGTTAAGACAAAATTTCAAAATTTCAAAATTTCAAATCAGTTGGGACCCCCTTTGGCTCTGTTTTTACCTACTGGATTTCCACCCAAGCATTATGGCTGGCATTATGGCTGGTCACCTCATTTTTCACTACAACAATGAAGTTAATAGACAACGGTGAAAAACCGTTGTCTATTTACCCAAAATTTCGTCGTCTAGGCGAGTGACATCTATAGCATATTCAGACAACGGTTAAAAACTGTTGTCTGAGTGAATACATACAACAGTTATAATTTAAAACTGTTGTCTAGTATCCACCAAAATGCATGATTTTCATCAAAAACGGTTGTCTCACAATAGAATACACAACGTTTATAGATATAAAACTATTGTAGTAGCTAATGTCTAACAATAGTTATATACTATAAATGTTGTCCGATGTATTTTTAAACATCATTTTTTATGAAAACCGTTGCATAATTAAGGTTAAATTTGGTAGGAATGGTGTTAGTAGAGGCACTCAACAACAGTTTTGGCTAAAAAATGTTGTTAGTAAAGCATATACACATCTGTTAATAATCTAAAACCATTGTGTAATTCATAGCCCAACAATAGGTTTAACTAAAACATGTTGTTTGAAAAGAATATACACAATTGTTTATTATTTAAAACTGTTGTATAATTTATTTCCCAACAACAGGTTTAAGAAAAACATGTTGTTTTAATCACATATACACATTCGTTTTATAACATAAAACCGTTGTGTAATTTAATTATCCACAACTTGTTTTCCTCTAAAACCGTTGTCGAGATTTGACTAACACAATGATTATTCAACTAAAATCGTTGTCTAGGTTTGACTAACACAATATCTTTAAATTGACAAATGTTGTTTGTTTGATTCACATTTTAACATTCCTACTTGCATCAAATTGGAATTAAATCCCACTAAATCCCTACTTGCATCCAATTAAATCCACAAATATGAACTCAAAAAGATCCATAAATTCATTAAATTGGAATTGGAATTTACAAAGTCATAGCAAACCCATTCACACATACATTGCCAATTAACACCCCAAAAAATTAATTGTAAAGTAGCTTGATATACATTGAAAAAAAGTACTTGTTACACAAACTATAAAGGCATGGCTTAAAAATTTGGAGACCAACTTTTGAACCTTTCTACATCCGCATTATTCCCATACTAGCTTCTTGCACTTTTTACAAGGCTTTTAAACAAACCCTTCCTCTTGTGCACAAGCATAGATTTATAGTTGCAGACTTTCCACTCTGCAAGATAAGAAACAACAATATTCAACCAAAAAGAAAAAGAAAAAAAGATTTGTATTACTATTAAACTCAAGCAAAAGATGCAAACATAACAAAAGGGTATGCACAAAAGATACATTAAAAATACAAATGAAACAAGTTTGCAAATGCACACAAGATACATTAAAAATACAAATGAAACAAGTTTGCAAATGCACACAAGAAATTCAAAAACAATAACCAGGAGAGCCAATTGTAATTCATTACCTACAACCCAACATTATAAATCAAGAGTTGGCATATAACAACAAGTGAATTTCCTTGAACTTTGAAGCTTTATGTCAATCTGGTTATCAATAAGTTCAATATCTCCCAAAAAATAAATTTTCAATTTATATATGTTCAATGATGTTTGGTCAGTTGTGTAATATTTGAAAGGTTGCTTTGACTTGGCTCCATATATTTTTTGTTTATAAGAAACATGGATGCCTTTAAAAAATTAAATTGGAAAGGGTAAAAGCACAATGATAGGGATACATAATAGTCTCACTTGTTGGACAGAATGGGGTCAACAGCAACATCTGCATTACTGAAATAAGTTATTTTACCTGCAAAAAAATGTAAGGGATTAGGGTTCACAACAATAATCAATGCATTAAGAAACTCAAATTTTTGCAATATATAGGCATAGAAATTTGACAATGGATTTGAACCCTGCTATAGGAAGCAAGAGTTGTTAGAGCCCATATAGCAGGACTCTATAGGAACCTGCAGTGGAAGCAAATCAATGATACATTAGACAGTACTTAAGTTTCAAATTTATGAATCAAATGTTGCTAGTAATGGAGAAATGACTTCAAAGAAGATAGGCAATAACAAACCACAAGTCCACAACTTTAAGGTTTTCAGAGAATTAGAATAAATTAACTACCATAGTAAAATCATGAATATGTATGGAAGAGACAATTAATTAATAGACTTCTTGTTCTCAGCATTTCAACATGGCACAAGTATGAACATAAGATGCATAAAGAAATATAAAGCTAAAAACAACATAAATGAATAAATCCAATCCAACCTTAATGAATTTACAAGAAACAATTCACAATAAAATAAAATTACCTGAGAGTGTACGTAGTTCTCACATCTTCAATGCAACCCAACGGACTACAAGGATTACAAATAGTAGTAAGTTATTATTTCATCAACAAAGAAGGTACTGTGACTAGCTCACAAAGGGGAAAGTAAATTGCATGCAACCCCACAAAAATATAAAAATAAAAAGGCTTCACAATCAGTCAAAAGGTTGAAGCTTAAACAAAATATCTATGGTTAGTATGGACAAAATCATGGACCAGAAAATTTAAAATAAAATCTTAATGGCCTCTGTTGTTTACTAGAACAATGGGTATTGAAATTTTGAATAGAATACTAGGCATTACAGAGAATTTTTCACTTGGTCTCTTTTTGGTGAAGTTAGACCCATGGCCAACGAAACGAACATGAAAAGATTATGAAGCCGGCAGCACCAAGCCTTCCATTAATGAAACAGAGGAGACATGCAAGAAAGCGACTATTTATGTTTCAAAAATGAAATAGCAAAT
The DNA here is from genome assembly GCF_963921425.1 of Dryas octopetala. Lineage (NCBI taxonomy): Eukaryota > Viridiplantae > Streptophyta > Magnoliopsida > Rosales > Rosaceae > Dryas > Dryas octopetala. The sequence continues at coordinate 15,869,144 of NC_141367.1, read as the reverse complement.
TCAGAAAATATTATCCAAGCAAATACACGGAGAACAATCAATAATCTGAAAAGTAGAGACCAACAACAACTAAACAAGGCCCATTACAACTAAAAGTAGAAACCATGGGAGCATAGTTATTTTCACAAGAGAACTGATCCTTCAATTGTACCCCAGCAGCACCAAGTGAAATCTCCACTACTTACCAACCAGCAGTTTACTAAACAAATGCAGACAAAACTCTCCTTGTTGCATCAAAGTATTATGCAGCCCCTCAACAGTTGGCCTTGGCAACTCTTTCGATCTCATCCTTCTTCTTGATGGCATAGCTGCACACATGTAGAGCACCTATAGTAAGAAAAGAAAAAAATGAATCAAGGAAAAGAAATAAAATCAGACTACATAACAAAAATGAAAATAAACTAGATAAGAGAGCTTTGGGAGAAAAAACAAGCACTAGGCAAATAAGCATACAGAAACCAGGCCATCAGTACATGTTAGAGGAACCTTTTGCAGCATTAACAACTCCAGCAGATCCAATACGAGTTGCATCTTCACGTGGACCACTGATTGTCACTAAAAAACATATACAATAAATAAAATGTTTGATGAAACTTAAACTGGAAAAGGGAAAGAAAAAAAAAAAGGTCATACAGATCAAAATCTAATCAGGAGAAATTTGTATCAAAGGCCACTTGAGGTTCAACAATAACTTTAACCAAAAGACATCCAACATTAGCATCAATACCTTGTGAGGTACACAATTTGCATGCTTGGCTGATTCCACTCCAACGTAGTCCACCAGTGAAATATCACTGAACTATATGTTGCAAATTACATAATTATCATTTCAAATATACATGGGAAGTAGATTTGATTGTCACACAAAAAAAATTTTTTTGAACTCCCGGTAGAAAGAGGTAGAAAGAGATTTCACTAACGAAAAAGCTTTCAACGCTGCCCAATATCCCTTCCTTTTCCAAATATTTTTACGAATCCGTTTTTTTGAAATAAAGGTGCGTTTTTTTGGAACTGCCATTAAAAAATTATAATAGGTTCTTTAGTTGGATGTGAGTTTATATAACAAATTAATCTATACGAAAAACTCAAATGTAGATATTATCAAGATATTGACAATAAACTTTAGCCTACAAAGTTACACCTACTAACCTACAGTAAATCTAAACCACACTAGAAGGCCACACAAGGTCCAGAAACATGTCTTTCAAAAAAAAGTTCCCAATTACACATATTGAGGTTGAGCAACATATGCACAGTGTTATATACCCAACAGGGAAAAGCATGCATACATATCCTCCACTACTTACCAACCAGCAGTTTAACACAAAATATAATAACTCAAAGCACAGCTACACTAAAATGCACTAGAGCCATTCTTTTTGAGACAAAGCTCTAAGCACACACATTGAAGATTATAATTTCTTTTCCACAAACCCACCCAGTTAATGAAATAGTACTAATTACCTCAATTGTGCCCACCACTGGGGTCTTCCTGTTATATAACTAAAAACCACCCATTTCATATAAGAAAACTAAACAACATTACCTCATATTCAAAAGTTATGGCATCTCCTTTATTCTGTAAAATGTTCTCTTTGACAAAGGATGTCTAAGTAGTCGAGTGTCTCAAGCCCTTAAATCTTCACCTCACTATGAGAAACAACAAACTGTCAATACCTTAGCCCCTGTTGCAAATAGTATTAGAAATATATTTTGGTCTAATACAGATTTCTTTTACTACTATGATAAAAAGCTCATATTAATGATATATAAATTGCCTATCATGATCAGCTTGTTTCCAAAATCAGTCAATTTTCAAAGATTTTTTTGATTTTTCATTGCTTTTCTCCTTTAGTAACTGCTGAAAGATAATAATACATAACAAAATTAACAAAGAAAATTTGATGTTCATAAGAGCATCACTCCACATCTCACCAAAATAAAATAACATGTAGAAAATGTTCATTATTTTCTTTAGGATCTGCATTGTTTAAAATGTTATTCATCACCATCCTGTTCAAACAAAAATTGACAACCTAAACTTATATTCCAATTCTCTTAGAGAATGGCTAAATATCATAATATTTTAAAATCATGGAGAGTACAAGACAATGTTTCTCCTGGACTTCTGATCCAAAATCTAATAATGGAAAATCTTTCAGGGATGTCAGGTTTCCAAAAGAACTAACATTCATCACAATATGAATTTTTTGTATACAAAGATAACTAGTTTTGCAAGATCAACAAGTTCCATGACCTTCAAATCATACCTTGTCAAATGTTTACACCATAACTTTATATGTTATTGTATAATTACCCCAATCGACTTTCATTCCAACATATCAGGTGTGCCATGCATCAACCTCCCCCCCTCTCTCCCAAGAAAAAAAAAAACAAATCTGAAACTGCTAAAGGAAAAGAAATTCATGCACTCTAACTTTGTTGGATCTTTATACAATTATTTAATGTGATTAAGTATACTGACTTCACTATTACATAGTTATACAAACTCAAACATCTTAAAAAGAAAAAAAATAATAATATGATCAGTATTATAACCAAGAAAGACAAAAACTTTTCATCTTTTCAGTAAATTAAAGGCAGAGCAACAACAAAGGATTTAAAAACAAGATACCATTGTTTTCATTAGAACTGTACTTGGGGAAAATTGAGAGAAAAAAAAAAAAAGAGAACCAGCTACTTTAGAAATAAATAGAATAACAAGAACAGTACCGTAAGTGCAGCCAATGATGAGCCATCAAAAGCCGAAAGGACCAGCTCACTCTTTAAAAAGGCTTCATAAAGTTTCCGCTACACCAAATAAGTGATTAACTTGAGAAATGTACTAATAATATTTATGGGATTAAAAAACTGTCATCCAAGTAGCAGCTAGTCAATCTTAGCCAAACAATGATCCATTCTTTTTAGAAAGTTTGGCATTTGTTTGGTCATTATCTTCATTACAAGAAGATGCATAAAGAATAAAAGAAAACAACAAAGAAATCATCCCAGTTTCATGATTTTGCTTGAGAATCCCGAAGCCCATTCAAAATGGAAACATAAAGTAAACAAAATTAGTCATCCAAACCCTAAATCAAATCAAACAGAGACATGTTTGAAATTATAACCTAAAGACCCAAAAATCACATAGAAAAAACTAGAGCATATGAGATTCCTACCTGGTGGTGAGCGACGATGTTAAAAAATACTAATAGAAGGTTGAACTAAGAAAAAGAAGACGAAAAGTTCAGTTCATCGAATAGAAAAACTCAATTCTTCAATTTTCCCCAACTGATAACTTTTGAAACTAGAGGAGACACCCACCTGAGTTTTTGAAATCGGCAAAGGGAAAAGCACATCCGTTGCCCGAACTTGAGCAAGAAGCCCTGAGATTTCGTTATTCACTGATTTGTAGTAGTTCTCAGATATGGGTTTCTAACTTTCTGGACTGAGAGAGTTTGAGAGAGAGAGAGAGAGAGAGAGAGAGAGAGAGAGAGAGCAGATCGAGAGGAGTGGGCTTGTGAGGTCGCATGGAGGGTCAGACAAGTGCGCATGGAGGTCAGGTCCGTGCGCAGAGGGTGGCTTCTCTCTCAGATCTCTTTTGATTTTGGAGGTCAGGAGTGAAAGGTGAGAAAAAGTGAGGGAATAGATGGAGAGATTGAAAGTGATAGACGGAAAGTGAAAATATGGAAGGAACCAACATATCAGTGAACAGTAAATTTTTTTAATGAAGTTACTGTAGACCGGTTTTTTCATTTTATTCCACTTACACAACGGTCACATATTATAACAATTGTGTAGGGAAAACTCAAAAATTTATCGTTCCGAAAACCATTAGATTTCATGCATATATACAACAGTTTTTTAAAAACCGTTATCCTTTAAAATGACACAACAGTTTTAACAAAACCGTTGTGTAGGTAGTGTTGTGTATTTATATTATTGTAGTAGTGTTTGGTTAAAATTGATGTCACATGACCTGCCTTGTGAGTCACCATTTGACATTGTTTCCTCAGTAAAATCATGCCTAGCTAGTAGTGATTATAACTGAAAGTAAGTGAATACCAAAACTGGGATCAAAATGTGTCAAAATCAAAACATGCAGAAAAGCAGGAATTGCATTATACACTCGAATTCACGAGGTTACACTCGATCGAATGCACAAAAGCTCTTCAAACCTACTTCTCTGGATGCCAAAATAGAAATTAGACAATAATTTACCAGCATACTCAAAAACAACACCCATTTGAAGCTTTAAATCAGAGTAAGAGTAAGATGCCAAAATAGAAATTAGACTAAAGACACAGAGTATTATCCATCAGTACTGAAGCTTTAAATTAGTGCATGACATAAAACCAACCTTCTATTTTAACAAGTCTAATTTAAAGCATATATTTTTTGAGGAGTGAACCATCCAAATTCTGAATTGTTCACAGTAGGTGAATGCTGCAGCACTCCCAAATGGAATCAATTCGAAATGCTGACCCTTACCAAGTAAAGATGTATGTCCCATATCGATGAACCATCAGCTGCTTTATAAGTATAACAACTAAGAACAAGAAACTCAAGCATGACATTAGATTTTCCAAACCAATATAAAGGAAGAATTGGCTAGAGAGGTGGCATGTGCTTTACTTTAATGTACAAAGACCAATAAAGAAGAAAAGAGATACTTTGACTGGTTGAAAAACCTATATTTAGAAAAACCTCTTAACTAGTTAACTAGTTAACTACTTATTACCTAGTTAACTACTTATTATTTAGAAAAGATAATAACAAATAAGAAGATAACTGCTATACATGGAGGCTGCTCAAAATGTACCTGCTTCTATTGGTACAAGATCTTTCATGCCTTGATTAATTATCTGCAGATGCTCCGATTCTTCAGCTGCAGACCATAACCCTGTTTCAAAACATTCTCAACAATAATATTATTAAGCTGCCATGCACACATACTCAGCTAGTGTCTCTGATTTATCATATATATATATATCTATTAATTAAGCCCCAAATATTTCAAAGCCTTGCTGATAGATTGTCACAACATGCAGTTAATAATTTGAATACACATCTAAAACATTTCTGCAAAAATTGCTTCTAGATCCTAGTACTTGATTGGATACAATCCATGAAATTAAAAGGAAAGGACATCTTGGGATATACCAACACATCTTAGCTCTTTCATTAACATAATGCAGCTAGTACAATCTGATGATTACATATTCAAGGATATACCAACACATCTTTGCTCAACCAACATTTCTCATAAAAATAGGATTGGATAAGCTAATGTAACATAATCAGCATACATATTCAAGTAATAGAATGATGATTACATAGCCCATCTCCTTGTCATATTCAAGTTAAATAAAAGCATAACAAAAGCAGCCTCATCATGTTTCCCATTTTACTGTAATTCTCAATCTATGGGAAACTTCCAAAATGACTGTATAGGTAAATATGAAATGGGGTTGACTGAGAATGAAGATTAGTAGTACCTGGTGCTTGGTCAGTCGCCTCCTGAAGGCCCTGGTTTTCTTTGGACGCAAATTAAGAGGAAAGAACTTCTTGTTCTTGTAAACTTCTCTAAGAGCATCTTTTTACTTCTGGGAAATCACTGTCAACACCTCAATATTGAAAGCCTCACGACCTTGCTGAAATCACAAAAACACAATAAATGTTGATTTTACTGAATGAATATACCTGGAATGTGACCAGGAATGTAAGCAAGAAATGATACTGAGATTACAGAGAGAATTTGCAGAGTGATGAGAGAAGGAAGAGAGAGAGATTCACGAGAAAGGCATGCTCACATGTGCAAGATGCACACACCAGCAACCATATATTCCATTTGCAAATTCTGTTATACAAAACGACATAGCATTGATCAAATATGACCGTTGCCACACATGAGCCTATGAGCTCTTACAGCAATGCAACATCACCCTATGAGGCAATGCCAACTAAGCAATGACAATCTAAATTAACTAACTAAACAGAAAAGCTTAGTTATCAGGCATAAGCCTTAATTAACTCTAATACTCCCTTCTAAGGCTTTGACTGATAGCACTCCAAGTTGATTCCTCAATTCACAAAATCTTTCTCTAGGAAGAGCCTTGGTGAAAATGTCAGCCAATTGCTCCTCACTCTTGCAATACAGTAATTCAATTTCTCCTTCATTAATGGCATCTCTAATGAAATGGTACTTCCTCTTAATATGCTTTGACCTCTGATGAAAAACAGGATTCTTAGTCATAGCTATAGCAGATGTATTGTCACACATAAGTGGGGTTGCTTCCATTTGTTCCTCACCAAAGTCATGTAATACAAATCTCAACCATATGGCTTGAGTTGTTGCTTCTGCAGCACTGACATACTCAGCCTATGCTGTTGATAGAGCCACACTGTGTTGCTTCACAGATGCCCAAGAGAAAGCTCCACTTCCAAATGAGAATGCATAACCTGAGGTAGACTTCATGTCATCCTCATCTCCTCCCCAATCACTGTCACAATACCCTATTAGGACTGCAGCAGTGTCTTTCTTGTACTGGATGCCAAAATCCAAAGTTCCCTGTATATATCTCAGCACCCTCTTTGCAGTACCAATGTGCTTCATTGATGCACAATGCATGAATCGAGCTAAGAGGCTTGCAGCAAACATGATGTCTGGTCTTGTAGCTGTCAAATAGAGTAAACTTCCCACCATTTTCCTGTATTGTTCTTCATTAGCTGCCTTGCTTCCATCATCCTTCTTGAGCTTATCAGATGTTGCTAGAGGTGTAGAGACAGCCTTGCAATCTCTCAAACCAAATTTTTCTAACAAACTTTGAGCATACTTCTTTTGATGAATGAAGATGCTCCCTTCTAATTGGATTACACCAATTCCTAGAAAATGGTGTAGCAGTCCCAAATCAGTCATCTCATACCTATTCATCATTTCTGCCTTGAATTCTTCAAGCATGTTCATGCTACTGCCAGTGTAGACTATATCATCCACATAGAGTGAGACAATGAGTGTTCCCTGGTTTTCTTTGTTCTTAACATAAAGGGTAGCTTCACTAGGACTCTTCTCGAATCCACACTGCATCAGATATGTGTCAATGTTGCTGTACCAGGCCCTTGGTGCTTGCTTTAGACCATAGAGAGCCTTGTGCAGCCTATATACCTTGTCTTCCTGGCCTTTAACAGTGAAGCCATCAGGTTGATCTACATACACTTCCTCTTCTAGCTCTCCATTTAGGAAAGCAGATTTGACATCCAACTGATAAAGCTTCCAACCCTTTTGAGCTGATAAAGCAATTAAGGTCCTAATAGTGTCAAGCCTTGCCACAGGGGCAAATGTCTCATTGAAGTCAATCCCTGGTTTTTGTGTATAGCCTTTGGCTACTAACCTAGCCTTGTGCTTCTGTATTGATCCATCAAGGTTGAGTTTAGTCTTGAATATCCACTTTACACCAACAATTGGTTTGTTCCCTGGCCTATCAACCAGCTGCCAAGTTTGATTCTTCTCAATCATTTCAATTTCATTTTCCATAGCCTTCTGCCATGCCTTGTCTTTAGCTGCTTCAATATAGGTTTCTGGTTCCACAATGCTCATTTTACAGTGAGCAAATACCTCATCTAGGCTTCTCCACTTCTTTGGTGTTGAATCATAAGTGCTTGCAGGGTCAATTTCAGTTTCTGCAGCAGGTGATGTAAGTGAGGGACTAGGACTTGGATTAGCATTAGATGATGCAATTGGATTGAAGGGACTCTGTGAAATTGGACACAAGGCTTCATGCTCAGATTCAGTTTCTGCAGTATGGGAATCATCTTCATCACTCCAAGGTACAGATATGTATTCAGTGGACTTTGAATCCCAATTCCACATTGCAGACTCTTCAAAGATCACACTTCTAGAGACTATCACCTTACTGCTCTTGAGATCGAACACCCTATACCCTTTCTCTCTAGTTCCATATCCAACAAACACTCCCTTTTGACTTGTATCATCCAGCTTGTGTCTCAATTGACTAGGGATATGTGTATAACACATTGAGCCAAAGATTCTCAAATGCTTCACTCCTGGCTTCCTTCCACTGAAAACTTCAAATGGAGTTTGACCAATCAAGGCTCGAGTAGGGCATCTATTTAAAAGATACACAGCAGTGTTAACTGCTTCCCCCCAAAAATAAGCAGGTAGTTTCTTCTCTTGCAACATAACCCTTGCCATCTCCATGATTGTCCTATTCTTCCTCTCAGCCACTCCATTCTGCTGAGGGGAATAAGCAACAGTGAGTTGCTTTTCTATTCCAAAGTCTTCACAGAACTTCTCAAATTCCATTGAGGTATACTCTCCCCCTCTGTCACTTCTAACTTTCTTTATTTTGTAACCACATTGAAGTTCCACCATTGCTTTAAACTTTCTGAATACAGTAAATACATCTGACTTTTGTCTCAGAAAATATACCCAGCACATTCTTGATTTGTCATCAATGAATGTGAGGAAATACTTGTTTCCTCCCAAGGTTTCTGACATTGGTCCACAGACATCTGTGTGAACCAATTCTAGCAAATCAATAGCTCTAACAGTCTTCCCTTTATCAAATGCTTCCCTGTGACTTTTGCTCAAAGCACATCCTTCACAGACATGCTCTCCTTTTGTGAGTTTTGGTAAGCCAATCACCATTGCTTTGTCCTGCAATTGCAGCATGCTCTCGAAATTCAAATGGCCAAGTCTCTTATGCCATTTCCAGTTTGAACCAGTCACTGTGGCCTTCTTTGCCATCATTGGACTTATGTCCTCGAGTACAAGTGGGAAACACCTATTCCCTTTCATTTGAACTGCTGCCACAGGAGTTTTCATGCTCTTATCTTCATAAATGGTCACCATGTACTCACCAAATACCAGCCAGTAACCATGCTCCACCATTTGTCCAACACTGAGAAGATTTTCATCTAATCCTGGCACAATCATGACTTCTGTGATATACCTTGTTCCTCCCTTGGTTTGCACAGGCAAGACTCCCTTCCCAGTTGATTCCACAATGTCTCCAGTCCCCATTTTTATTTTGCATTTCATACTTCTGTCAATATTGATCAGAAGTGACTCATGGCTAGTCATATGATTGCTGCAGCCACTATCAAGATACCAAACACCTTGCTCTTTCTCCACTGAGGCTTTGTGGCATGCATAGAACATTGTGGCAGGTTCATGGACTTGATTTGCATAGTTAGCAATCTGTCCCTTCTTGTGTGGTTGATGGCAATCCTTCATTACATGCCCAAACCTGTCACAATTGTAGCATTTCACCTTTCCTTTGAACCAGCACTCTCCATAGTGAGCCTTATCACAAACTTTGCATTTTCCTTTCCCAGAGTCACCTCCTGGTCTCAAATTGGATTGAACCTTGTTGTCCCATTTCTTTGGTTTTCCCTTCCAGCTTTTGAAGTTTCTTTTTCCCCCATCATGATTGTGAGACTTTGATTGATTGTTCTGTCCTTTGGAGCCAACATTCATACTAGCAAAGGCCCTTTCCACCTTCTCATCATCTTCCTCATGCCTGCTTAGCCTTAACTCATAACTTTTCAGAGAGGCAAACACTTCATTTACAGACACAGAATTCAAATCACTAGTTCTTTCGAGCACCACACACATAGGATCATAAACTTTAGTTACACTGATTAAGACCTTCTGCACCATTCTTTGTTGAGACAAGCATTCACCATATTTTTCCATTTGGTTAGTTAAATCAAAGAAACGAGTAGAATATTCAGACAATGCTTCACACTCCCTCATTCTCATGTATTCAAATTCTTTTCTCAGACTTTGCAATTTAACAGACCTGGATTGTTCATCACCATGGTATTCTGTTTGTAGAAGATCCCAAGCTCCTTTGGCAGTGTCTTGGTTGATAATCCGAGAGAAAATCTCTTTGGATACAGCCCCTTGAATGATGCCCAATGCCTTTGCATCTTTCATATTCTGCTCCTCCATGTAAGCTTCCAGTTCATCTTCCTCATCGATGCTGGAGTCTCCTTCCTTCTTAGCCTTCTCCTTCTTCTTCTTTGCTTCTGGGATTGTGATCCCTTTTTCTACTAACTTCCAGATGCCATGTGACTTGAAGATGGTCACCATGCGCACCTTCCAGAACTCATACTCAGTACCATCGAAAATGGGAGCTCGTAGCTCACCACTCCCAGACCCAGCCATGCCTAGATCTAGATGGATTTGTTCCTCTGTTTCACTCTAGCTCACACACACAGTACACGCCCAGTCACAGAACCAACCTGGCTCTTATACCATGTTGATTTTACTGAATGAATATACCTGGAATGTGACCAGGAATGTAAGCAAGAAATGATACTGAGATTACAGAGAGAATTTGCAGAGTGATGAGAGAAGGAAGAGAGAGAGATTCACGAGAAAGGCATGCTCACATGTGCAAGATGCACACACCAGCAACCATATATTCCATTTGCAAATTCTGTTATACAAAACGACATAGCATTGATCAAATATGACCGTTGCCACACATGAGCCTATGAGCTCTTACAGCAATGCAACATCACCCTATGAGGCAATGCCAACTAAGCAATGACAATCTGAATAACTAACTAAACAGAAAAGCTTGGTTATCAGGCATAAGCCTTAATTAACTCTAATAATAAATACTGTGAAAAATAAAATAAAAATTATTGAGGGAGAAAGAGATGGGTACATTTTGGAGAGCTTTTTGGGCTCCTCCGGTGACCTTGGCTACTCGGAGAAAAGCGAGCTCTGCTTTCAGATCGGGCTGGAGAACAGAACGGAAGAACATGAAATAGAAACCAGATCTGAGCTAGAGTTAAGGATATGGGCGAATCTTTCCTGCTAAAATAAGATAAATCAGACCAAAGTTCTTCAAATCTTCCCCTGCTTAGTGAACGGGGATAGAAAATACTACTTGGGAGGTTGGAAAAACCCACCTTAATTCCCACCGAAAACCCACTCCCCCCCTCCCCCGAAACCCACCCTCCCCCGAAAACCGACCCCCACAGAAACCCACCCCCCCACCCTCCTACCCTCCCAGCTCACCGATCACCGAAAAGCCACCCCCTCGAAACCCACCTTAATTCCCACCGAAAACCCATCCCCCCCCCCCTCGAAACCTACCCCCCCACCCTCTCAGCTCACGGATCACCGAAAAGCCACCCCCACCAAAAGCCACCCCCCCCCCCCCCGAAACCCACCTTAATTCCCACCGAAAACCCACCCCCCCGAAACCCACCCCCCCCACCCTCCCAGCTCACAGATCACCGGAATCTGTTCATCGTCGATTTCAACAAGCGAAGTGCAGAGAAAGAGAGAGGATGGGGAGATGAAGATTTGGGGGCCGACTGAGAATGAGAACGAGAGAGAAGGATCGAGTGAGAGAGACGGACTGAGTGAGTGTGAGCGAGGGTGAGAGAGAAGAGAGCGCGATGGGAATGTGTGTTTTGTGAGGGATATCGTGACTGGGCTGGGGTTGGGAACTTAAGTTGGGGAAAAATTCTCCGTGTTTTTTTTTAGGTGAAGTATAGATATCAGATGGTGTGGCTTACATATCGATTTTAAAAAAATCTTAATCCAAATTGCAAAATTTAGATATCGGAAACAAAAATTGGTGATATGTGAATGAGTTTAGATATCACTTAAAAAATTAACTGATATCTAAAACTCTATAATATCAGTTAATGTAAAAACTGATATTAAAGAAGTGATGTCTATTACAGTTTTTCTTGTAGTGTTAGCTACCAAATCTTTGATATCATTCTTCATGCCTTCCTAATAGAAGGACCTAGAAAGTCTCTTGTAAGTTTTTAGGAAACCTAGATGGCCAGCAGTAGGACTACTGTGATGCTCCTGAAAGATCTTGGTTTTCCAAGAACTTGTAGGACTAAGGACAATTTTATGCTGAAACTTCAAAAATCCATTATCCAGATGAAACTTTGGATGTGGTGTAGCCTGAATTTCCTTTATTTTAGCAACAATCCAAGAATCTTGTTCATTGTGCCTCCTCAATTCATCTAAACAGCCCAAATAAGGGTAAGAGATTGCTAGACAAGCCTTGGAATCCAACTCCAACTCAGCAGCTTGTAACTCAACAACAGTGGAATTCTTAACATCACTATACAATCTTGAAAGAGCATCAGCAGCTTGATTATCAACTCACTGCTTATACTGAATTTCATAATTGAAACCTAGCAACTTAGCTACCCATTTTTGTTGAAATGGGGTATTCACCCTGTTTTGCAAAAAATACTTAAGACTGTGGTGATCAGTCTTAGTAACAAAATGCATGTCTAACAAATAGGACTGCCACTTCTTAACTGCGTGAATGATTGCCATCATCTCCCTCTCATATGTAGAGAGTGCCTGATTCCTAGAGCCAAGAGCCTTACTAGTGAAAGCTATAGGCCTTCTATGTTGTTGAAGGACAACACCAATACCCGAACTGGAAGCATCACTCTTGATCACAAATGGTTGAGAGAAATCTGGTAAAGCCAAAACCTGTGGGGAAAGCATGGCATGTTTCAAGTTGTGAAAAGCTTCAGTGGCAGCAGGAGTCCAATAGAAACCCTCTTTCTTGGTGAGAACAGTTAGAGGCCCACAAATTCTACCATAATTGGGTATGAACTTCCTATAATATCCAGTTAAACCCAAAAAGCCTCTTAAAGCCTTAACAGTTTGTGGTAAAGGCCAATCTGCTACTGCTTGCAACTTTGCAGGATCAGCACTCACACCTTCCGTAGAAACAATATACCCCAAATACTCAACATGAGACCTACCAAAAGCACACTTAGACTGTTTCACAAACAACTGATGACTTTGCAGAATCTGGAAAATCATCCTCAAATGCTGTAAATAAGACTCCCATGAACGACTATAAACCAATATGTCATCAAAGAAAACTAGAATAAATTTGCACAAATAAGGCCTAAAAATTTCATTCATCAGACTCTGAAAAGTTGCAGGAGCATTAGTAAGCCCAAATGGCATTACTAAGAACTCATAATGTCCATCATGTGTGCGAAATGCTGTTTTTTCAATATCAGCAAGATGAACTCTAATTTGATGATAACCAGCCCTTAAATCTAATTTGGAAAAATATTGAGCACCAAGTAATTCATCCAACAACTCATCAATTAAGAGAATGGGATACTTATCTTTGATGGTGAGCTCATTCAAAGCTCTGTAGTCCATGCACATCCTCTAAGTACCCTCCTTCTTCTTAACTAACAGAACTGGAGAAGAAAATGGGTTGTTACTGTCTCGAATGAAGCCTGAGTCCTTCAATTCCTGAACACATTTTTCTATTTATGTTTTCTGGAAAGGCCCATACTTGTAAGGCCTGCTACTTGGTGGTTTGGCACCTTCCACCAATGGAATTCTATGATCTTGAGAACAATGGGGAGGCAGGTCGGAAAGTGGCTGAAAAACATCTTGAAACTCCTGGAGAAGCTAGTGTAATTCTGCTTCCTGAGATGTGGTCAGATCTGGAAGTGGCTGGCTGGAAACAACATGCTCCACCAAAAATAGAACTGCTCCTAGTTGAGTAGTGTGCAACATTTTCTCCATTTGTAGAGAAGAAATGACTTCAGGGTGTAGTGGTTTGGTGCTAGAAAGGAAGATTCTACGATTATCAACCTCAAATCCCATTTGGAGCTTTTTGAAATCCCATAAAATAGTTCCAAGTGTACTAAGCCACTGAGCACCCAACACAACATCACAACCACCCAAGGATATAGCATATAGATCAGTAACAAACTGATAATCCTGAATCTTGACAGAAACACCAAGAAAACAACCCTTGCTAGTAATATTTTATCCTCATCTGCTATCATAATGTCAAAGGTGTTAGAGGAATCCAAGTGACCCCCAACTTCTTAACTAAGGAAAAATCCACAAAATTATGGGAGCTACCAGAATCAAGCAAAATCACAACAGGAAAATTCTTAATAAACCCCATAACCTTCATTGTTTTAATAGATTTAGGAGCAGGAGTACCAAATAAAGCACAAGCAATGATAGCAGGCTAAACATTTTCTTCATCACTCTCATCTCTCCCCCCATCGTCATCCTGAACATCAATAAGAAGCAACTGTTTCTTAGCACACACGTGACCTCGGACATACTTCTCATCACAGTGAAAGCAAAGACCCTTTTATCTTCTTGACTGGATCTCCACAGGGGTAAACTTCCTAATTTGGTATGATCGAGAAAAATGCGTAGGAGCGGCCAAAACAGGCCCAGAAGTATGCATAGTGTTACCAATTGACTACAAAGGTGAATTCTTAGAACTGGATGAGAAAGAATGGGATTCAATAGAAAAAGATCGAACCTTGAGATCGGACAATTTAGCATCAATCTGATAGGCGAGGGCAAACGCTTCATGGACATCATGAGGACGCAGAAGCTTAACATTATGGCGCAATTCAGGCTTTAACCCCCAAATGAAACAACTCTTCAACATAGTCGGACTAATGTCCCGAACACAATTAGCCAATCGACGAAACTCAGCAACATAATCTTTGAGAAACCCAGATTGACGAAGCTGCACCAAAGCCTCTGCATAATCGTCAAAATCAGTAGGCCCAAATTCCTTACAAAAAACCCTAGTAAAATCATCCCAATGAGGATAATTCTTGATGCAATTAACCCACTGAAACCATTGGAGAGCCTCATTTAACATGTGAAAAGAAGCCATTTTCACTTTACAATCGGCCGGAACGCCAAAATAATCGAAATAGTGCTCAGCTCGATAAACCCAACCCAAAGGATCATCGCCATCTGAAAAATGGGGAAAATCAAGCTTAACCAAAGGAGGACGAGGGACAAAGAGGGAATCTTGACGACGCAAAAGATGATCCGGTGGCACCGCCTCTGAATTCTGGTCGGAATCAAGATGAACAGGAAGATCTCGACGAAGATGTTCGCACTTCAAATCGACAGCAGAAATGCGAGAATCGACCTTGGACGTACATGAATCGATGGACTTGAGGTGACCCAAAATCTCCGTCAACGCATCTTCAACCTTGGACATGCGAGCTTCCATTTTTGCAGCACGAGTAGACTCTCTGGTCATGAAAGAGAAGGGAAGCAAGAACCGAGCACTGGTTTGATACCAATGATAGAACCTTGTTCAACCTTTACCCAATCAAGAAGAACACTGGAACCTTTTATTAAGAACAGAGAAAACCTTATACAATTCACGCCTCACTTTTTACAACAGAAAACAACTTATAAGCTAGTAGCTGAACCACTTATCTCAACAACCCCACTAATCTAACGAATTGCAACAATTCAACTAATTACAATTTGACAAGTGGCACAATTGAACCACCTAAACAACCCATTAAAAGTGACCTGGATGATGACTTGGCCGTATAAGTCAGCATCTCTAGGTTCTCTTCGCTTCAATTCAAATGTAACTCTCACGGTTTGTCATATCAGGTTATTTGATTACCAATTCCAACACCACCAAGAAAACAAAATCAAGTTTATGTTGCCTGCTGCCTTGTTAGTCAAGGAAAATACTCGAATCAGTTTGATGCAATAAACATAAAATTAAGTGTTATCATAACATTGTTCAAGTATTACTCCAGTGATCCGTGTATTATTTGATTAACTGATATAATTTATATATAACAAATAAAACTTTCTGAAAACCGAAATATAACTTTATTATTCAAAAGAGTTTTGATAATAATTTTAAAGGGTAACGTAATACGATAATTTTCTTCCCACCCATTTTCTTCTATATTCTCATCCAATTGTAACTTCCATCACACTGCACATGGATTCTAGTATACATTATATCACCATCAATCAAACGTAGTCAACTACGAATCCTACATATGAGACCTGCTTTTCCCCCTTAATAACTTATTAAGGCACTAATAAACCTGGAAACCATTACCTAACTAAATAATGCAAGCTAGTTGTTACAGTTGAAAAGATACAGTAATGGAGACTAACAAATGAGTTTAAATAAAATGCCAAATACCAAGCAATAGAGGCACATGAGAACAATTTACAACACTTCAGGTGATAAAGCCCACTGGAATACTTCACATCTGTAAGAAAAGGCAGCAATAAAACAGGAATCACCCCCGAGTAAAATGCCAGCTAGTAAGTAATGTTAGTCTCCATTAATCATGGTTGAGGATCTCCATTAATCATCGGTGATTGATTAGGAAACCTCTTAATCTCCACAAATGTCGAATAGTCATCGTCCATCGGCTGCTTCCATGGTTCCCCATCCATCTGCATATATGCATTTCTCCATTCTCCACCTCTAATTTCCAACCGAATTGCAGCAGCCTAAACAACAACGGTGTAGTTTGGTTCAATAAAACAGATCTCCAAATTCGACTCCAGCATATCAAATCACAATAACAAGCATACATAGAACATAGAAAATCCACAATGGCAAGCACTCTGGAGAAATGAATTGGCAAAAGAGAAGGCACAGTAATCCCACTTTCAGACTCAGACTCATCAACCATAACAAAAGAAAATCAACAATGCCTTACCTTTGCATGATGAGTAAAAAGTTGACCTAGAGCATGAAAATAAAAATTATAGCAGTACCTGGGCAATGTGTTTGGCGGAGATAAGTTCAACCATAACAAAAGATGCATGCCACCCTTGTTTCAGGCCAAAAATTTCTAAAAGACCGTCGTCAGCATGCGCCTCAACAAAGCCTCTCTGAAACAATAAAAATTTAAGAAAACCATTATTACCTTGGAATTCAGCAGTCAATCTGATAAGCAGCATTTAACCTAGCACGCAGTTGCATGTTAAATCATAGCTCATAACTTTGATTTGAATTCTACAAAATAATTCTAGAGTGAAGTCATAAGAGGAAAAAAAAAAAAAACCTAATAAGGCCCAGCAATTGGTGTATAAACACAATTAGAACTCCAGGACCTTCTTCCAGGCATAAGATAATGCAACAAGGAAACCCGAAATTGCATAAGAGAACTTTAAACAATCATAAAGAACAAAATATGTGTTGGGTGTGTCAGCTCCTCTGTGTGTGGCCTAAAAACACAGCATCCTTCAAAGTACTGATAGGCAACACCACACCATTTCACTAAAGAGCTATATAATACCTTTTCCAAGTACTCTGGCTTCAGATTACCCCATGGATTTCTTCCACTTCCATAGTTATGAAGATTTAAAGCAACAATTGCCCTTACGCTGAAAGAAGACAAAATAACAATATAAGCTGTTATGATACAAACAGAAACAACAAAAGGAAAATTTTTGTCCTTTAAAAGTACTTCATGTCTGGCAGCATTGTAGTTTAAACTATTTTACGTTCAGAAAAAAAAAAATACCAAGCACCAGACACACACATCTAGTCTCTATTAGATGACGAAAAAAGGAAGTGACACATAGATTATTTACAAAGATTATTTTTATTTTTTCCTAGGTGTAAGTGATGCAGACTTATTTAAAACAAAAAAAAAGGAGGTAAGTGAGAAAGAGAAGCAAACAAAAATAATTACCAATAATTTAAAATTATGTTGTCAAATTTGTACCAGAAAAAAAAAAAATTTACCTTGAGGGAACTGGAACCTGCTCCCATTCTGAGCAATTGACCTTTTTGACATGCAACTTTAGGATGTTCTTTAGTCCCCTACAACCAGATATATTATTAGATGCATGAGAAAACGGATAGAAAATCAGAGAGAGCATTACAAGTCTTTGAACCTCCAAATTCAAATTGAGGTTTTACACTATTGCTACTACTGTTTAATGAATAGCAAGCTTATGATTTAGAAAAAGCAAAATGAATAGCAGATCTACTATTTCAGCATTTTAGGCTCCTAAAACTTTTGAAGAAACATGAGAGAAGATTACTTGGAGACAAAATTAACAGGACTGTCGGTTTTATTCCAAGATATAATCACCCAATAAAAAGGAGAACAATATCAAACGAATACTGCATTGTAGACATAGATCAAGCAAAACCATTAAGAGGCCATTTTAACTCAACTCCCACACAAAGTCAAGGATGATTTCGTCTAAAATAAGGGAGAACTTATCATAGGATAGAAGTATTGTATTCTTAAAAGTCCAAATATTCAAATTGATACTAGAAAGCTAAAGACAATTACAGTCAAAGAAAACCCTATTTAATCAAAATAATATATTGTTCAGTATAAAACAAAATAACAAGCAGAGCAACCATCAAAGTACATAAAACAATGCTTCAGTTTTGAGATATCAAACCTTAAACTTGGATCACTTGCACAAGGTGTGAAGAACCAACCTTGAGTGCAACTATAACCAGAGTAAACCAACTGCAATAACAGATGGATCAGTCACAATCTAAAGTAAGTTCTGTACCACCTAAAGCCCTCAGATCTAACAAACAGAAAACAGCTTAAATTTTATGGTTAATCATAAAATGTTAAAACATGATTGTATGGGAAACATAATGGAAATGGTGTGATTCAATTTATAATGTAGAATTTTCTATAATTTCAAGAAATAAAAAATAAATTACATAAAGATTCCCAAAATTTGTTTTCTTCTTTCTGGAATTTCAGTATTTAAGAAGGAAAACATTTTTTCCTGGCCAAAAAAAAAAAAAGAAGGAAAACATTTTTACTTTTTATTGATAATATACTCAAATATATTTCTATTCAAAAGAACATTGTTCTCTAGTCATATATATGCAAATGAATTCATTGATAAAAGCACACCACAAAGGAAATTCAAATCATATCTAAAGGTAAAGAAATTCAATCATGCCTTGTTTGGAATTGGACCTTATTGATAAAAGCATGTCACCAAGGAAATTCAAATCATATATAAAGGTAAAAAGAGATAAAATCAGACCTTATTTGTAATTGGACCTTGTGCAAGATAGGGTTTTTCATTTCGTAAATGGTGGAACCCATAAGCAACTTGGGCATCCATTCCTGTAAGACCAAATAACAAAAAATAAGAAGGTTCACATAAAGGACAATTCCTCATAAGCAAGAACCTATAAGGCTGCATTTCAGTGCAAAGACTGCAGATCTTCAACTACCATACTTTTAGCATCTTTAAATCATCTTTCTCTGAAAAGAATATCTTTGCACAACAAAATTCTCATCTTAGGTGAAACGGTTTGTGAACCAGGAGATAGTAGATATAAAACATTGTTGACTCAAGCCATCTACAAATATTTGTTCAAGATAATGTAGAGTTAAGGGACATCTTGACAGCTGAACAAAATGTGTAGGAATTGCAACTAAATCTATTGTCAATATAATAGGTGATTTATAGAAGTGCAGTTCCTTACTGGAAGAGGAAAAGGACCAAGATTGTTAACTGGAAACACATGAACACAAGAATGGTATTGGTTCAGTATACAAATCACACCTCTGGTTTAACTTTCTATTAATTGCTTAGTACCTAGACCCTTTAGAGTGTATGCTCTGGATAGAAGCTTATAAGATATGCCATGGGCATTTATCATGATCATACCATCTAACACCATGTTAAAAGCCATAGGCGTCAATAAATATAGCCAATCTACTAATGTAGCCAGCATACCTATGCTAAAGTAATTATAAAACACTCCTTCGTAGGAAGTCATTTTCTCAGGTAAATCCCCTTGCACTTCCAAACCCTGCAGTCACTAAAAAGTTTCAATAATAAAGAATAGACATATAGAATTATGATATCCTTAGGGCCATACAAATACAAGTTTCAATCAAATCAAACCTTGTCAACAATATAATGTATTCAGTATTCCTTTAACTTATTTCATCCATATTTACAAACCACCTCATATGTTTTCATCAAATGCTTTTTGAGCTCACATTCACCAGCCAAAATATTTCATTCTCAAAGACATACTACTAGTGGCCAAAAAATGTACAAAAATATCAAATCTAACTTTTAATAGATACAGAATTGCATCTGATGAAAAAGGAAAAAATAATCCCCCTTTATAGTGAACAAAAAAGAAAACATGGTAAACCAAGTAAATACATACAAAAGTCCCCCAGTATACGATGTAAGATAAATTTACAAGAAATTTTAGCCGAAGCCTGTAAAGGTTTCATGGGCTGGGCTTCCTATACAATCATGGACCAATCACATCTACCATGTGATGTAGGTTAACCCAGAAGAGTAACACAGAAATCAGGATATGTATTTGCACAGTATTTGACATCTGAATGAAACCTTTTACTTGTAAAAATTTAATATTCACAAGGTAAACCCAGAAAGTAGCTAAGTGATGCAAATGGCAGAATGTAAAGTAACCAGATTTACGACCTCATCAAGAGTCCACTCTTCTGTAAGCTTCAAACAATGAGATGGCTCCACTTTTACACCAGCTGGCACTGTCAGCAGAATACGCCAACTGCACCATGAAAAAACAAATATTAATATAACTGCTGGCTTGATAAAAAAAGCATAATCAAATAGTATTATTGTTACTACAAACAGAGTTGGTTATAACAGGCCTCATCCCAAATTATATAAATATAAGCAACACAAAAAAATTATATGCTATATCATATAAACTAGTGCACAAGAGAACTATTCAACACATGAACGTCCATTGACCTTTTAGAAAATATGCGGGGTATAACTGTTCATTATAAGAAATAATATTTCCAATAAAAAAAAAACTCACGATCAATTTCAT
This sequence comes from Dryas octopetala, assembly GCF_963921425.1. Taxonomy (NCBI): domain Eukaryota; kingdom Viridiplantae; phylum Streptophyta; class Magnoliopsida; order Rosales; family Rosaceae; genus Dryas; species Dryas octopetala. The sequence continues at coordinate 15,848,481 of NC_141367.1, read as the reverse complement.
ATATTTTTCTTACTTTTTATCTCGTCTTCTAAACCTAGTAGCAAGCACAAGCATTAAACTTTCCTATAGAAAAACATTAAATCCAGACCAACCACCAAATAAAACCCATTTGCAATAGGTTTATTACATGAGAATTTTTCTTTTAAAAAGTATAGCATAAAAAATAAAATAAAAATTATCTGCTCTCCTCCTTTTGTGGAAAAAGAGAAAAAGAAACAGTAAATTAAAAACATTTTAGAGAAAGTTGACGAAATGTTACAACTTGGTCAAATTCTGTTGACTCTGTAAATTCTGGTAACAATTTAAAGTATAATTAGGTTAGACAGATCCGTGAAATAAATTAGCTGCACACAACTGCTAAATTCCCAGACCACTAACTCAGCACAATCATTCCCTAGACATGATTAGAAAGAGGCATCAATTGTACCAGCCTTAGAATTGAAAACATGTACCAATGGTTACCTAATAATAGAAGACTTACCTATCCAAACGGCATATGGGACCCATAGTAGCCCTGAATAGGGTTTTTTTTATGGCTGATTTCCAGGCAAAAGGGAATGAACCACCCTGGTGAGAACATATAACCCAATGCTCAATGATGCAAGAAAAATCTCCACAAACTCAAAATTCATTTAAGAAGGCTTACCCAACCAAAACTCCTAGACAGATCATTTCCCGTGCCAAGTGGAACAATTCCTACTGGAGGAACTGGTTCCCGACCCTGTTTCTGAAGTTCAGATAGACAGCCTAGTACCCAACCGACTGTACCATCACCCCCTGCAACCTGCCCAATCATCCCAGTATCTTACTGTGTCAAATTTAAATATTGTAGGGATCTCACTAGATGCCAAAATTCATAGTAGTTATGGGATATGAGCTTTAAGTAAATGTGCTCCAATGTCATACCATAACCCGAATCTTCTCACGACACTCTTTGGCACAAGTGTCGCCAAGGGTAGCCAACAGCTCTAGACAACCCAATCCATACTGAACAAATTCATGAGGCTTCACATCTGAGAGGTCAAAAACCTGCATAGAAAATTAAATCCAGTTAAAACAAACCACTTTGTACACAAATTAATGAAGTATGAAGAAAGCCTCTCAAGAAAATAAACAAAAATTACTGAGAAAAAAAAGATAAAGGAACAAAAAAAGACACACACACAGATGAAAAAAGGTCAGCCTACTCCAAAATGCACAATTTCAAGCTACACATACATTTGACTAAATGGTAATCTCACATGTGTTTTTGTAAGCACACTCACACAAAAGCTTCATGGCAGGCATCAACATTTAGTAATCTAGGTGATAGTAACCACTTCGACTATTAGGTTATATCTGTTAGGCAGAATCGATCCTAAAAATCCTAAACCTATACCTTGGAATGGGGCTTTTAGAAGCAAATGAATCCAGCATTCCCATTTCAATGTTTGGAAATGATGAAAATGTAAGCATGTCTACGAAGACACCAACGGAATTTAATTTTTTGGAAGCATAGTATAAGTGTACAGTTGTCATTATGAATTCTTATCAAGGAATGGGAAAACTCAACTCTTCCTTTCTTTTTGGCCTGAAACCCAACTCTTCCTTTAATAATGCAAAACTTCAAGTTTATGAGTGTTTTTTTTTTCCATTGGCCAGTCTCAAGTTTATGAGTTTGCAAACCCAAAGTAATTTGAACTTACTAAACATGATAAAGCATTTTAGAGAATGCAAACCAATTACATAACCACAATTCTGGGAAACAAACATAACCTTAAAGGAGACTTAAGAAGACGATGGAAAGAATCGATTTTGCTCAAGGCAGAGGCAGAGATCGTTTCAATAATCAAGGAGGAAGGTTTTCCTCTGCTAGCAGACTTGGTACTTTTGGATCAGACAAGCTCTACTCCTTTTGAGCAAAGAACTCCTTATTTCTCATTATATGATTTTGACCATAAAGTAAGAATGAGGTGGAGTTCTAGAGAGAGTGTGAGACAGGACCAGTTCATGACTCTTGGAGAGGGGGGTCTTCTATACAGCACAGAGAATGGGACAGGGATGTGAAGATTGAACAGTACAAATTTTTCATTGTTCAGTCATCCACTAAGCATTTCTGACCTGATTATAGTCATGTTAATTGAACAGAACTAAGGTAACTAGCAAACATCCCAAAACTTCCAAAACAACACAATAAGCCCACAACGTACCCCAAGTGCATAAACTCCCAAAAAATAAACTTGTTTTTTTTTTCTTTGTAACACACCAAAAAGAAGAAAAAAAGAAGAAGACGAAGAACCAATAACTATCCTACGTAACCAAGAACCCCGAAACCAACTTCACGTACACTGTAAGCAAACAAAAAACCAAAAAAAATCACACGTAAATTCATGCACATACTTATAAATTATTTTAAAAAAATGCTTTTCCATTATTAATTACTGACAAAAAATTTCATTTTTTTACGGTCCACAAATAAAATTCTCAAAAAAAACAAAAATTTTGAAATGGGTCGGTGAGAAAATTGAGAAACAACAACATACAAACCTGTTCTTCACCCATCAACTGCTGGAGCCTCTCCTTGAGCATAGGGCCATGTCTCCCACCGCTCTTGGGATTTATAAACACCACCATGGGCGACTCCGGCGCCGACTCCACGACGTTGTCTTGGGAAGGGGCGGCAACAAGGTCTCTGCTGCCGGGAAGGCGGCTCTCTCCGGCACTCGGGTCCTTTAACCGAATCGAATCGCGCATGGCGAAGCGTAGGTACTGCGGCATCAGCAGCTTCTTCTTGAGGTCCTCCTTGTCGATCGTCATCCCCGAGAGGCTGCAGCTCTTGAACGACTCAATCATCGACGATCGCGCTGAGATCCGCGTCGTCGACGACGGCGAGTCCATTTCGCTCTCTCTCTCTCTCTCTCTGTCTCTGTGTGTTTCTCTCCCTGGAAAGCGCGTTTGAAAACAATAATTGAAACTCAAAAGGCCAATTGGGGAAGAAGAAGAAGAAAAAGAGAATTAAATCCACTTTATTCAACGATATTTTATATAATAAATACATTTACTATTATTAAAACATCTATATATAGGAGAAAGGAGAATCTTCGTTGTAAGTAAATGTAATAACTATCCCAGTAAGAAGAATAATTTTAATGAATATTTAATATTATGAATCAGAAGTTCAGAACTGACAGTGGTAAATGCTAACTAGGTTTTTTATTTTATATTCTTCTATCTTTTTTCTGCCTATTATGTTGTGTATAGTATAAACGGAATTAATTATTTTCTAGATCACCTTTTATTATTTCTATAAAAAATTAATAAAATTAAAAACTTGTTTAGTCATCTATATTTTATCAAGATAAATAGATGGCAAGTCTATAATCAAAACTATCTATTTATTTTATAAAAATTAAACAACTAAATAATTTTTAATTTAGTAAATTTTTTTATAGATATGAATAATTCTCATTATAAAACTACACTATATAATAAAAAAGAGAGAAAAAAAATATCAACTAGCATTTTTCAAAAATAAAAACGCATAGAAGAAATAAAAATATTAAATTTAAAAAATTGAAAATGACAATGATATGAGAAAATTAGGATTTATTTTTGCTTAAAGCATTACCACAATAATAAATGAGTGACACACATTACTTGATCATTTTTTTATAACATGTATCATTCATTCATTATGATGATAATGCTTACCACGGTAAGTAAAAATAGACTCATAAAATTATATTTATTGAAGATATGATTGAGAGAAATTATTTTATATATTTAATACACGACGAAGCATATCCTAATGAAATATCTGACCAATAGTATTAAGTCACAAATATATCTATCCTAATGGTGAACTGGATAGATGGTGGGTGGTGCTGCTAGCTGTGGAAGGATATATTGATTGTGGGTACTGCAATGGTGCCGACGGTTGATGAAGAAAACTTAACAGGGGAAGATAAAAAAAATATATAATTTTTTCTTCTTTATTAGTTTATTATATCAATGGCAGCCTTTGTAAAAACATTGTCCAAATGGCTTAACACTTATCAGATATATGGAATAATTTATTCATTGTTGGAGGTTGGGACTTGGGATTACCTAGTGACTAGTGGGCTGTGAGGCCGGCAGACAAAAAGATCGAACTGACGGGGTAAGCTTTTTTTATTATTATTATTTGTTGTATGTTTTTTGCTGGTTTTTTGTTTATTGATAATGCCCTTTATGAATTTCAATTTTCACTTGCTTACAAAAAGGGCAAGATGTGCTCAGTTGCTAACTGCCATTTTCTAATGGAAAACACCAATTAAGAAACAATCTTCATTTCTTGATTAATAAAATACACAATCTTAACTTCAATAGGAAAAAGTTAATGGTATTGTACTATTGTGCCTTACTTCTTTTTTCGACGAAAATTGTGCCTCAATTTCTTAATTGCTTGTAAGTTTAACAGATTAGATTCTTTGTTTGGTTGGATGATGTATTGATCATATTGTTCATGCGAATCAACAATGATTAATGGATTAAAATCAAAAGATTATGAAAAATAGTGTTAGAGATCTCAAATTTGTATCTTAAATTTGAATTTTAAATGGCGTAGCACCATTTGATAGATTCATATTTTGGTTCACATTTATTTATTTACAAGTAAAATGTGTACAGATACACTATCACAATCATATCATTTAGGATCCAAATTTAAAAAATAAATTTAGGATCCCTAATATTATTCTTAATTAAAATAGAAGAGTATAGCTCCTGATGGACTAATTATGAAGGATTGTGAAAAACTATTTTATATTTTTATAAGAGCCCTTAGATTTAACCAAATAACACATGATTTTCATCATAATATTAACTTAGCATGCAACCTCTACAAGCCTTATTTTACACTTAGAAAAGTATATGGTGAACTCGTCGGTAAATGAGGTAAAAAACAAGAAAAATGAATAAAATGAGTTTGGGTGAATTTTTTTTCTTAAGGGTCAGTAATTTAAAACGGGTTATCAGGTAATATAATGGGTATGGGTGAAGTTTTAAGTTAATAAAATATATGTCATTTAATTAATCTAAGGATTCTTATAAAATAGTCACTCATAATTAATCCCTTGTATAAACCATTCTCGATCTAAAAGATAAACAGTAATATCAGTGAATGAAAAATTTAAGACATAGTTGAGGAAATGAAGGTTGATGGAGATAATTGAGATTAATAGAGATGATTGAGGTTGATGGAGGCAATGAGTGTTAATGTAAGTTAACAATGTTAACTTTAATTAGTTTTTATATTCACGTGAATTTTGAGTTGTTAAATTTTATATTAGTTAGTTATTAATTTAGCTAGTGATATTTTTCTGTATTTTCTGTATAATAGTATAAATATTTCAAATTTGACTTTTTTTTAAATTAAAAATTATAATTCTAAAGATTTATAAATTTAGTGATAAAGTACTTTACTTGCATTCATAGTAATAGTACGAGCTTTGCCTTTTTCTCTTTTACACATAAAAAAGAAAAAATGTACTTGGGACTCAATTTTCTTCTCAGTTCTCATGACCTCACACCAAGCTAGAAGCCTAATTAAGATTACAAATATATCATCAATACTATTATTTATGGAGAGCTATCAATATGACGAGGATGAGGATCATAAAAGCCATCCCATGCTGGCAGTGACGAGTAATGGGATCGCCCCACTCGATCTTCGATCTGTACATTTCTAGAACCACACATTACAGAAGCAATCTCACTACTCATAAATTCATAATATAAGGCTTATTAATATTACTATTTCTCATTCAATATTTCAATGTGTGTCAGAGCCAGATCCACTAGCTAGGTGGGTGACACTTGAGAGCTAGAAGTCCATATTCCATAACCACATCATATTTTGAAGGACATTGATTGTCATTGAACACTTGAACTACCTGAACTAGATACTATTTATAGTAGTGGCGTAGTTAAGAAATTTTTTTTCATGGCAGTGAGATATGATAAAGCTTTCATATAAATTTTTCCTTACAAAAAACCAAAATCTCAAATATTTCTCATTGTCCTTGCTTTAGCTTCTTTCAGACATTTTAGCAAGTATTTTGCCTCTATACTTTAGAAAAATATTAAAGAAAAAATTAGGTTATTAGAAAGAATAGATTAGTTGTGTAACATTTCAATGTGACACCCCCCCTCTCCATGCAATAAGGATGTTGTAACTTGACCGAGGAATCACCACGGTTGGCTCTGCAAGTAGAAGCGAACGGGTTAAAACTTGGACTACTTCCTACTAAGTAACATGAATTTTGTTAAATAATTATTTAAGGCGACTCCAAATAGGTACACTTCAAAAATGAGACTTTCATGAAAACTTTTTTTTTCAATACTTTCGGATATTGGTACACTTTTTTAAGATTTTGATAAATCGGTTGTTGGAGAGGATGTTGGAAATTTAATGACTTAGAATTAAAATTAAAATTACTTTTGTGTTATAAACTAGAAAGAAAAATATATATGGAAAACTAAAGTAACAAAGAGTGTTTCTCAATTAGCTAGCTTGTCTATTCCATTTTTGGTGGAGATGTCTATTTATAGGCTTACAATGATAGGACTCTTAATACAAATCATTAACCACCTATAATTGTAGGTTAAAAAACCACTAATCACCATTATTAAAATATAGGTTGCAAAACCATCATTAATGCATAGGTTACATGATATTTCAAAGGTATAGTAATGGTGGTCATCCACACATTAAACCTTATGATTTATAACATTTTGATGTTTATATTTATATTTATAACTTTATTTATTTGGGGTTTATTTTTAGTATATTTTTTATATTTTCTTTTATTTAATGATTTATTATATTATTTAATTATGTTTAAAAGTTTCATATATTTATGTGAGTTTGAAATATTTAACCGTTATGAGATGACAGAGAAAACCGTCTTCTTTAACTCCATGCCCCCATTTCTTCCATGCATTTAAGTTCTGTCATTAATTTAAGGGAAACTTAGAATTTAGTCCATTTTATGAGTCTTTCTTAGATTATGACTGGTAGTGATTTAGGTTTTTTAATTAAATCCTTTTATTTTTCTTCTTTGACGGCTTTATGTTAGGTTTTAACTCCAAGATTTTAAGCTTTGCCCAAAATCTCAGAGTTAAAACTTAACATGCAGCATTTACAAAACCTACTCTACACCCTAGGAAAGAAAATACCCTTCACATATATAGAGGGAAATACCCTTCAAATCGGGGAAGGACTTTATTATGAATTAAAATGATTTTCTTATAAATTAAAATGACTTTATTATAAATTAAAAGGATTTTCTTATAAATTTTAAAACACCTCCGATCTCCATCTAAAATCTATTTTTCTAAAGGACCTAAGTCTAATTATCTCTTAATTTAATTTTGAAAACTTTTGCAGCATCGTTATCTTATGTCGGTTACATTCGACCTCCACACTTTAGTACACATTATTGCTAATATTAATTTTGACATTTAAGTTTGTATGAGTATTTGAGTTTACATGCCTTTATCATTTTGAGTTAGCATGAAATTTATATCCAATGTATATCTTCATTTCAATATTTATCCAATGTTGTTAAATAAGAATGCATTGAAATTTTATAGTTGTATTTTAAGAATATTCAATTATATGTGTATCATACGTTATATTAATTATTTCATATATGGTCTATGAGGTAGTGCTTTATGTTAAAAAGAGAGTCATAATTAATATGTGATGAGGGTTGCTTTATACTCATTATAGTATGTATGTGACCCATTCTCAGTTATTATTGATTAGAATGTTTAATTTCAATTTGTTGAACAATCGTTCAATGTGGGGATAACGTTTTAAAAAAAAATAATAATTAACTGTTCTACTTTATTATTTGATAACCATTCAATAATTGATGAATGTGAGTTATTACTTACTTTTTTTTTTTTTTTTGAAGTTATGAGGATTACCCTATTTAGTATTACTATTGTGAGTTATTATAGAGAATTGATATTCGTTAATATTTATTATGGTGTTGATTGCTTTTAATGTTCATGCATGATCAATTATTGAGTTTACATGCTTTCAATATTTATCCAATGTTGTTAAATAAGTATGCATTGAAATTTTATAGTTGTACTTTTAAGAATATTCAATTATATGTGTATCATACGTTATATTAATTATTTCATATATGGTCTATTAGGTAGTGCTTATTTATGTTAAAAAGAGAGTCATAATTAATATGTGATGAGGATTGCTTTATACTCATTATAGTATGTATGTGACCCATTCTCAGTTATTGATTCGAATGTTTTTCAATTTGTTGAACAATCGTTCAATGTGGGGATTACGTTTTTAAAAAAAAATAAAAAATTAAATGTTCCACTTTATTATTTGATAACCATTCAATAATTGATGAATCTGAGTTATTACTTACTTTTTTTTTTTTTTTTAAGTTATGAGGATTACTCTATTCAGTATTACTATTGTGAGTTATTTTAGAGAATTGATATTCGTTAATATTTATTATGGTGTTGATTGTTTTTAATGTTCATGCATGATCAATATACTACATAGAGTGAATAAAATTATGAGTTACATGTTGAATATTTAATTTGTGCATATTACCCTTAATATGAGGGACAAGAGAAGGACATATTTAAGGGTTGGATTTACTTCACCCTATATTAGTTTTACAATTGTGTTAAATCCAATCTTTTGATGTGTTGTCATTCACTTATCTCTCATATTAACCAGACTCTTAATTTGTGAGTTATTTTAAAAAGTGACGATCAAATATTTTAAAGAGCATTCAATATGATGGTAATGTGGGCTTATACTTCATTACTCTTTTTAAGATTTATATTTATTAGAGAATTAAATTTGTGAAGTTACAAATTTATTCTCGTATTATTTATGTGAGGTTATTTGCATATGGTAATAAATTATTATCATATGAAAATTGTGAGTAATGTGTTTATTTTAGTTTGCAGTCAAGTGTAAAAAGTAGGTTTGGTGCACTAAAGTGATCAACAAACAAGACATGGCCAAAAATTATATATGAAAAATGACTAAAAAGTCATATGTGCCTAGCGGCCGGAGGCTAAATACAAATTAAATGTCAAGGGGCCCCGGGGGGGGGGGGGGGGGGGGACAAATTAAATGTCAAGGGGCCGCAGGAAGTTCAATGTGGTAGAAATAATTCATAATGCGTGACTCGAGTAGTACTGAGTGAGAGTCTTCGTGAGGTGGCCTCACAATGAGAGTTGGGATGTTTTCTAGTCTCATGACATTCTTTTTTTTTTTTTTTGGAGAAAACCGCACATGGCTGTAATGTGTATCCATGTGTTATGAGGATTACCCTATTTAGTATTGCTATTGTGAGTTATTTTAGAGAAAACGAAAAATTGAGCCCTAAATTTCATTTTCTTTTCTTTTCCTATGGTTTCACTGCAACCAAACGAAGCTCAATATACTCCATAAAGCTCATGGAGATGCTGTGCGACAGAGATCGTCAGGCCGACGGCAACTCCAAAGCCCTTCAGAAACGGAATAGAGAGAGAAAGAGAGAGAGAGAGAGAGAGAGAGAGAGAGAGAGAGAGAGAGAGGCGTAAAATGATAGAGAGTGAGACTATTAGAGACAAAGTCATACACAACTACATCTAAGACAATATGGTAATATAACACAAGGTATATTAAAACGTTTTAGACATTGGGCTGGGCCATTGAGTGTTATGTAATTTCTGATAATATACAATTGACTATTAAAGGATACTAAATTATGTATTGACTAATATGTACGTAATTTGCAAATTATTTGTTGATTTATCTGGAGTTTGCTATATATTATATTTGTATATCATTTTATTTAAAAGAAAATTATGATTAAATACTAAATATCAATAGTTTTTCAGCAAAACAGCAAGACACAAATTTTTTTTTTTAGTTTATGTACTAACCTAGAGTAAGACATTTTGGATTAGGTTATAAATTTGTACAAAACATGAATTTTTTTACATCGAGCCTTGGGTGGTTTTCCGTTGGGTTTTTTTGTTTTTCAGTTTGCTATATAGCTATAATTGTTTGTGACTATCTAACAGTCACAGCTATGTATGAAATTCATAAACATTAAAGTTTATAAGTGTTTAATGCTTTTAATTTAGGTTTCGGAGATGAAGTCCTACAATCTAGATACTACACATTAAAGCTTAAGCCTCTCAAACACTGAAAAAATAACAAATCAATAAAAAAAATTGTGACTATTGCATAGTCACAATTGAGTTTTTTAAACAGAAAAAAATTTCTCCCAAGCACTCGGTGACCAGTTCCTAGCGCTCGGTAAATCCATTTTTTTAAATTGGTTCTTAAACTGAAATTTAGTTTTTAAAGTCAAATGACATAAAAGTTTTAGTAGTTAAAATTACAAAACATTGAAATTTAGTACTTAAAATCAAAGGCTAATTGCAAATAAGTCAATAAAACTTTTCACAATTACATTTTAATCAATGCCCTTTTTCATAATTGCATTTTAGTCACTATTAACCAAAAAAAAAAAATATATGAATTACAATAAATTATAAATATACATTACTATTCATATTTAAATTTGTATTAACTTTGTATTTGACTGCTATGCAGCTAAACGGCTTAGGGTTTAGCTCCCACTGCCCAAAACCTGAGATCTAAACCCTAAGCCCTAAACTTCGAAACTCTAATTCTAAACCCTAAACGTCATTTCTAAACCCTAAACCTCATTTATATATATCATGCACTTCATTTTTATACCCTAAACTAAATTAAGGACAACATCATAATTTTACGCCCATAAATAATGAAAAAAAAAAAAGGATGGGCAAATTGGTATTTTTCAATGCACCAAAATACATAACATCATCAAGTGGATTGAACTTAGTGACTAAAATAGGCTGGGTCATTGACTAATATGGGATAGAAAATTTTGTATTGACTTATTTGTAATATGAAAATTTTTTATTAATTTTTTTGTAATTTACTATAAAATCAACGGACCTTTTATTTAATTTAACATTATTTTATTGTCGTGATATAATATTTTTTGTGAAGTATTTTGCAAGAATTTTATTATATTTCTTATAGGGAAGCAAATCCAGCGGCAGATCTTCTCGTATCTTTCGAACATTCAATGCACAATGCTGCATATGAATTGTCTTTCTTTATCATGGTCTTATTACAAATGTACTATGATTGCTAGTACGGTGGTGCAAATACTTCATCTTAGTAATAGTTCTTTTTAAAAAAAATCATCACCCTAGATTTGATATCTAGCTGGAGAATATTATGCTTGACGTGTAGTGGGAATTAACACATAAATTAATGGTCAATGTTATTGGGCGTTAATAATTTATTAAACAATTTTGTATTGTATTGTATGTTTCACATTTGTATTAGAATATTTCATTGTGGCCCTCTGTCCATGCTCCACATAGAAGTCAGGAATTGGATTCTTTCTTCAAATGTCATTGCCCAAACTCCCAAATAATGCACAAATTTTAATGATTAGTATTTTGCACCGCGAGTACTTTTATATAATAATTAATCATTTATCATATTTATTTGAATTTATATTTATTTTAAATTTTATTATATTTATTAATATATGTATTTTTTATGAATAAATTTAAGAACTCTAGCATTATTTTATATATTTTGTAGCGTACCATCAGAATCATATGTGATATGGACAAGGAATAAAATTTCGGGTTTCGAGAAAATTTCGATGGAAATTTCGATGGAAATTTCGACGGAAATTTCGAAGATTTTTAAATTTCGACAGAAATTAGACGGAAACGATAGAAATTACTATCAAAATACGTAAATTTTGAATGAAACTTTACTATATGTTTATTTAACATATTATCTACTACATTGGTAAAAAACATTGAAAAAACCAAATTATATAATAAGTTTCATGTGATATAAGATGAATATAATGCGCGCTGAAGGTAAATACTGTGAAATAAAATTAGTATAATGAATAAATAAAATTAATATATTCTTTATACTCTAGAATATATACACTAAACCCTATATACTTTATAATCTATACTCTATATTGTTTAAAATATCGTATAGGATATTAGGGTTTATTTAGGATATTTTTAATTATTTTTTATATAAAAATGTATTAAAGTTTATTGGTTTAGGATTTAAAAACAATTAAACGAAACCTCAAAACGGCCAAACGAAACCCCAAATCATTTTTTTTTCAATTGCCCAAAAACCTCAAACTAGGATATACTATATGATATTAGGGTTTAGGGAGTATTTTAAATTATTTTTTATATAGAAATATATTAGAGTTTACTAATTTAGGGTTTAAAAACAACTAAACAAAATTCTAAAACGGCCAAACGAAAGCCCAAATCTTTTTTTTTTCTTTACAATTGCCCAAAGTCTCCAAATCCTAATCAACCCTAAACCTTTTAATTTTATTTTTTTTTTCTTCTTTTTCTTTTCTTTTTTTCTTTTTTTCTTCTTCTTTTTCTTTTCTTCTTTTTCTTTTTTTCTTTTCTTTTCTTTTTTTCTTCTTTTTTTTCTTTCCTTCTTTTCTTTTTTTTTCTTCCCTTTCCCTTCCTTCCTTCTCTTTCGGTCTTTCCTTTCTTTCCCAGTTTTCCCCCCGAGTACTCACTGTACTCTCCAAGACTCCAACCTCTCTCTCTCTCTCTCTCTTCTCTCTCTCTCTCTCTCTCTCTCTCTCTCATCTTGCCGTCGCCCGCCCTGCCGCCCCCTGCCGTCGCCCCTTGCTGCGCGCCCCTCTGCCGCCGCCGCCTCCTCGATCTCCTCCCTGCCGCACCCCCCATTTTTCTCCGAAAACTGGGTTTTTCTCCCAAAACTCAGATCTCACCTTCAAAAACCCAAACCATCTCACCTCCAAAAACCCAAAACCAGATCGAGCACCCCCGGCGAAACTTTCGGCGAAATTTCGAGAATTTCGAAAATTTCG